>NC_137156.1:15670094-16045094 GCF_951394435.1 Stenella coeruleoalba
AAGATTTTCTGATCTCTCCTTTCTCTGAACTCTTACAGTATTTGATATCCATCTTACTCATTGTGACACTTGCTAATAAGTGTCTTCCAGTGTTACTTGTTTCAAGTGTGTATCTATTTTTAATTAGCCTATTGTGATAGGTAGAGATTCTAGATCTTTAAATGTATTTTGTGTCTCCCTTACCACATTGCATCGTGCCAGGCATGGGACTCACAGTCCTAATAACACCAGATACAGGAAGAGCAGGTGTAACTGATGAGGGTGCAGCCAGTGCCCTTCCACATGCTCTCGGCACCTTTCCTGGGAGTGCAGCAGCTGCTCGTTGCAATCCCCCTGCATCTCTGCTGAGGACCATCCTTCCCTGCTGAGCGTGCTGGGCCTGCTTGCAGGACCTGCCATGCCACTAAGGAGTTGTCCCAGTGACAGATGAGAGTTGGTCCATGAATGCTTCAGTTTCCTGTTCTTGGGTGGGACAGCTCTGGGGTGTGCTCTCCACTGTCTCCTGGGGTCCCCAGCAGTCTGAGCCCCAGTTGCCCACAGTGGTAATCTACTAATGAGTGCACCCTGTATTAGCTTCTGTCTCTATCCTGTCTCACTTCCCCATTCCAAATCCTTCCTGATATCACTTCCCAAACAAACTACTGCTACTCAACATGAAATCCTCATCTCAGGGAAGGTCTGCTTCTGGGAAGACACACTGCAAGACCATCTGTGGCCTTTCTGCCTTTCTAAAGGGATCATTCTCAGAGATTAACAAGGCTTCAAAAACAAATTTTAACTACAGTTTATTCAAGCTAATAGCACAAGAAGAGTTTTTGACACAATTCGTGAAAAGAGCTTACACAGTTTGGCGACACCAGACCTAAGCCCAAGAGGGCAGCCCAGGGTCCCAATGCCAACCCTGTCACTCACTGCATGTGTGACCACAGGAAAGTTACTCAATTTTTTCAGATCTCAGGTTCCTAACGTAAAAATGGATAGTAACAACTGGTTCCACTAGCCTCACTTTCTTGGTTTGGGAAACAAAGGAGAGAATGTATGGGAATGGGTTTTATGAACTGCCAATTACAAATAAAACATGGGGTGAAATGGAATATCGCTTCTTTTCACGAGGGACTGAAACTACTCCAGTAATGTTTAGGAAACGAATTACAAGAAAGAAAGAGAGGGAGGGAGGGAGGGAGGAAAAAACAAATTTGTCCCAAAGATATGTTGGTTTCTAATATCAATATTTTCCCCTATGATAGTGAGGCATAAACTTGATTTGTGAATTTTTTTTTAATTTTTATTTTTTGGCCATGCAGCATGTGGGATCTTAGTTCCCCAACCAGGGATCAAACCTGCATCCCCTGCAGTGGAAGCGTGGAGTCTTAACCACTGGACCGCCAGGGAAGTCCCAATTTGTGAATTTGATCCAAGTGCCTTGTGTTGCTGAGAAACAAATGAGCTGGGAAGGGAGACCTAGAAAGAAAGATCCACTTACTGCCTTGCTCATCCTAGTAATCTTGGGCCCAAAGAGGAAGATGCTCATGACTTACTCACCTGGGTGAACAGACCTGTTGGACACACAGGGGAGCTTTAAATATTTGCTAAAATATTTACTTGTTTCTTTCTAAATTAAGAAACTTGCCTAACTGCCCCCACTATAATACTGGAATATCAAGGATGAAAGATCGTACGTAAAATGCTTTTATTTTCCTTTTGAAATTGACCACCTAGAACGTATTACTCAGGCAACAAAATACTCCAAAGTTATAGGTCAAAAAATAAGTTAGCTCAGCCCAGCACTCCCACTGGCTGGGGAGCTTTACTCCTAGAAATAGAGAGACCCACAAGAGTGCCAAGAAAAATATCAAGTCGTAGGTTGTTAGAAACCAAAGCAACCTTGCTGGTGACCTTTTACAGATACTCACCCTGTCCAGATGAGGAAGTTGACATCCAAAGAGCTTATATAGCCCCATGTCACAGTGACTTGATTGTCTCTCCATGGTCACACAGCGAGTAAGAAGCAGAAACGTGGCTTAAACAAAGCTATTTCGCCTCCAACATCTGTGCTTCTTTGAGTCCACACAACCTCCTGTTTTTGTTTTCAGATAAGGAGAGGACAGGGCAGTATTTGACTCTACCGGAACAGTCATTAAAATCTGACCTCTGTGACTGTCATAGTCATAAATGACTGTCATTCACAGTTTAAATGGAACACCAGAGGTTAAAGTGGCAATTGCTACATATTCAGAGAGTGAGTGAATGAATGAATGAAGGACTGAAGGAAGATCTGAAGAACAAATGAATGGACGTTTGGATTTGTAAAGCGATATGAGTTGCCGGCAATTACCATAAATGTCCACAAGATGTCACTACTTCACACCACTTCAGAAAAGCCATCCACATTCACGTCAAGAATGTTTTTGATCTTTGGACACAGAGGTGATTTATCTCTTATAATTGAAAGCAGCTCTGTCATTTCTAATGTCTTTTGACTGCTTCCTTGTTTTCTCTTACATCTACCTCGAGAGAGATTGCAAAAATGTAGACTTTAACTAAGGCCTGAGACTTACCCTGCTTATGCTGGGAAACATTAAGAAGTCCCCCACACAAGGGGTTCCCAGGCTGCTCCAGGGCCGGAGACCTTGCACGAAGCCCTTTGTCTGCTCAGTTGCAAAGCTCCTGTCGGCACTTTCTCGTAATTCTACCACGCTCAGTGCTTCAGACTCATGGAAACAGTGATTCGGCAGCATCCAAAAGACAGCACTTTGGGGTTTCACAGTGTGATTTTTCTTGAAATATTACTCACACTTTTCCCTTACCAGGAGTGAAGTTCCAATGACTGTAGTGAGTTTATATGTGTCATATATGCGTTTAATACATATGCACACACCACACTCATAATTCAGGTCCGGGATGTCTTGTGCTCGTTGGAGTTTTTTCCCAAGTATAATTAGAATACAGTTTGCAAATCATTGTTTCAAGTTTTTACAAGTTTTTAAAAGACCACAGTTATGTTAACCACGCTCACAATTTCCACTTCAGCTATACTGAGCATTGACAAACCTGAAGTTTAATTTAAATACTTTATTCATACGCGATCTATTGATGCAGAATGTGCTTGTGGATTTTTTAAAGGTCCCAGCAACTTTTGAAGTTTATGTACTTTAATAGTGTTCTCTACTGAGATTCTTTCTCCTAATCTTTTTTTTTCTTTGTTTTTTTCTTTTTGGCCACCCTGAGAAGGCAGTGAACTCATTCTGTGAGAACGCTTTCTGCTTGGTAGCTTTCAGAAGAGGGTTCCACGTTACAAACAAAAGCGCTGCTTTGCCTTACAGGCTCGTATTTCCTTCACATACACATCCTACTTACTGAGAGGCTCAATGAAGTCGCTTAGCAGGCAGTGGGTTGACAGGCTCAGAGACGCAGGCTTCGGCCTCCATGGGTTGTGGGGATAAGTCAAAGTAATTTCTTGCTAATAATAATTTAAAGAGCTAAAGTTAGCGATTAATTTACCTTTTAAAAAATTAAATTATGAGCCCATGCTCAAGCCCACCCCCAGGATGGCCTCCCTGATTTTCATTCTTCGATGGGCTCACTGGAGCAGAAGAGGAAGGAATGTTGGATTTTATGACTCAAGGACATGCTCACACTGTAAAGTTAAATAAAAAATAGAATTCCGAACTCCATAGGAAGTCTTAGGCTTTTGTACAAATAAGTACCTATAAGAATATGAAAAACATTTTTCACTACCAAAAAACTAGAACTATAATAACATGTCAGTAGGTACTGGGATTATAGATGCTTTATTCTTGAATTTTAATATTTTCTGGAAGGAATATTTTTAACAAAGCAACAACCAGTGTCCAACCATTAGGGGGGTGTTTTTCAAAACTATGACACATTCATCCACAGAATACGACGCAGCCATTAAAAACAACTTTTAGGAAGTTTCTGCAATAACATGGAGAAATGTTCATGATATTTCTGAAAAGCCGGATCTGGGGGACAGAATTTCTCTGAAAGGCTGTATACAAAGAAGATAACAGTGGCTGCCTCTAGGGAAGAAACAGGAGCACTGAGGACAGACCTAGGAAGGAGAATTATTTTTCTCTGTATATTTTTTCACAATGATCAGATTGGCACAAAACGACGGTCTGGTAATACCGAGTCTGATGTGACTGTGGACCAAGAACTGTTATACCCTGCAGGGCTATGGGAAAATTCCTATAACTGGTTGGAGAACAATAACACATAGACAGGCAAAAATCCATTTCCTAGGATTCCTGCAATTCCATTTCCCTGTATCTACCTTATCAGCCATGTGTGCACGGAGAAATACAAAAGGATGTGCACTCCAGCTTGGTTTATTACCATGGAAACACTGAGGACGGCCTGAAGGTCTGGATGAGCTGAACTGTGTCCTCCCTAAATTCTTATATAAAGTTCTAACTCCAGTACCCCAGAATGTGACTGACTGTATTTGGAAACAGGGACTTGAAAGAGGTAATTAAGTTAAAATGTAGTTATTGTGGGTAGGCTCTAATCCAATGATTGTCATCCTTGTAAGAGGAGATTAGAACACAGATACGCACCAGAGAAGCCCATATGAAGATAGAGGGAGAAGACGGCCATCTGCCGGGGAGGGAGAGAGGCTTCAGAAGACACCAACGCTGCCAACACCTCGATCTCGAACTTCTGGCCTCCAGGCTGTGAGATAATAACTTTCTGTTGTTTAAGCCACCTAGTCTGTGGGCCTTTGCGATGGCAGCCCAAGCAGCTGAAGACAAAGTCCATTAGCAAGGGATGGATAAATGAAGCCTTGGTTATGCAGACAACAGAACCTTACAATTACTCCAAGTTGTAAAAGATGATCTCAGCAACACGGAGTCCAGTGAGTGGACACCCCCCAGGGACTGGGTTCCAGCAACACTGATCTTACCGCACCTGAACCCCAGTGGCCGGAAGAGCTTGGTCCAGCACCCCATGCAAGGGGAAACTTGGATGTGCAAGGACAAGGGACCGTGGAGCCTTTGGTCATGATTAGGGCCGTTTGTAGGGCTGGTCTCTAAACACAGGGGCCAGGGCTGCAACTCCAACCTGCCTCCCCAAGCTGCCCCCTCACCCCAGGGAAACAATACTGCCAGAGGGAGTAGAATCTATTCCTTCCCTCATTTGTTCAACTAACAGTTGGCTCCAGTCCCCATGTGAGTCAGTGCCTTGATAGGTATGAAGGTATAAAGATAAACACAACTCGTAGTGGTCAGGCAGCTGGCAGTCTGGTTGGGGAGAGACAAATGAAATCACATCACTTGGGACACAAGGTGGTGTTGGGCATCTCGGAGCAGAATCCAGAGGCCAGTGGAGGAAGCTGGCACAGTGAAAGCAGCATCTTGTATGCTCTGTTTGCTCTGCTAGAAAGGCGTGTCTCTCCTGCTTTGGGAAGGGCCCGCTCAGAAAAGGCAGGTCTTCAGGCAGTGACAGTAAAAGGTACAAAGGCACGGAGTCACCAATGCCCCAGGCTGCCAGGACGGGGCTCTAAGTGGGGCAGAAACCAGGCTGGTTCGGGTCAGAAGGGAAGGGGTGGGTTTTCTGCTGTTGACAGCAGGAGGCGACAGAAGGTTTTATGAAGAGGACGCAGGCCTGATGGGCCATCCAGGAAGGTTCTCTGGCAGCAGCTTGGAGAAGGACGGGACGGAGAAAGGGGCTGGTGACCAGGCAGGAAACTTGTCCCAGCTTCTGAGGCTTTTCTGCGCCAGTGAACACAGAGAGGGTTGCACCCCGGGACTGCAGCTGGAAATGCTGAAACGTTGTTTTGCCTGTGAAACACAAGACAATGGACAGAAAGAAGGCCCGGAATGAATGGACGATTGTTGCTGGTAACTGCTTAGACCGTGTATATTTGTATGTTAAAAGTGCTTATTCCGGATGAATTTGTTTTGAGAACAAAAGAGGCCACTTGGTCCTTAGGGCTATGTGGATCCAGAAAGGCAGAGAAAAAGGCGCCGTACAGTCCAGAAAAGTGCTCCCCACCTGCCTCCACTGGCTGGATCACCCGTTCTGGAAAAACCATGAGGCGGTCTAGCAGCTGACATTATGCCACGACACGTGGGGGCCAACTGGTCCCCAGGGCATGCAGATGTCCAGGTCCGAGGAAGCACACCCAGGGCTCACCTGCACTACCGCAGGCCTTACAGGGGCGTGCTCGTCCGAAGGCTTCTCGTAGAAAACTTCAGGGGGCTCCTCTCAGCCCCATCTGTCCCGTGAAGTTCAGGCCGCTGGGTGTCCGCCAGAAGCATACGTACCTGTGGGACGTACAGACTCTGCTGGAACGAGAGAATTAGCTTCTACCCTCAGCTCTGCTACAGAAGAGCGATGTGGTGCCAAGTCATGAAACTCCCTGGGAGCTACCGCAGATGTAATAATCATAATACTAAGCCAGGAGCTCCCAACCCAGGAGTGAGATAAGAGTACTGCTTCCTGGGCATAACTAACTAAACCAGAATATCTGGGGAGCGGGACCCTGGACTCTGTAACCGAGTATCTGTCCAGTCCCTGAATATCCCCCAAGTCTCTCGCTTTCTAAGACACTGAATGTCTAAGTACAGGGATGAGAGGAAGCATAGCGCCCTCCACCCTGTGGCCAATATTTTGATCAGTCATTTGGGGGATTCCATAGGAGGCTTCGATCACTCCTGGGCTTACCTCGCTCCAATCTCTAGCGGCGACTGCATTTTTCTCTCTTAGTCTGTCCTCTTCTCTCCCCCCAGTGCCAGCCCAAACTGGAGCCAAGGTCCAGCCCCACCTTCTTTAAGATGGAAGGTATCTCTAGCTATGGCAGTAAGAGGAAACTTCCAGAACAGCCCAGCAATTCTACCCCTTCCTATTCTTAAAAGTCACCCTGACCTCTGGGAATTCCTTTCTCAGGTCCCCAAATTCTGCAGCCTCATTCTTCTCCCAAGTAGGTACGGCCAATTCCCCCAAAGTTCTGTCCATTTTTCCGGCAAAGCAGTTTGCTCCTGCAAAATACATCAGGTCCCAAACGTCTAGGCCAACCCGTGCATATTTCAAATTGGGCCGAGCATCATGTTAAACTAAAGGTCTCAAGGCAGCACAAGCACTGACTGAGGCTTCAACATGCCTTCTCTTGACCAGAGTCGAACGATTTGGTGTGGTTCCACCCCACCAGTTTGCTCTTTCCCTCCAACCCACAGAAGGTAAGAGCAGAGGAAGGTTTCCATTACCTTCCATGGATAGGATTTCTGCTCCTCCCCTTCGATGGCAGTCAGCGTTTTGTCCACCGCAAATCTATCCCTCCTGCCCCTACCCCCTGCCTATTTAACAAGCTCCCCAAGGGACAGGGTCAGCCCACCTGCATTTGGAAACCACTGGACCAGGTGACTTATAGAGTTACTTTCAGCTTTAAAATGCTTTGTTAAAGGGCTTCTGCCCCAAGAGGCAAGATGGACTTCAGAGTTAGCCGGACCAGGATCCAAGCCACAGCTCTAACAAGCTGGGTGACCTTGGGCAACTTACTTAGTCTCTGAGCCCTGGCTTCCACATTTGCAGAAAGAGGATATTAATAGCAAGTTCCCAGACTGTATTAAGTAATGTATGTGAAAGGAATTGCCAGTAACTGCTAGTTTTCTTCCTCTCAGCATGTGGGAGGTAGCCTTACATAAATTTATCAATTTTTTTGCTCTTTTTAATTGAAGTATACTTGATTTATAATGTGTTAATTTCTGCTGTACAGCAAAGTGATTCATATATATGTATACACACACATATACATTCTTTTTTAATATTCTTTTCCATTATGGTTTATCATGGGATACTGAATATAGTCCTCTGTGACATACAGTAGGACCTTGTTGTTTATCCATTCTATATATAAAAGCTTACATCTGCTCACCCCAACCTCCCACTCCATCCCTCCCCCAACCCCCTCCCCTTGGCAACCACAAGTCTGTTCTCTATGTCTGTGAGTCTCTTTCTGTTTCATAGATAGGTTCATTTGTGTCATATTTTAGATTCCACATATAAGTGATATCATATGGTATTTGTCTCTTTCTGACTTCACTTAGTATGATAATCTCTAGTTGCATCCATGTTACTGCAAATGGCATTATTTCATTCTTTTTTTTATGGCTGAGTAGTATTCCACTGTATATATGTACCACATCTTCCTTATCCATTCATCTGTCAATGGACATTTAGGTTGTTTCCATGTCTTGGCTATTGTGCATAGTGCTGCTATGAATATAGGATGCATGTATCTTTTTGAATTAGAGTTTTGTCTGGATATATGCCCATAAGTAGGATTGCTGGATCATATGGTAATTCTATTTTTAGTTTTCTGAGGAACCTCCACACTGTTTTCCATAGTGACTCTACTAACTTACATTCCCACCAACAGTTTAGTAGGGTTCCCTTTTCTCCACATCCTCTCCAGCATTTGCTATTTGTAGAGTTCTTAATCACGGCCATTCTGACCAGTGTGAGGTGGTACCTCATTACAGTTTTGATTTGCATTTCTCTAATAATTAGTGATGTTGAGCATCTTTTCAGGTGCCTATTAGCCATTTGTATTTCTTCTTTGGAGAAATGTCTATTTAGGTCTTCTGCCCATTTTTTGATTGGGTCGTTTGTTTTTTTGTTGTTGTTGAGTTGTATGAGCTGTTTGTGTATTTTGGAAATTAAGCCCTTGTCAGTTACATCAACTGCAAATATTTTCTCCCATTCTGTAGGTTGTCTTTTTATTTTGTTTATGGTTTCCTTTGCTATGAAAAAGCTTGTAAGCTTGATTAGGTCCCATTTGTTTATTTTTGTTTCTATTGCCTTTGGAGACTGACCTACGAAAACATTGGTATGATTTATGTCAGAGAATGTTTTGCCTATGATCTCTTCTAGGAGTTTTATAGTATCATGTCTTATGTTTAAGTCTTTAAGCCATTTTGCGTTTATTTTTGTGTCTGGTGAAAGGGTGTGTTCTAACTTCACTGATTTACATGTGGCTGTCCAACTTTTCCAACACTGCTTGCTGAAGAGACTTTTTCCCATCATATAGGATTGCCTCATTTGTCAAAGAGTAACTGACCATAAGGGTATGGGTTTATTTCTGGACTCTCTATTCTGTTCCATTGATCCATATGTCTGTTTTTGTGCCAATACCATGCTGTTTTGATTACTGTAGCTTTGTAGTATTGTCTAAAGTCTGGGAGGGTTATGCCTCCTGCTTTATTCTTTCTCTTCAGGATTGCTTTGGTAATTCTGTGTCTTTTATAGTTCCACATAAATTTTAGGATTATTTTTTCTAGTTCTGTGAAAAATGTCATGGGTAATTTGACAGGGATTGCATTAAATCTGTATATTGCTTTGGGTAGTATGGCCATTTTAACAATACTAATTCTTCCAATCCAAGAGCATGGGATTTCTTTCCATTTCTTTGAATCATCTTCAGTTTCCTTTATTGTTTTACAGTTTTCAGCATATAAGTCTTTCACCTCCTTTGTCAGGTTTATTTCTAAGTATTTTATTTTTGGGGGTGTGATTTAAAAAGGTATTGGGTTTTTTTTTTTTTTTTACATTTCTTTTCTGATATTTCATTGCTAGTGTAAAGAAATGCAACTGATTTCTGTATGTTAATCTTGTATCCTGCTTCCTTGCTGAATTTGTTTCAGTTCTAGTAGTTTTTGTGTGGAGTCTTTAGGGTTTTCTATATATAGTATCATGTCATCTGCATATAATGACAATTTTACCTCTTCCCTTCCAATTTGGATACCTTTTCTTTCTTTTTCTGATTGCTGTGGCTAGGACTTCCAATACTATGTTGAATAGAAGAGGTTAGAGTGGGCATCTTTGTCTTGTTCCAGATTTTAGCGGGAAGACTTTCAGCTTTTCACCATGAGTATTATATTGGCTGTGGGTTTGTCATAAATAGCTCATGTTATGTTGAGATATGTTCCCTCTATACCCAGTTTGGTAAGAATTTCTATCATGAGTGGATGTTGAATTTTGTCAAATGCTTTTTCTGCAACTATTGAGATGATCATGTGGTTTTTGTCTTTTCTTTTGTCTATGGTGTATCACGTTGATTGATTTGCATATGTTGAACCATCCTTGTGAACAAGGGATGAATTCCACTTGGTTGTGACATATGACCTTTTTTATGTGTTATTGGATTCAGTTTGCTAATATTTTGCTGAGAATTTTTGCATCTATATTCATCAAAGATATTGGCATGTAATTTTCGTTTTGGGTTGTGTCTTTGTCTGGTTGTGGTATTAGGTTGATGGTGGTTTCATAGAATGTCTTTGGGAGTGTTCCCTCCTCTTCAGTTTTTTGGAAGAGTTTGAGAAGGATCAATATAAGTTCTTCGTGTGTTTGGTATAATTCTTCTGTGAAGCCATCTGGTCCTCGACTTTGGTCTGTAGGGAGTTTTTAAATTACAGATTCTATTTCACTCCTAGTGATTGGTCTGTTCAAATTATCTATTTCTTCTTGATTCAATTTTGGTGAACTCTATGTTTCTAGAAACTTCTCCATTTCTTCTAGGTTGTTGAATATGTTGGAATATAATTGTTCATAGTATTCCCTTATGATTTTTTGTATTTCTGCAGTATCAGTTGTTATGTCTCCTTTTTCATTTCTTATTTTGTTTATTTGGGTTCTCTCCATTTCTTGGTGAGCCTGGCTAGAGGTTTGTCAATGTTGTTTACCCTTTCAAAGAACCAGCTCTTGGTTTTATTGATTTTTCTCTATTGCTTTTTTAATCTCTATTTTATTTACTTCCTCTCTAATCTTTATTATTTCCTTCCTTCTGCTGACTTTAGGTTTTGTTTGTTCTTCTTTTTCTAATTCTCTTAGGTGGTAAGTTAGGTTGTTTATTTGAGATTTTTGTTCTTTGAGGAAGGCCTGTATTGCTATGAACTTCCCTCTAAGAACCACTTTTGCTGCATCCTATAGATTTTGTATGGTTGTGTTTTCATTGTCATTTGTCTCAAGGTATTTTTTAATTTCCTCTTTGATTTCATTGTTGACCATTGGTTTTTAGTAGTATGTTGTTTAGTCTCCATGTAATCATTTTTTTCTCATTTCATTTTCTGTGGTTGATTTCTAGTTTCATACCGTTGTGGTCTGAAAAGGTGCTTGAGATAATTTCTGTACTCATATTTGTTGAGGCTTGTTTTGTGCCCTAGTATGTGCTCAATCCTAGAGAATGTTCCATGTGCATTTGAAAAGAATGTGTATCCTGGTTTGGGGTTTTTTTTTTTTTGGATGTAGTGTCCTGAAAATAGCAAGTCTAAGTGTTCTATTGTATCATTTAGGATCTCTGTTGCTTTATTGAATTTCTGTCTAGAAGATCTGTCCATTGATGTGAGTGGGGTGTTAAAGTCTCCTACTGTTATGGTATTCCTATCAATTTCTCCCTTTATGTCTGTTAGTATTTGTTTTATATATTTGGGTGCTTCTATATTAGGTGTATATATGCTGTATATATATGAGAGTAAAATCCTTGTATTGATCCTTTTATCATTATGTACAGTAAGTCCCCTACATACAAATGAGTTCCATTCCAACAGCATGTTCATAAGTCCAATTTGTTCATAAGTCCAACGAAGTTAGCCTAGGTAACCAACTAACCCAGTTGGCTATATAGTACTGTACTGTAATAGGTGTATAATACTTTTCACACAAATAATACATAAAAAACAAACACAAAAAATAAAGAGAACGTTTTTAATATTACAGTACAGTACCTTGAAAAGTACAGTAGTACCAGCTACATCACCACTGCTTTTACACTTGCTTCTGGACATCCTGGGCTTGAAATAAAGATACTGTACTACTGTACTCTATACAGTACTGTACAATAAAGTACACAAAGGCACAACCACTTGTAGAGGATGCACACATGTGACAATGAACACCAGACACGTGAACAAACTTATGTGATTGGACATGTGAACGCATGTTCGCATCTTTGAAATTTCATAACTTAGAGGTTTGTATGTAGGGGACTTACTATAGTGTCCTTTTTTATCTTTCTTTATAACCTTTGTTTTAAAGTCTATTTTGTCTGATATGAGTATTGCGGCCCCCGCTTTCTTGTCATTTCTGTTTGCATGAAATGTGTTTTTCCATCCCCTCACTTTCAATCTACGTGTGTCCTTTACCCTAAAGTGAGACTTGTATAGGCAGCATATTGTGGGCTCTTTTTTTTTTTTTTTTAATCCAACCTGCCACCTGTGTCTTTAGATTGGAACATTTAGTCCATTGACATTTAAGGTAATTATTGATAGATATGTATTTATTGCCATTTTAAACCTTATTTCCCATTGATGTTATGTTTCTTCTGTGTCCCTTTCTGTTCTTCCTTTTGTGGTTTGACAATTTCCTTTTGTATTATACTTATGTTCTCTTCTTTTTGTTTTTTGTGAATCTATTGTATGTTTTTGACTTGTGTTTACCCTGTTTTTCAAGTATTATTAACTGCTTCCTATATCTAGTTGCCTTAGACCGGTAGTCATATAGGCTCAAACACCTTCTAGGAAATGAAAAAAAACCCTACATTTTCTCATTTTCTTACTCTCCTCCCCCACATTTTATGATTCTGATGTCCTCTTTTACATCTTCACGTTCATCCTTTTGCTGTTCACTGTGGTTATCTTCACTTTCACAGAAATTTTTTGATTTTTTTTTTTTGTTTTTTGATTTGTGTACTGGCTTATTTGGGTGATTTGCTTCCCAATTGTGATTTTCTCTTTCCTATAGATTCTTACTACTTTTCTATTTAGAGAATAGAAATATTTCTTTTAGGATTAGTATTGCTGTATTCTTTTAGTTTTTGCTTGTTTGAGAAATTCTTTCTCTCCTTCTATTCTAAATGATGGTCTTGCTGGGTAGAGTATCCTAGGTTGCAGATTTTTCCCTTTCAGGACTTTGAATATATCTTGCCACTCCATTTCTGGCTTGTAACATTTCTGTTGCAAGGCTATCAGAAATCAGCTGATAGCCTTATAGGGGTTCCCTTGTAATTAACCCTTTGTTTTTCTCTTGCTGCCTTTAGAATCCTCTCTTTAACTTTTGTCATTTTTATTATAATATGCCTTGGTGTAGGTCTGTTTTGGGTTTATCTTGTTTGGGAGTGTTCCTGTGTAGCTTTAATATTTTTGGTGTGAGGGCTGTTTTTAGTGTGGATGTGTGTGGCTGTCTCTGTGCTTCCTGTACCTGGATATGTTTCCTTGTCTAAGTTTGGGAAGTTTTCAGCCATAATTTCTTCAAATACATTTTCATTCCCCTTTCGTCCTTCTTCCCCTTCTGGAATCCCTATTATGCATAGATTAGCACATTCTATACTATCCCATAGGTCTCATATTGCTTTCATTTAAGAAATTTTTTATTTTATATTGGAGTATCATTGATTAACAATGGTGTGTTAGTTTCAGGTGTACAGCAAAATGATTCAGTTATACATATACAAGTATCTATTCTTTTTCAAATTCTTTTCTCATATAGGTTATTACAGAATATTGAATAGAGTTCCCTGTGCTATATGGTAGGTCCTTGTTGGTTATCTATTTTAAATATAACAGTGTGTCTGTGTCAATCCCAAACTCCCAATCTATCCCTCCACTTCCCCTCCCCCTCCCCCCAGTAATAATAAGTTTGTTCTCTAAATCTGTGAGTCTGTTTCTATCTTGTAAATAAGTTCATTTGTATCATTTTTTTTTTCATTTTTTTTCATTTGGCCTTCTGTCTGCTGTCCTGATTGGGTACTTTCCATCATTCTATCTTCCAGGTCATTTACTCATTCTGCTATTCATTGCCTTTAGCTCAGCTTTTGTCTCAGCAAATGAGTTTCCTAATTTTTCTTGGTTCTTCTTTAGTCTCTAGTTCCTTTTTACAGTACTCTGCATTTCTGTCAATAGCCTTTCTTAATTGCTTCAGTATCTTCATTATCTCCTTTATGAAATCAGTGTCTATTAGACTTAAGAGGTCTGTTTCACTGTTTGTTCTTTCAAGGGAATTCTCTTGGTCTTTTAACTGGAAGTGGTTCCTCTGCTTCTTCATTTTACTTATATTTCTCTTATTTTGGGGGTTTAGGAGAAACAATTATCTACTATGGTCTTAGAGGGTTATATATATGTGGAGTGTCCCTGTGTAGCTTTAATATTTTTGGTGTGAGGGCTGTTTTTAGTGTGGATGTCTGTCGCCCCTTTCCTCGGTGTGTGCTGACCATTACGCCCTTGATAGGGACTGTGCAGATGAGGTGATTGGTGCTCTGTCCTGGGGTTTTCGGTGGCATCAGCAGCTCATGTGTACCCCCAGAGCACACGATGGAAATGGTGACAGTTCAAGACCTCTCCTGGAGTCCAGGAGTCCAGCGGCAGTGGCTTGCAACCACTCCTGTAGCCCAGGGGTGGGGGTGGGATGGCGGCTTGTGATTGTTCCTGGAGTTTGTAGCCTTATGTAAGTTTAGGGAGTTAGACAAAGCTCAGGTGGGCTGGGCCTTCTCTCAGCAAATGCCCTTCCTCTTGGGCCTCATCACATCATTCACTGAGCCTGGAACCTTCACTAAAGATCCTTCCAGGAGGGGACTAGCCACCCCACTATCTCTGGGCAACTGTGAAAGCACAGCCTGCTCCTTTGGGTGGCCACTGCATTAACTGGTACTGATTTGATGCAAAGGCAGCATCCAATTTCAGGATAAGGGCAGGCTTAACTTCACCCGGACAAGAGGCTGGTGAGTGGTGACGGTGCTGTGCTGGGTAGCCTTCAGGCACTGTGAGATGAGGTAGCTCCAAACTTACAGGAAAACAAGGATACAGCGACCAATCACGCTGTCATTCTGCATGCTGGGATTCCTCCAGGTATTCCTGCAGCACATGCTCTGGATCTTGTCTTTCTGGTCACACTGTGAGCTCTTCAAGGGCAGAGAATGGGTCTTCAGCATCTTTACCTGCAGTGCCTAACAGAATGCCAGACCCATTCCAGACCCAACAAAATTTGATAAATATGAAAATGCATTCATTAATGGATGGGCAGATCAGGGGGTTTCAGACTATGTAAACTGCCTGCCTGAGTGGCTATTTCACATAATGTGCTTTCAGAATTCCCTGAAGACACATGCCTTCATTTCAAAAACTAATTCTGAAAAGCAGAAAAGATGTTCCCCAGCACAAAACTGACTCCATCAAAACTGTCAAACCCAACAACGCATTAAACATGCTTCAATTCCTCATTCATTCAGTGAACACTTACTGACTCTTCATTACATGTCAAGCACTATGCCAAGTGCTGGAGACAAGAAGAGATAAGATGTGGTCTCTCGCAAGGCTGGGCATCGATCACTTCTTTTTAAACTTCTTGTTGTGGTTGTGATGTGCAGCAAGGGTGGAGAAGGGCTGGCCAGGAGGACCCTCTGCTCACCGCCCTCAGCCTGCAGAGTACAGAGGGCACACCCACCCCATTCTGGGACCACCCACCAACTCCTCTTTTTTCCTCCCGCTTTCTGCCTTTTTCTCTCTCAGCCTGTCAAAATCTCAGACTGAAGCACTTACTGATTTTTTGCAACTACTGAATAATATTCCTCTTCTTTATGGTAACCTTAAAACTAAAATAGAAATGTTTTTAATTGAATGAAATATTCTTTAAAGTCTATAGTGCTTTATAATTTTCAAAAGTTTCATATACATGATTTCATATAATCCCATAATAACCCCTTTTTTCTCCTACCCGTGTTGCCCCTCCCTTCCCTCTCCCTACTGGTAACCACTAGTTTGTTCTCTATATCTGTGAGTTTACTTCTTTTGTTTTATTCACTAGTTTGTTGTATTTTTTAGGTTCCACATATAAATGATGTCATACAGTACTTGTCTTTCTCTGTCTTATTTCACTGAGCATACATAATGCCCTCTAAGTCACTCCATGTTGCTGCAAATGGAAAAATTTCATTCTTTTTTATGGCTGAGTAGTATTCCAGTAGGTGTGTGTGTACATATATATGTATATATGTTTGTGTGTGTATCTTCTTTACCCATTCATCTGTTGATGGACATTTAGGTTGCTTCCATACATTGGCAATTGTAAATAATGCTGCTGTGAACACCGGGGTGCTTGTTTCTTTTTGAATTAGTGTTTTGGGGTTTTTTGGATATATATCCAGGAGTGGAATTGTTGAGTCATCTGCTAGTTCTACTTTTAGTTTTTTGAGAAACCTCCATACTGTTTTCCACAGTGACTGTACCAAATCTCACTCCTACCAACAGTGTACAAGGGCTCCCTTTTCTTCACCTTCTTGCCAACATTTGTTACTTGTGTTCTTTTTTTTAATTAATTTTTATTGGAGTATAGTCGCTTTACAATGTTGTTGGTTTCTGCTGTGCAGCAAAATGAATCAGTTATATGTATCCATACATCCACTCTTTTTTAGATTTCCTTCCCATTTAGGTCACCACAGAGCACTGAGTAGAGTTCCCTGTGCTATACAGTAGGTTCTCATTAGTTATCTCTTTTATACATAGTAGTGTATATATGTCAATCCCAATCTCCTAACTCATCCAACCCTCTCCTTCCCCCCTTGATAACTGTAAGTTTGTTCTCTCCATCTGTGACTCTATTTCTCCTTTACCAATAAGCTCATCTGTACCATTTTTCTAGATTCCACATATTTGTTTTTCTCTTTCTGACTTACTTCGCTCTCTATGACAATCTCTAGGTCCATCCACGTCTCTGCAAATGGCACTATTTTGTTCCTTTTATGGCTGAGTAATATTCCATTGGACATATGTACCACATCTTCTTTATTCCTCTGTCAATGGACATTTAGGTTGCTTCCATGTCCTGACTATTGTAAATAGTGCTGTAGTGAACATCAGGGTGCATGCATCCTTTAGAATTCTGGTTTTCTCCAGGTATATGCCTAGGAGTAGAATTGCTGGGTCATGTGATAGCTCTAGTTTTAGTTTTTTAAGAACCTCCATACCGTTCTCCATAATAGCTGTACCAATTTACATTCCCACCAAAAGTGTAGGAGGGTTCCCTTTTCTCCATACCCTCTCCAGCATTTACTGTTTGTAGACTTTTTGATGATGGCCAACCTGACCCGTATGAGGTGATACCTCATTGTAGTTTTGATTTGCATTTCTCTAATAATTAGTGATGTTGAGGAGCTTTTCATGTGTTTGTTGGCAATCTGTATGTCTTCTTTGGAGAAATGTCTATTTAGGTCTTCTGCCCATATTTTGATTGGGTTGTTTATTTTTTTTTGATATTGAGCTGCATGAGCTGTTTGTATATTTTGGAAACTATTCCCTTGTCAGTTGCTTCGTTTGCAAATATTTTCTCCCATTCTGAGGGTTGTCTTTTTGTTTTGTTTACGGTTTCCTTTGCTATGCAAAAGCTTTTAATTAGGTCCTGTTTATTTATTTTTGTTTTTATTTTCATTACTGTAGGCAGTGGATTGAAAAAGATTTTACTGTGATTTATGTCAAAGAGTGTTCTTCCTATATTTTCCTCTAAGTGTTTTATAGTATCCAGCCTTACATTTAGGTCTTTAATCCATTTTGAGTTTATTTTCATGTATGGTGGTAGGGAATGTTCTAATTTCATTCTTTTACATGTAGTTGTCCAGTTTTCCCAGCACCACTTATTGAAGAGACGATCTTTTCTCCATTGTATATTCTCACCGACTTTGTCATAGATTAGGTGACCATAGGTGCATGGGTTTATCTCTGGGCTTTCTATCCTTGTGTTCTTTTTGATGATAGCCATTCTGACTGGTGTGAGGTGAGATCTCATTGTCGTTTTGATTCACATTTCCATGATGATTAGTGATGTTGAACTAGAATAGAATATTTTAAATCTGGCCTTTTCAAAAACAAAACCTAAAAAGTGCTTCTTTTAAACTGCAAGCTCATCGACCCAAAACATATTTATTAAATGCATATTATGTTTAGGACAACTAGGAACTCTAAGGCAATAGGAACAGTCCCAATCTTCTGTTTAAACTTTTGTCCTAAATTGAAATTTTTTCTATGGTTAAATGTTCTCAGGGGAAAAAAGGTACTAATTGCTCTTGGAGTTGTTGTCCTTTTAGTACTGAATAAGGCCTCATAATATGAAAAGGGTGTCCCAGGACCTAGCACTGTCTGAAATAGAGAATCTATAAGCCCAGGTTCCACAGGCTTGACTTCCATTCCATAATGAGTAATTGATTCTGAGTGGTCTCTTAAGGGACCAGTGGTCCTTGTCTGCCCAGGACTGAGAGGTTGGCAGAGTCTCTGCAAAGCAGGACTGCTGGTCTCCCTAATGATCACCTCTCCTCTCGCCACCAAAGTTCTTCTCTCAGAAATGAAGATACTAAATACAGAGAACCCCAGACAGAAATCATGTTGCAAGTTCAAAGATTTCATTGTAAGATGGATTATTCCACACACTCCATGCCAATGGTGATGTATACCATTTTTGCTGGTGTGCAAGATGGGTATTTTTCTTGGTCTTGCATCTCAAAATATTCCTGTTGGAGACAGACCCTGACAGATTTTAGGCACCTACATTCTCTTCCCTCTATCCACTATCTAATATTCCTCCTGGGACAGCAAAGTAGGGTTACCACAAGGCTCCCTGGTTAAACTGGGGTAAGCCTCCTATGCTGGCACAAAAGTGCTACTTCTTAACTTCCATTGTCTCACATAAGGACTAGAGCTCAGGTTCTGAGCAGCATCAGGACCACACAAACTATTTAAGGGACAAGCACATCATTTCACATTTCATTGTCCAAAGAGACGCACCAGCAGGATACCTCATAGAAAGATCTACGGCCATTGGCTCTCTTGGGACCGTCTTGGGTTCAAATCTCAGCTCAAGCACTAAGTCTGTGACTCCGGGGCAGTTAGCAGCCATCTTCCTGATTCTGTTTCCTCATCTCTAAAAGGAGGTTAATCTTACCTGCACTGTTAGGAACGAAGATCAGAAATCAAACCAAAAACATCCAAGCACCTGACATGTACATATTGAACGTGTGATGCTCAAATTTTAAGCAAGTAAAACCTTGTACACATTTGTTAAAACACACACAAAATACACACACATGCTTCAGAACGGCAAGTCTGACACAAACAAAAAGCACTTCTTTTTAGAAATATTTCCTTTATGTAGAAATGCAGTATTGATTTAGTAAGAAACTCATTTTTAACCATCTGATTTGAACAAATTCTCTCCTCCCAAAGTATTTGATTGAGGGTACAACATTGTAGCATATATTTTATTATTATCATTATTATTTTCCACATTTAATACCACGTTTCCTTCTCCCACATAGAATATCACCCAATAGAAGTTTCCCAAAGGAGCCACAGCACATTCATTACAAAGATAGAAAGGAAAACCGTTTTTCAATCTCTGCTTTCTAATAGGATGATTCAACTAAAACAATATCGGATTTAATCAGCTATGAAACTGAAAAAAAATGGAGACCAGCCCGAGTGAACATCATGGGCTGTGATCATGAACATCTCTGAGAAGTGAGGGGAGAAAAGAGAAATATCTGCCTCTTCTTCCCAAACTTCAATATAACTTTAAATTACTTTAAAAAATATTTATAAAAAGACATCCCTCTGCCTTAATGGTGTGAAATCTGGGTGTCTTCTCAGGGCCATGCCTGGGCCAGCAGATGGCACATATGCAATGGAAAACAGTAGCCCCTCTGAGACTTCTGGTATGTGGACAGGAGACTTTCTGATTTCCAATCTTGGCTCATTTCAGAAGAAAGAAGGGTTACATCCCTGGGGCGGGGGGGGGGGGGGTGGGGTGGCAGGGGAAACGCAGCCACCTTCAGGGCACGTGCCTGACCTCCAGTCCATTGAAGTGTCCATTCACAGTCCTCCAGGCTCATTGAATTTTCAGTATTCTGCAAACCTCCCTCCACACGGTCCCTCCCCGGCAGTCTTCTGAGTGTAGTTAATGTGTTTGAGAACAGTAATGTCACAAGTCAAGGGACTGGGGGCTTCCCAAGGAACAACCGTCTTGCATATGTTCTGGAAGACAAGTCATCTCAGCTTTACCTTCTAACTTCTGGAGCAGACGCCCGGGTTCCCAACGTCCAGATTTCAGTGGTTGGAGATCATGCCAGAAAAGTGAAGACCCAGCTGGCCCAGAATGGACTGTCTCTGCAGTTCTAGCACATTCTCCACACACCTCCACACTACTCAAATGTCCTAGAAAGTATTAACTCAACTGGACATGGCTGATTCAATGGTACAAAAAAAAGCTTTATAAAAATACTCCCTGCACTTAAAAAATCAAAACAAAATAGATGCATGTAAACATCACCTCTAAGTCACTGGAGAACCCTGGAGTCTTTATCTCCTCTGTCCAGTGATTTGCAGTCTTATGTGTTCAGCTTTTGTTTGTTTCTTTTCTTTGGAGGTATCAATCTATTTTTTTCTTATTAACAGAGTTCAGAGTCTGAGGCCGCCTTTGATTATGAGCTTGTGGTTTGATTGGCAGGAACAGTATGATCAGGAGACTGATAATGTGTAAGTAAAAGTACATGGACCTAGGAATAAACACACAAATTATATTTCAAACAAGGGTGTATGTGGGAAATGTCACATGAGGCAATTACATCACCTTTTGGCACTGGCGGACCTGACTGCACTCAGGCTCGCCTTGATCCACTCCACAGATAACTCCCTTTGGTGGGTGAGTGGGCCAGGGATGGACCAAAACCACAAAGCTGGGCAGAGCAAACCAACCAGCCCATCTGCAGACAGACGTATGGCAATGTCCCACTGACGTAATAAGCAGATGGAGAGAATTAACCCTGACAGCTAGAAACCCACCATATTAAAAGTCTAAGGATGCATGGAATGAAATTGAAGCCCTACCCTATGTTCCCCAAACGCAAATGCAACTGACCCTTTGGCCAATGTGCTCCACTAAGTGTCAGGGGTTCCTGTATATATTATGAGCCTGAGGAATCCAGATTTCAAAAGCCTACTCCATAACTCGATTTTCATCCAAACTAAAACAAGTTTTGCTTTCGAGGTTTGTGGACTTATTGTATAAGTGTGATACTGGACACAGGGTAGATGCTCAATAAATGCTGTACACATCAATGAATGCAAGTAATTAGAAAGCAGCTGTTATAAAATTGTTCTACATCCATTTGGGAAAACTGAACTTACACTTTCTCCAATGCTTTTTCAAGGGCAAAGGAAAATAATGTTAAGGGGCAGGGGACCCACAATTGATTTACATATAATTCCCCAGCTTTTGTGATCATAATGTCAGGTCTATATAGAATAGTTAAAAGCTTCAGCAGAAGCAAACATATCTTCATTTCTTCTTTCAATAAGCATTTACTGCCTAGGATGTACGAAGCATTGAACTGGGATCTACAAAAAGGCAAAGACCCCACCCCTCCTTTTGGGAATGGAAAAGAAGAGACGTATAGACACAATGGTAGTAATTAGCAGAGGGGTGAAGAGCCACAGGTAAGTGACCATCTGATTTACTATTTAAACCAGGACATTAATGAGGGTGAATAACAGCTCTACAGAGAAACACACTGGTTCAGCAAGTGTAAGCTGGGATTCTCACAGGCACACCCCAGGCAGAGGGAACTCCATCTTTCAGAGTCTGCTCTCGTAAAATGTACTTTGTTCTTGCATTTTGCCTTAATCTTTTACATGTGGCCAAATCTACACTGGAGCAATTTTGTTAGATTAAAGCCAAATATTCTGGAAGTCAAGGGAGAAAAACTTCAACTTCCCAGGGAGGTTTAGTAACCTATTCTGACACTCCATACTTCTCTCAAATTTTAAGCAATACCTCCATCTTTTTGTTATGGAAAAACTCAGCTAACATTTATAGAGCATGCTAGGACTAAACTAGGTACTCCAGATACACAGATGAATAAAGCATAGTTCTACTCTCAAGGAGTTTGCTATCTACAAAAATTCCTACACAAATTCTAACATTCTTATACATTGAATTTAATAAAGTGCTATCTAGTTAAAGACAACAACATATGAGATTTTGCTTTTGAAAATGATTTCATAGAAAGGTTCTGCTCTGGCTAAATGTTTGTGTCCTCCCCCAAATTCATACGTCGAAGCCCTGACTTCCAATCTGATGGTATTTGGAGAAGTAGACTTTGGGTGGTAATTTGGTTTAGATGAGGCAATGATGGTGGGCCCCCCATGACAGCATTAGTACCCTTATTAGAAAATAAAGGCAAATCAGAGCGTGAGCCATCTTTCTCTGTGTCCCTCTCACTGTCCCTCACCCCATCTCTTTTGCTGTCCTTGTCTCCCTCGGTCTCTCTCTCTGCTATGTGAGGACACAGTGAGAAGGTAGCCTTCTGCAAGCCAGAAAGAGAGCTTTCATCGGAAACCAAATCTGCTGGCATCTTGATCTTGGACTTCTCAGCCTCCAAGATTGTGAGACATAAATGTCTGCTGTTTAAGTCACCCAGTCTATACTATTTAGCCATAGCAGCCTGAGCTAAGACAACTTCGTTCTTTTTTAAAAAAATTTATTGGATTATAGTTGCTTTACAATGTTGTGTTAGTTTCAGGTGTACAGCAAAGGGATTCAGTTTTATATATATATATATATACACCTACATTTTTATTCTTTTCTCATATAGGTTATCACAGAATATTGAGTAGAGTTCCCTGTGCTATACAGGAGGTCCTTGTTGGTTATCAATTGATATCTTATAATATAGTAGTGTTTGTATGTTAATCCCAAGCTCCTGATTTATCCCCCCAACCTACATGTCCCCTTTGGTAAATGTAAGTTTGTTTCTGATATCTGTAAGTCTTTCTGTTTTGTAAATAAATTCACTTGTATCATTTTTTTAAATTAGATTCTAGATATGGGTGATATCATATGATATTTGTCTTTCTCTGTCTGACTTCACTTAGTATGACATCTCTAGGTCCATCCATGTTGCTGCAAATAGCATTATTTCATTCTTTTTTTATGGCTGAGTAGTATTCACTGTATATATGTACTACATCTTCTTTATCCATTCCTCTGTAAAGGGACATTTTATGTTGCTTCCATGTCTTGGCTATTTTAAATAGTGCTGCAATGAACATTGGGGTGCATGTTCCTTTTCAAATTATGGTTTTCTCCGGATATATGCCCAGGAGTGGGATTTCTATTTTTAGTTTTTTAAGGAATCTCCAGACTGTTCTCCATAGTGGTTGTACAAATTTACATTCCTACCAACAGTGTAGGAGGGTTCCTTTTTCTCCATACCCTCTCCAGAATTGAGTGTTCATAGACTTTGATGATGGACATTCTGACTGGTGTGAGGTGATTCCACATTGTAGTTTTGATTTGCAGTTCTCTAATAATTAGTGATGTTGAGCATCTTTTCATATACTTTTTGGCCATCTGTATTGCTTCTTTGGAGAAATGTCTATTTAAGTCTTCTGCCCATTTTTTGATTGGGTTGTTCGTTTTATGGGGTTTTGTTTGACATAGAGCTGCATGAGCTGTTTGCATATTCTGGAGATTAATCCCTTGTCAGCTGCTTCGTTTGCAAATATTATCTTCCATTCTATGGGTTGTCTTTTTGCTTTATGGTTCCTTTTGCTGTACAGAAGCTTTTAAATTTAATTAAGTCCCATTTGTTTATTTTTGTTTTTATTTTTATTAGGAGGTGGGTCCAAAAAGATATTGCTGCAATTTATGTCAGAGTGTTGTGCCTATGTTTTCTTCTAAGAGTTTTACAGGTCTGTGATGCATTTTGAGTTCCTCTTTGCAAATGGTGTTAGAGAATGTTCTGATTTTATTCTTTTACATGTAGCTGTCCCATTTTCCCAGCACCACTTACTGAAAAGACTGTCTTTTCTCCATTGTATATTCTTGCTTCCTTTGTCGTAGATTAATTGACCATAGGTCCGTGGGTTTATTTCTGGGCTTTCTATCCTGTTCCATTGATCTATATGTCTTTTTTTGTGCCAGTACCATACTGTTTTGATTACTGTAGCTTTGTAAGTATAGTCTGAAGTCAGGGAATCTGATTCCTCCTACTCCGTTTTTCTTTCTCAGGATTGCTTTGGCTATTTGGGGTCTTTTGTGTCTCCATACGAATTTTAAAGTTTTTTGTTCTAGTTCTGTGAAAAATGTCATTGGTAATTTGGTAGGGATTGCATTGAATCTGTAGATTGTCTTGGGTAGTATAGTCATTTTGACAATATTGATTCTTCCAATTCCAAGAACATGGTATATATCTTTCCATCTGTTTGTGTCATCTTTGATTTCTTTCATCAGTGTCATAGTTTTCTGAGTACAGGTCTTTTGTCTCCTTAGGTAGATTTATTCCTATGTATTTTGTTCTTTTTGATGCAATGATAAATGGGATTGTCTCAATTTCTTTTTCTGATCTTTCATTGTTAGTGTATAGGAATGCAAGAGATTTCTGTGTATTAATTTTGTATCCTGCAACTTTACTGAATTCATTGATGAGCTCTAGTAGTTTTCTGGTAGCATCTTTATGACTTTCTACGTATAGTATCATGTCATCTGCAAACAGTGACGGCTTTACTTCTTCTTTTCCAATTTGGGTTCCTTTTATTTCTTCTTTTCTCTGATTGACATGACTAGGACTTCCAAAACTATGTTGAATAAAGGTGGCAACAATGGACATCCTAGCCTTGTTGCTGATCTTAGTGGGAATGCTTTCAGGTTTAACCATTGAGAATGATGTTAGCTGTAGGTTTGTCATATATGGCCTTTATTATGTTGAGGTAATTTCCCTCTATTCCCATTTTCTGGAGAGTTTATATCATAAATGGATGTTGAATTTTGTCCAAAGCTTTTTCTGCATCTATTGAGATGATAATATGGTTTTTATTCTTCAGTTTGTTAATGTGGTGTATCACACTGATTGATTTGTGGATATTGAAAAATTCTTCCATCCCTGGGATAAATCCCACTTGATCATGGTGTATGATCCTTTGAATGTGTTGCTGGATTCAGTTTGCTAGTATTTTGTTGAGGATCAGTGATATTGGCCTGTAATTTTGTGTGTGTGTGATGACTTTGTCTGGTTTTGTTATCAGAATGATGGTGACCTCATAGAATGAGCTTGGGAGTGTTCCTTCCTCTGCAATTTTTTGGAAGGGTTTCAGAAGGATATGTGTTTAACTATTCTCTAAATGTTTGATAGCATTTACCTGTGAAGCCATCTGGTCCTGGAATTTTTTTGTTGGAAGTTTTTAATTGCTGTTTCAGTTACAGTACTTGTAATTGGTCTGTTCATATTTTCTATTTCTTCCTGGTTCAGTCTTGGAAGGTTGTACCTTTGTAAGAATTTGTCCATTTTATTGGCATATAGTTATCTGTTGTAGTCTCTTATCTTTTGTATTTCTGTGCTGTCAGTTTAACTTCTCCTTTTTCATTTCTAACTTTATTGATTTATAGAGTCCTCTTCCTTTTTTTCTTGATGTGTCTGGATAAAGCTTTATCAATTTTGTTTATCTTCTCAAAGAACCTGCTTTTAGTTTCACTGATCTTTGCTAATGTTTTCATCTCTATTTCATTTATTTCTGCTCTGATCTTTATGATTTCTTTCCTTCTGCTAACTTTGGGTTTTCTTTGTTCTTCTTTCTCTAGTTGCTTTAGGTGTAAGGTTAGGTTGTTTGAAATTTTTCTTGTTTCCTGAGGTAAGACTGTATTGCTATAAACTTCCCTCCTATAACTGCTTTTGCTGTGTCCCATAGGTTTTGGGTCATTGTGTTTTCATTGTCATTTGTCTCAAGGTATTTTTTTGATTTCCTCTTTGATTTCTTCAGTGATCCATTGGTTGTTTAGTAACATATTGTTTAGCCTCCACATGTTTGTTTCTTACAGTTTTTTTCCTGTAATTGATTTCTAATTTCAAGTGTTGTGGTTGGAAAAGATGCTTGATATGATTTCAATTTTCTTAAAATTACCAAGGCGTGATTTGTGACCCAAGATGTGATCCTAGAGAATGTTCCATCTGCACTTCAGAAGAAAGTGTATTCTGCTGCTTTTGGATGTAATGGTCTACAAATATCAATTAAGTCCATCTGGTCTAATGTGTCATTTAAGGCCTGTGTTTCCTTATTGATTTTCTCTCTGAATGATCTGTCCATTGATGAAAGTGGGGTGTTAAAGTCCCCCCCATTATTGTGTTACTGTCGATTTCTCCTTTTATGGCTGTTAACATTTGCCTTATATATTGAGGTGCTCCTATGTTGGGTGCACACATATTTACAATTGTCATATCTTCTTCTTGGCTTGATCCCTTGATCATTTTGTAGTGTTCTTCTTTGTCTCCTGTAACAGTCTTTATTTTAAAGTTTATTTTGTCTGACATGAGTATTGCTACTCCAGCTTTCTTTTGATTTGCATTTGCGTGGAATACCTTTTTCCATCCCCTCACTTTCAGTCTGTATGTGTCCCTAGATCTGAAGTGGGTCTCTTGTAGACGGCATATATATGGATCTTGTTTTTGTATCCATTCAGCCAGTCTATGTCTTTAGGTAGGAGCATTTAATCCATTTACATTTAAGGTAATTATCAATATTAATGTTCTTATGGCCATTTTGTTAATTGTTTTAGATTTGTTTTTGAAGGTCTTTTTTTCTCCCCTTCCTCTTTTGTTCTCTTCTCTTGTGATTTGATGTCTACCTTTATTGTTGTGTTTGGACTGCTTTTTCTTTTTTTGTGTGTGTATCTATTGTAGATTTTTGGCTTATGGTTCCCATGAGGTTTTGATATAGCAGTCTATATATGTACAAGATTGTTTTAAGTTGCTGGTCACTTAATTTCCAATGCATTTCCAATATCCTGCATTTGTGCTCTCCTCTTCTCACAAGTGCTGGTTTTGATATCATATTTGTGTGCAGATGATTTCCTACCTTTACTTTATGTTTGCCTTTACTGATGAGCTTTCCCATTCTTAATTTTCTTGATTCTAGTTGTGGCCTTTTCTTTTCTGCCTAGAGAAGTTCCTGTAGGATTTGTTATAAAGCTGGTTTGGTGGTGCTGAATTCTCTTAGCTTTTGCTTGTCTGTAAAACTTTTTCTCTGTTGAATCTGAATGAGAGCCTTGCTGGGTAGGGTATTCTTGGGTGTAGGTTTTTCCCTTTCATCACTTTACATAATATACCACTCCTTTCTGGCCTGCAGAGTTTGAGTTTCAGCTCATAACCTTAAGGGGATACCCTTGTATGTTATTTGTTACTTGTCCCTTGGTGCTTTTAATATTTTTTGTCTTTAGTCTCAGTGTGTTCCTCCTTGGGTTTATCTTGTATGGGACTCTCTGCATTTCCTGGACTTGATTGTTTCCTCTCTCATGTTAGGAAAGTTTTCAGCTATAATCTCTCCAAATATTTTCTCAGGCCCTTTATCTCTCTCTTCTCCTTCTGGGACCCCTATGATGTGAATGTTTGTGCATTTAATGTTGTCCCAGAGGTCTCTGAGACTGTCCTCACTTCTTTTCATTCTTTATTCTGTTTCACGGCAGTGATTTCTACCATTCTGTATTTCAGCTTACTTATTTGTTCTTCTGCTTCAGTTATTCTGCTCTCGATCCCTTCTACTTTATTTTTCATTCCAGTTATTGTATTGTTCATTTCTATTCGTTTGTTCTTTAAATCTTCTAGCTCTTTGTTAAACATCTCTTGTAACTTCTTCATCTGTGCCTCCATTCTTTTTCTGAGATCATGATCATCTCTACTATCATTACTCTAAATTCTTTTTCAGGTAGGTTGCCTATGTCCACTTCATTTAGTTGTTCTTGTCGGTTTTTATCTTGTTCCTTCGTCTGGAACATATTTCTCTGCTGTCCCATTTTGTCTAACTTTCTGTGTTTGTGGTCTTCTTTCTGCTGGCTGGAGGATCATAGCTCCTCTTGCTTCTGGTGTCTGCCCTCTGGTGGGTGAGGCTGGTCTTGAGGTTTGTGCAGGCTTCCTGGTGGGAGGGACTGGTGCCTGCCCACTTGTAGGTGGAGCTGGGTCTTATCCCTCTGGTGGTCAGGGCCATGTAAAGGGGTGTGTTTAGAGGTGGCTGTGAGCTCAGTATGGCTTTATGCACTCTGCTGATGGGTGGGGCTGTGTTCCTACCCTACTGGTTGTTTGGCCTGAGGCGTCCAAGCACTGGAGCCTGTAGGCTGGTGGGAAGGGCCATGTCTTGATGCCAAAATGGCAACCTCTGTGAGACCCTCCAAGACTTGTAGGTAGGTCCAGCCCCAGCTCCTATGGAGGTACTGCTTTGTGCTGGGTCCCAGGGTACATGAAAACTTGTGCATGCCCTCCAAGAGTGCAGTCTCTGTTTCCCCCAGTCCTGTGGAGCTCCTGTACTCAAGCCCCACGGGCCTTGAGAGCCAAATGCTCTGATGCCAGACCCTCATGCTGGGGAGCCTGACGTGGGGCTCAGGACTCTCATTCTTGTGGGAGAACCTCTGTGATATAATTATTTTCCAGTTTGTGGGTCACCCACCTGACGGTTATAGGATTTATGTCACAAAAGCACCCCTCCTACCGTCTCGTTGTGGCTTCTTCTTTGTCTTTGAATATAAAATATCTCTTTTGGTAGATTCCAGTCTTTTTTGTTGATGGTTGGTCAGCAGTTAGTTGTGATTTTGGTGTTTTCACAAGAAGAGGTAAGCTCAAGTCCTTCTACTCTATCATCTTTTCGGAATCACAAGTTCTTTCATAATACATTTAGATGTTCACTTGGGGCTCATTTACAACTTAAAGGAAAAAAATTAGACTAAGAAATTTAAAGCTGGGATTTGTAGTCACTGTACATTGAAAAGTGACTAGCCAGAAAAATGAAGCCCATCTGACATTTAAATGTCAATCAGGGAAGGGTATCCTGAGAAATGGATTTGCATACAACTGCCATTCATTGCCAGTTATTTAAATTATCCCCTAGTGAGGAACAGATCTGGAATGCATCTAGACCCACCTGGACTAAAAAGATGATTCAATTTTTATTTCTTTTGCCAGATTCAGTGATTCTCTTAAGAGTTTCTGAAAAAAACTTTTTTTGAGAGGCAATCTAGTAGCCATTGACAACATGTGGCTGTTAAAATTCAAATTAGATAAATTGAAAACTCCGTTCCTCAGTCACACTAGCCACATTTCAAAAGCTCAACAGCCACATGCACTGGTGGCCAACATATTGGATGGCATTTTGGTCATTGTAGAAACTTTTATTGGACAGAGCTGATCTAGATAGGGAACTTAAATTATATACATAAGCAACTACGAAAACAAGATAACATATTAGGTTGAATTGCTTGTAATTGACAGAAGTGACAGAAATGTCAATTTCACCCTAAACAAAGGTGTTTTCTAAAAAAAAAAAAAGATTGTTTTTAAAAAGAAATGGAAATCTACATGAGTGATCTGGATTGATAATGATTGAATTCTTTCCCTAGAACTCCTGCCTAAATATAGAAATTAGCATGCTTAGTTGGTTAAATGCATGTGATCACAAACAAATCACCACTTTGTGCTACTCCCCTAGCAGTAACATTCTTCCAAAATAGCTTCTCCTAGAGAAATTTTTAGTAACTGCACTACTGCTCTTGCTGTTTAAAAAAAAAAAAAAAGAAAGAAAAAAAATTTTGCATCTGAAACTTGGGCCTTGCTGTGTGTGTTTTAACTGCTCACCCTCTCTGAGCCTACACTTCCATATATGATAAACAGGGACACTGATACCTACTCTTGTCTCTTCTCAGCTCACTACTCTCTACCTTGGATTGATTCTATATTCTGCCCACACATGTTTCTCGGGGCTTCCTCCTATCACAACTGCTCCCTGGGTCTGGAACACAACCCACAGTGTCCCATCCACCACTCTCAGCACCCTCAGACTCCAGGACTCAAACGCTGCTTCCTCCCAAGAGCAGATTCCTGTTACAGGCTCTCATAAATCTTTGTACCATTCACTCAGAGTATGATCTTAGTGGGTATTTATCAATTTGTCAATTATTTCCTGTCACTTCCACCAAGCTATCTCCTCCATGGACGTAAGAATGATTGCTATCTTTTGCTCACCATCCCATCCCCCAGCTTCTAGAAAAGTGCCCAGCACACTGTAGGTATTAAATGGTACTGAGTTAAATACAGGCATTTCTGCTACAACATGATACATATATTCCTGAAAAAAATCTTGCATCTGGCAACATCACGTGCCTAAAACACCAGGACTAGGGTGGTTTTTCTGTCTCTCTCTAGTTCCTGTTTATTAGTCTTCATAGGCACTTAGATTTTCCAAACACGGGGGGAAACCCTCAGCCCCATCCATCTTACTCAGGAATGCAAGTCAATGTGTTTCAATGCCTGTTATAAAAAAACAAGTACCTCATTTTTAAAAATCTGATTTAATGGAACATTTTTTATTTCACCGTTCCATTTCTTTTATAAAAGTCATCTCCTCACTAGCAGCTCTCTGTCCTAGAGTAAGGGAGTGTGGAGGGGATTGGGCACCTCCAAAGAAAAGGGAGAGAAGGGCCCAGGGTTACAAGTTAACCTATGAAGACGGAAGCAGACAACTCAAAACCTATGAGACTTCGTAACACAATGAACACCCAAGCCAGAAACTTGGACAGCCTAGGCAGATAGCTCAACGGGCTAAGGCTGCTTCAGGGGGCAATAAAAGTCCCAGATAATGAAGGGCAAATGCTGGCTAGAGGGCACTGAGACAAGAGAAAGGACAATAGAGCTGTGAGCAAGTGGGGCTGCCCAGAGGGAAGGTGCAGAGGAGGTAAACCAAGACGGTGCAGCTTGGGCAGGGCGCCTCTGAGAAGAGGAAGCCCAGCGCTGGGCGGGCACTCATGGCTCCTACCGCTGTAGCAGCTGAACTGAGGGCTATTTTTGGCTGAAGATTTCATCGTTTTTCCACTCTTCTGGCATCCCTTATCTAGAAAAATTTGTGTATAAACCAGCTCAACTTCCATATTATACGGACATAACTCCTGTGACCTATCCGGCATTATAGAAACAGAATTCATTGAGGAGCACGGTGTACTTCCCTCTACCTTCTTTTCCTATAACCTAAAAAAAAAAAAATCATCCTAGACATTGATACCTGTACCAAGTAGTAAAATTTCTTTGATCATTCCTGACCAGCGAGTCCAATCCCTGACGTACAATAAGGCATGTTTGCATGTTTATTTCTAAGCCACTTTTCTGACGGTAGCTATGGTCCAAACTCAATCTGCAAAAGTCTCTGCAAATCAGTAAAGAACACAAGTTGGTATTTATCCAGTACAGACTACACGCCAGACACTGGGCTGAGCCCCTTGCACGTTTGCCTCATTCAATCCTAACACCTAAAGGTGCTTGGAGGTGAATTCTATTCTTACCTTCATTGTACAGTTGAGAAAACACTGGTAAAAGAGGTTAATAACTTGCCAGAGGTCATGTAACCATTTCTCCAAGAGCAGAGAAACACGACTAATTCAACAAAAGAGGGAAACAATAAAAGCACAAAGAGGTCTGCAGTTCATCTGGAGGGCTGGTGTTTGAATATAAGGGCCTGACACCCTTTCCCTAAGACACCCTTTCCCTAAAGGCCTCTTGTCTGTAGGGTGAACCCAGCCCCAGCTGCGGCCTGCTTCTGTCCCTCTCTGAGGCCCCAACATAGCCTAACCCCCGGAAACAGAGGCAAAGGGCAGCGAACTCACCCTCTGAGTCTGTAATCTGGATACATCCCTTCAGAATTCACTGCCGTAAGCATCTCTTACTTACATTAGTCATGGCTGAGGGGCTATCTGTCAACTCTGCTCACTGTATTACTACTCGTCTGTTGGCATCTCCAGGATGGACACTTCCTCCTAAAGCTTTCTCTAGACATTTTCCCATCGAAAGCGTACATAGAGATTGCCAGTCCTGATTGATTCAATTTGCCAACTCCTAAGTCCAACACAGAACAGACAAGTTTACTATAGAGCAACCGAGAACAGTGGAAACTTACTTGTATAAACTGATGGTGGGTTCAACGGCCAACATAACGAAGGGGGCGACGGTATAAGAGACGGCCAGCTGAGTGGCAGCCCAGGTGACTATGTCATAAACAACCTTGAGGGTTTTTGACGAAAGGAAGTAATGTCTGTAGTTGTTCCTCACCTGCTCACCAAGGAAGTCATGGTGGATGTGGGGTGGGGGGGATGAAAAAATAGAAACTTTTACTCCATGCATGCAGGTAATACCCCTCAGGAACACAGGAGATAAAAACTACCAACCATCTGAGTTCTATTTTCAACGAAAAATACCACTATGGTTTTTCTTATTATTAAAAAAATATAAGTTCATTCACTGTAGAAAAATGTTTAAAGAGCTAAGCAGAATCAGATTTTTTTTTCTTTAATATCTCCCAGAGAAAAGCACCGTTGAAAAACTTGGCACATACCTTCCAAGTCCTTTTATATTCATATATATCCATATTTACGTTTCCAGTGGCGTCAATATATGTTTAGCCTGTTTTTTCATTTAGTAACATAGCATGAATGTTCTTCCATGTCATTAAATATTCATCTGATACAATTTTAATTATGGGAAAGTTAGTCTCCTCTCCCCTGCTATTGTAAACAATTCTGTGATGTATACTCTTGTAGAGAAGTCTCTGCCCTGTTGCCTAATTATTTCCTTTGAATAACAGTAATAATATAATAGTATAATAACATGAGCTACCATTTATTGAGTGCTTACTGTGTGCCAAGCCTGTGCGAATTCCTTATGGGTATCATCTCTGTTGACTCTCCCGGGACACAGGCCTATCATGTAAGCATCAGTATACCTATTTTCCAGACAAGGAAACAACATTCTTTGAGATGGAAAATGCTGGGTCAAAGGATACTCATTTGTAGGTTTGGCTCCAGATTTGGCTCCAGAAAGACACTTAATTTCCAGATGCCAGAACCAAAGACAGAGCTGCAACAATGGCAGGCTTACAGGTAGGTCAGCCTCAAATCAGGAAAGGCTTCCTAGGGCTGCCTGGGAAGCTGAGGGCACCTCCTAGGCTCTGAGTTCCTCAGGACAGAGGCTAGGGGTCCATCTGTGGGCAGTACTGAAAAGCATGTAAGAGATTTTACTAGGTAACTTCCTGGGCCTGAGACACTTCATGACTGTTTGAGTTCATTCTCCTTTTGGAAAAAAAATGGAAATACTGTTCTATCAACCCTCTCCCCTCCATCCCTTACCTAACTTATTTGTGAAAAAACATTTCCAGGTCACCCAAGAGGCTTTACATAAATTAATCCTTTTATACCCACTGAAATCAACTAAAGACAGCTTAAGAAATAATACTCTGAAAGTATTAACAAAATTCTGGCCTTTGTTCAAGTTTGTCCTCCCATCTGTGTTTTAGTTTTGTGATCCAAGTCAGTATATGTACGGGAGAAAAGAAAATGTCTTCTGTTTTCAATGCACAAATATGTAAAATATGTACTTTAAAGAGTGCTAATCAGAATAATCAATTATCCATCTTGTTCACACATGTATCCCCACAAACCTTCTTCTAACTAAAATAGAAATTCCATGGGCGAGGAACTTTTGTTCACTGCAATAGCCCAGCACCTACTAGCATATAGTAGGCCTCCTGAAATATTAATAGAACAGATGAATTCAAGAATCAGTGACTAGCTAAAAGAAGTGGAAAAAAATTCCCACTCTACCTGTCTCTCCATCTAACAAATATGAAGAAGTTATCCATTTCTATTCCCGGCACTAGACCAGGAGCAGGGGCCACGTGTGTTCTACTCTCCATTTTTTCTCCAGTACCCATCACAGTACTTGGCACGTACTAGGCACTCAATAAATATATTTTTAAGATAAAAAAAAAAGAACGAGTGAATAGCTGTGCTGGGGCTCCCAAATCCACATCTAAAAATACAGCTCAACAAATCTCAGTAAAAGCTTCTGGCACCTGAATCAGGAATGCCAAAATCATTATCAAGTATTGAAATAAAATTCAGAATACAGTGAATTGTAATTACTTATATACATGTTCATCTCATTCTTTGAGGGCAGGCATATTTTTTAATTCTGTTATTATTCTTGCTCTACAGCCAGCAAATGGCAGGAACAGTCTAGGACAAACGGAAGGCTACCCCCAAAACCTAGAGAACCAAATTTATCAAATTCACAAAGGACTTTACACAAACTAATTTAACTGGATCCAACATGAGGGCTGAGAGCAATCTTTAAGAGAACAGTTCCTATGGCTGCAATTTTTCCAGTTGCTCTGAAACCAAATTATTTTTAGGTGTAGGATAATGAAAAGAGAAATCAAGTAGACTATAAGCAAAATGAAGTTTTACAGAGCCTACGTTATAATCATTGTCACCTGTAATTAGTAGACTGTATGTTTACAGCCTTTAATGATTAAACATGTTTTCATCTCTTAAGGCACTAAACATTGTTCCTAAAAGTCCTTTTGTTTTGCATACACCCCCTGCAAGTAATATGAAAATAAAATGCTTAACCATTTTATGACCATAAGTTCCAATATATTTAAGTATTTCTCTAATGGGAAGACTTTTGTTGATTTTTCAAAACATCACTCCTACCATCACCCCCAACACCACTTCTGCTGGGACCTAAAACACAAACACACAGGCATCCGATTACTAAGGAAAAGACCCCACAGCCAAAGGGAGCTTACCGTTCTGGCTGCTAGTGTGACAAGGATTCCAGTTAAGAAGGTAAAGTAGTATCCAGGGTAGACACCATGCCACAAGGCAGACAGGATGAAGGTTAGCACTGTGGGGTGCCAGGGAACCCGCTCATAGCACACTCTGTGAAGACAGGAAGGTACAACGGGCCACAGGTCAAACATACCAGAAACTTCCGCCTACACCTGCATCATTTTGGAACCAATCATGCAGAAATCATCTGATCCAATATTGATGGGGTGCCTGCCTCACCCTTTTCAGGCACTTGCAGCGCAATCCAAGCAGCTTTGAGCTCTAGTTTTCTTAAACACTCCCAGATGGGCCATTCACACAGTCCAATCCCTTTGTAAGATGCATGAATGTTTAACCTCCATAGGACTAAATGATCTGGACCCCATCACACAATATCTAATAAAAGAGTGGTCGCTTTTCCCCAATGAGAGCTCCTGCCTTATAGAAGCTTATTCCACCAATGGCCTAATCTACCAGGATACTTATGGATAAATAAGTGTCACTGGCACTAAAACTTTTAGAATCAGGGTCTTTAGAAGTGAGATCCTTATTTCGTCTAAATTAAGTTACTTTTCCACACTGGCCCCAATGTCATCTAACTCATCAACACTGCAGCCTTCTCATCTCTCCTGGCCATGACTCCAGCACAAAATCAACGTGTCAGTTATATGGCTTCTTCAGTCCTCAGTATCTACTGGATTCCAATCCATGAATTTGCCTTAAAGAGTGAGGACATCGTAAGAATCTAGAAACTGTCAGCAAATACTCTGGAGATCTTTAGCTTCTTGGTTGTTTATTAAAACAACATGACAGGGGACTTCCTGCCAAATTCAGTCCACGGATTGCCAGTGGCACCATAGGAGCAACGACATGGCTTCCTAAATGAGAGGGCCCAGATGAAAAGTAAAACAGAAATCCCAACAGTTAATACCAATCCAGCCTGGATGGGCTGTCAAAAGTGACCAAGTTAAACCCAAACTAAGGACTATGGCTCTCTCTTCATAGGAAGAAAGGGAATGCATTTGAGGAAAGAAACACAGGATGGGACTCCATTTGTAATGTTTCTTTTTGAAATGAGAGGTAGTTTGCATGGGTATTTGTTTCTTACCCTCTGTATTTTTGTATGAATGAAATATTCCATTTTCTAAAATGATTTTTAAATAGTGTTTTTTCATTTTTTATGTGCCCACATGTATGTTCAGTCACATAAAAAATGTTTATGTAGAACAAACTCCTAGTGGAGACTGTAGGACTCTCCATACATTGGGATTATTCAATATACAGAAAGAGGTTTATGCTAAAATGACTTGCAAAATGAATAGCAATAACATTAAGGGCAAATTTTCAAAAACTGCATGTTCAGAGTAGTTGCATGAGTTTACTTTGTTGGAATTATTATACATTGTCTCTTCTTTTACCCCGATGTTTTAACTGATGAAAAATGCTACTTATCAAAAACAGCAGAATCAACAGCTTAATATCTTTATACTCTCCCTGCACTCATGTGAAAGGAATATTCACGAGCTCAACTTTGCCACTTCAAGGATAGCATATCATTAGCTCCACAATAACTAATGTTTCTAATTTTGGAATGTGTAGAAAAACAAAAGGACAGAGAAACAACAAAAATACAAAGTTGAAAAGCACAAGCATTTGGGGCACCATAAAGCTTTCGATACGGGGGATAAAATAAACACAGCAATCTTCAGTGATCTGATGCTGACACTGACTTTCCATGACATCTGAGCAATAGGCTCTCCTCTACATAAGAGGCAGCACATCATAGAGCTTAAGAGCCTGGCTCTGGAGAGACACTCATATCTATTATCTATGAGATATGGCCTCATATCTATTGCTCATAAGCTGTGTGACTTTGGGCAAGTTACATAACCCCTCTGTGCCTCACTTTCCTCATCTGTAAAATGGGGATAATAATTACCAACACCTCATGGGATCGTTATGAGGATTAAATGAGTACCTGGTACACAGTAATGGCAGTATGAAGTATTTGGTACAGTAAAATAAATATGCTACCTTGTGACCTTCTCAAATTACTGTATTTCTACTTTTTCATCTACACAGCATAGATGTTAATACCAAACACAAATGTCAGATGAGGTTACCACTGGCAGACTATCGCTGTTCATCTAATGACACCCATCTAAACATATCCCAGTGCCATGAGTAATGAGGTCGTTTTTGGTTTCCTTACCGCTTTAGCCAAGTAGCTGTCTGAATATTCCAGTTTTCTAAGTACATTTTGAAACTTGTGGCAGTCTAGAAAGGAGAAAATAACACCTATCATTAGCTTTAAAAATACCCCAAGAAATGGAGAGTCCTCCCCAGAATTTCCCTGGCGGCAGATTAGACGTGCTATTTCAACAGTGAGTACTGACTCAGGAGCAGATCCGCTGTTCCATTGCACACAGTCAAATTTTCGGGGGTTTATAAGATTTACTTTGCAACTAAAACTTGGCTCACAAAGTCTCAATTTTTCTAAATCTATTTTCAAATTATAGGACGACTGAAGGAACGTTTTGTAGGTTTTCCTTCCATTCTGGTGAAACACAAAATTTAAGTCATCTGAATTTTAAAACTAAATACTCTAAAATGGGATTTGCCACCGGAAAAGTTTCATCATGTGAATTTAGCGCCTTTACGGAGACGGCTTGAATTTAATTGTCATCTTTTCATTCTGTGGCCATCTGTAAACCAGGTCAGTCTGGTGAAGTTATTCTACAAATAGCACAGGTTCAAGTGCTTCCACTTGTATCTAGAATAGTAAGGAGATTTTATGCAGGAAGGAGTCACAATACAGAAAAGGAAACAGATATCATCCAACTGGCAATGATGCAGGTAAATCAACCATTGAGAAAAAGAGATTCCAAAATAAGTCATCAACTGGGTTTTCTCATTCAAAAGAAAAAAGAAGACAAAAAGACTTAATAAAGGCTGGTGGTAGACAGCATGAAGCAAACATTTAAGAACCAGAATTCCTAACGAAGTTGAAAAGTGCAAATGTCACTGTTTTCTGTTTCAACCGTAAGAAAATCTTAGGCCACACACTGGCCTAATGTAATATGTTTGGAAGGAAGGGAGAGAGATATCAGACCAATGATGGACAGACAGACAGACTTTTGTACTATGAGTTTTTAATGTCAAAACCCTACGGAGTTTTATTTATCCATTTAGACACCTTCTATGGCTGATAAAATGCTATACACACAGCTTCAAGGTGCCTTAAATAAGTCGGACTTCCTTGGTATCCTTTAGCTCCTTGCTCTATATCAACTTTATTGGAAATACAAACTTTCTCCTTCTGGTTTTCTTTTATAATAAATACATAACTCAGCCCTTTACCCAGAACACAGGTCCCCTGAAGGCCTAGTTTCCACCAAATGTGGGTGGCAGGTGGTCAGTCTCCACATCCCGGGTTTCCTGCCCTATATGGCATCCCCTTTCTGCCCAAACTCTCCAGTGGCACTCTGCCTGCCCTGTGGCAGGTGGAAAATCAACCACCAGCAACCATGAGTCACGTGGCTGGAGAACCAACACTTTGGTATGTTGAGAATCATGCCCTTCCTCCCAACCAGCTGCCAGGAGGAAAAGGGCCCAAGACTTGGCATTCCTTTCAGCTCCGAGGGATGACAATGCCAAGGGAACCAAGAAGGATGGGGCCCCAGAGAGACCACCTCTAGAGACGGAAACATATCCAGAACTGTGGTCCAAGAACAAAGCCAGCGAAAAAGAAAAACCACACTAATTCTAGTGGCCTAAAAGCTGTGCACCAATTACAATTCTTAAAAGCGAAGGCATTACAAATGTTTCCAAAGGAACCACCAAGAACACTGGCAATGCTGAAATCTAAATACAACTGCTAGTCTGTACCCTTGACTGAGGAAAGGAGAATGTGAACAAGAGAAAATGATATCTGTACTTTCTAGTTGACAGGACAGGAATGTAAGCAACAAAAAGATTTTCCTGGCTCTTTTTCAGATTTTTCGTGTGTTGTTACTACTTGAACCATTAATACTGCCAAGAAAGTAGGCACCTTAAAAGAAAAGAAAAAAAAAAAAAAAAAAGGAAAGAAGTTCCAAGATACAAAATGTCCCCGAGCCTGCTGGAGCCAGCATTTCCTGCTAGCAGCTTTTCCTCGTACACTGATGATAAACTTCTGTGGATGCCACACTCACAGCAAACCATCTGCTTTATTCACAATGGCAGCTTGATTCAAAAGCATGATAAACTCACCTCAATTTTCCAGATGTTTAGGTTAGAAAGCAGATCCCAACAGAAATTTCCATTCTTATCCACTCCGCTGAACCCAAAGCCAGCTGCGTTATTCACTGCGTCAGCTATGGTTTTTAAAACAACACATTAGGATGTGGAGCAAAAGTCACATTGCTGCTTTAACAGATACTAAATGTCTGTCTAGCTTTAAGATGAAGAGAGAGAGTTTCCTTGGAAAAGAAACCAAAATAAATTTAAAGGACCTGGCACCATTATGAATCAGTTTGGGCTCTTGGGTGACCTCAACTTTTATTCATTTTTATTCATTCACTAGCATTTAGTGAGCACCTGCTAAGTAAGAAGGAAGGTGCTAGATGCTCACAGAATGCAAAATGAAAACAAGAGAAATGAAGAAGCAAAACAAAGAAACAGGAAGATTTAGTGACCAACTGGGTATAAGGGGAGAAAGGGGAAAAGGTGAAAATACATATAAGCTCAGAGACCAGAAGATATAGGGGACTCCGTCCAAGAGCTGTCATTAAAGATGGCGGGACACAGGCTGATATCATTATATCAGGAGGAGAACCAGCTCTGAAAGAGAAATTGGAGCTCGTTCTGGACACGTTAAGCATGACATGCCAGTAGGATATCAGTTGGGGCAGCCAAGATACAGTTAGAAAAATTTAGAACCTAAGAAAAAGAACGGTTCTAGAGATGTGAATTTGGGACCAGCTGCCATAGAGGCCACATGTGGACACAATGACCAAAGCCACCCTACCCACAAAGTCAGTCCAAAAGCTCCTGTGTCCACCGTTATGTCACTTCACTGAACTCTATGAAAATGTCCCCCTGCTGTAATTCAGTTCTACTCAATTCCTTAATGAAATTTTTTACACTCAAAAAGAGATCTGATGAAATCAACACAGCTGTATTATGATGGCCAAGAGGCTAATTTTTTCTCTTCACTTATCTTCTTTCAAGTTCAGTCTGTTAGAATATTTTCCTAAGAAAAATAAACTCATGAAATTTTAAAGTCTGAGATCTGGGGGAGAGCTCAGAGAAACCTTTCCTTCGCTAGTTCTGTTCATTCCATTTCTATGGGAGTTCAGGTCCAACTCCAGCTGGACTTCTGAAGAAAAATCACCCGCTCTAAGTATGCCTCCTTTCCCTTTTGGCATCGTTGATGATTTAGTATCGCTTATCTTATTCTTAGCTTCACTGTAAAATGATCTGGTTTCTTTTAGAAGAAAGGAGGAAAAGTACCGAGTCCTAATACGTCTTTCTCCCAAGCCGACCGGAGGGAAACTCAGTGGAAAAGAAAAAGAAGAACAAAGGCAGAGTGTACCAGTTAAGAAACCAAGAGTTTTAAAATGTGTGGGCACAAACTGTGAATGACAGAAATAAACTAAACCAGGAGAGGACAAGCCCTTGAGGGTTGTGTTGACAACTAAAAACAGGGCTGGGCTGACCATGCTGGGACCGGCATAGCAACCCCGGAATTCCCTCTCCCATCTCCAGCCTCAGATCTAAAAAAAAGAAGAAGAATGACTTTTTTTTTTTTTGGTCCTTACTATTTTCCCAGGATTCTGTAAAGCATTCCATAGACATTTCTCATTTAATCACACCATTGTGAGCAAGGTGGTGGTTCAGGGTGGGAATGACAGCTCTCCTGGGTTCCCTTCTCCACTTGGGAACAGGGTCAATTCACAGCCTTGGGAGAGTTGTCTAACTTCTAGAAACCTATTCCCCTGAGTAGAAAATGGATGTAATAACAGTACCCATTTTAAAGGGATGTTGAAAGGATTAAACCAAATTGAATATATGTAGAGTGCATAACACAGGCCCCGGCCCAAGACAGCGCTCAAGAATGGTCAGCTGCCACCATTATTATCATTATTATTACCACCCCCATCTTGCTATTGAGAAGACTAAAGCTTAGTAATGTTACCACCTGAGTGATCTTAATGTTAAACAGTGCTAGAATCTGAATACTAGAACTCTGGTTCCACAGCCTGAGTGGCTAGGAGTCGTCTGAAAGATAAATGTAAGAACCAGAAGCGGTGACTCTCCGAACTGCTGCATTTAGAGGAGGTCAGAATTCCCTGCTCCCCCGAGCGCATTCTGCTACTCTGTATCCAAGACTGGTTTTTGCTTTAGAGCAGTTAGAGGTTCTAATTTCACCAGTCTAAAACTGGCTTCGCTTGCATGGTACACGGCTCTAACATATGACTGAAGATAAATTCATTTAGACACCCACATTTTGGAATCTGTGATCTTTAGAACACAGCCTGGGCTAAAATTGAGTCTCACTCATTAGTACTAATTAGAAGAAAAACAACCACCCAGCCTCCTATGCTAAGTCCAAAGAAAATAGCTGTACTCTTTCCATAGAAACGGTAACTAGAATTAGGCTTACACAGTGCAACTTAGCTGAGATTCATCAAGAGGCCAGCTTTAAGGATTAAATTTATAATCATGTATTATTAATCAATTATATGTAAATGGTGTTTGAAGGAGCTGGATAAAACAATTATTCAGTTAAGCAGTTTAAACATTCCCTGTTACACTATTCATTGCTTCTTTACTCATAAATAATACAAAGCTTAATTTCAGACCAGCCCATGCAATCGAAACTACAACAAACTTCAAATGGAGGCCAAAGTAATGAAGTGTTTCTACGGAAGCCACGAGAAACAATAAAGAAAGGGCAGTGGGGGAGAACAGACAAAGAGGTAAGTCCACAGAGAAAGCTGTCCATGGAAAGGGTCACTCCTCTATTCCAAATATCTGGGGTCACTCCGCAACGAGCAGACTGACGGCGGACACCCCTGTGCCCCGTAAGCCCCTCCCCACCCAGGTCCCCGCCAGCACAACCCACCTCGTGTTAGACTTTCCCTATGAGACTACGGCATGGCCTTTCTTTCCTCCTTAAATCAGGAGCTGCTTTACTCCAGAAGCCAGCCCATAAGCCCTGGGATACAGAATACGGCAGCGGGAAGGGGAGGGAGAGGGGAAAAGAAAAGGAGGAAAAGTGAAGAAGTAGAGGTTAGGAAAGGAGTGAGATTCTATTACACACACACACACACACACACACACACACACACACACACACACACACACACTCTCTCTCTCTCTCTCTCTCTCTCTCTCTCTCTCTCTCTCTCTCTCTCTCTCTCTCTCCCCCTCTCTCTCTCTCTCAAGGTTGGAGCAAAGCGAAAACTCTACTTCACATACAAAAATATGCCCAGTATTCCATCCATAGTAGGCCTAATGCCTACCTACGAAGGAAATTAGTTTTCAATAATAAAGCATCTGCAGAAAAAGGAATCAGATACACGGAGACTCTGGAAGCCCTCCCCAAGGACCAGTCCATATACATCATCCCCTCTGTAATCCTACTCCTGGGGCAGCTCTTGACGTGTATTGCCTGGTTGGTGTACACGTCTGTGTCCTCACAGACTGTAACGGTCTTGAGGGCTGAGATATCTTACTCACCTTTGAGTTCCTCACAGCACACAGACTGGTACTCCACAAAAAAACTCCTTGAATTAAACTGAATGGGACCAGAAACAAAATTTCCCCCGTGGCAAATTTTGGAAAAGCTCTGAAGTCTCTCTCTGGTCAAGCGTAACATAAATACTGCGCTAGACTGAACTTGTCTCTGAACATTGTGACCTTTAAAAATAATTTGGACCAGGAGCAGGGAAGAAAGAGGAATGGGGGGTTATTGCTTTGTTTAATGGACAGTTTCTGTTTCAGGAAAAGTTCTGGAGATGGATGCTGGTGACGATGGTTGCACAACACTGTGAATGAACTTAATGCCATTAAATCGTACACTAAAGATGGTTAAAATGGCAACTTTTACATTCTGTATATTTTACCGTAATAAAAATAATAAATGAAAAAAACAGTAGCTACGAACTTGATTTGGGGGCTATAAACGTGGAGCATGAAATGAGAGAAGAGAACTCAATTAAGTGCTGTGCCCTTATGAAATATGGACTAAGCACTGGGAACTGAGTTTAATAATCTATTTGGCTTCATAAACCAAGTCACTGTTCCCTGACATCAAGCCCCAGGTCACTGGCAGCTAAGGTGTTAAACTTCCATTCCTGAAAGGGTTCCAAATGTGAAATAGATACGGTTACCATGCCTTATCAAAATACTTTACCATTCTTGGTAAGTAAACAGAAGGTTTACTGCTCACTTTAGCAAAGGTTTCAACTTTTCTGGTCTAAAATTATTTAAAAGGAAAGAGATGAAACCTTAATATTGACTAAAGTTATCTCACAGGGGGGAAACAAGTGTGATAATACCAAATTAAGTTGAACTTTCTACCTTTAAAAAAAAAAAGTCACTTGAAATCAGTTTCTTTCTAAGGCATAAAGCTTAACCAACCATTTCTTAAAGAAGTGTAACCTAAATGAGCACGTGTGTTGATACAATTAAGTCAGTGTATATCCTGTATTACAGACAAGCCAGAAAAATTACCAGAAAGCCAGATCATTCTGGAATTTTCCCCTAACTTTCCAAGTAGGATTGGTAGAAGAAGCAGCTTCCAGGTTGTGACGTCTTTTGATAACAACAGCCGGGATTTCTTTCCTCCTTATCACAGATAATTGAGTTTATGGGCGGCGGGAAAGAAGAGGGTTACTCCGGAAGGTAGAAAGTGATCCTGGCTCAACTGCCTTCCATCACGCATTGGACTTTTTTTAGATTAGCTGATCCAAATGCTGCCCTGGCCAAGCCGTCCAAGGAGTATCATTTTTCCCTCATTCATTTAGCACCCTCCAACAAACTCACCTAACGTCCAGGCAAAGTAATACTTCGGCTTCGAGGCTTGCATGACCACATATAAGTAGCAGAGTCGGGTCAGAAAGTTTGCTTTATGAACAAACCAGTCGTCAACCAGGCAGGTGACAGGGAAGGTCTTCGTAAGCGTCAAAAACAAAAGGAGAGACACCAAGGTCATGCACAATTTGTGTATCACGGCTCCCTGAAAATGGGGGGAAAAATGAGGTAACTATTCAGAAGACACTGGTATGAGGAAAACAATTTCAGCAAAGGCATACTGAGAACAAAGCCGTTTCAAAGCTGCTTTGGCAATATTCTCTAGAAGGAGTGGCAAAAGGCATTCTTCCTCGGGGCACGTATTGGGTGATGGGCATTATGTGCTATATTTAGATGCAGAATACACCTCTGACACCGGAGGTGGATGGATCTAAAACAAAAGAAAACGTTTACCGGCACATTCTACCAACAATGGGCAGCTGGTTTTATTACCCAAAACGTAAGAGAAATCAGTAACATTACAGGGTGGCGATCTTCCATCAGAAAGAACGAACCATTGGCCTTGCTGTCCTGCAGCCAGCAGAGCCAAGCAAATGGGTTTGAATCACCAGCAAGGGGCACAGAGGCTTAGTTGGGAAGGATTATGTGCACATGATTACATGTCTGAGCCAGAACGTGGGCAGGTAGTAGAAAGCTTTAGAAAACCTTTCTGGATGGTTTACATGTAGTCTGCTCTGGGGTTAAGCTATACAGAGGTTTCAGATTCCTCTGGATGGAATCGTTTTGCCTGGTTCCCCTGAAATTCCAAACATCAACAGAATTATAGTTCCCAACTTTATAAAAACAGACTTCTTTTACTTGTAACATAGGGATAGCAGTAGCACCTCCCCCAGAGGGTGGCTTGGGGTTTCAGCGCGTCAATATTTACAAGGGGCTGAAAGCAGTGCGGGGCTCCCCGTTAAGTGCGCACCACGCTTAACTATGATGACACTGCTGAGGGGCCAGCAGCTTGTGTGCGCCAGCCCCTCCCATCCGTGTGTCCTTAGCCAAAATGCAACCTTACCGCTTCATGTTCTCTGGGCACAAAAAAATGCGAGAGTCTCCTTGGAGGGTGATGTGAAGACTCTCTAATAATGTTATTTTCCAAATTCAAGTACGTGAAACGCAGCACTCCTGTGACAGAGACTCCCTAGAAACACCTGTGGTTACTTTGATGTCTCCCAGCCACGGTGACCTCACTCCTAGATTATGTCAATAAAACCGCTGGGGCTGAGACATCTAAGTAATCATAAAGAGCCGAGGACCCAAATGTGTCAAAACTCTCCAAAAATGCATGCTGTATTAATCACTTAAATTTTCAAATACTTAATGCTGCCTGATGGTAGCACTTTAAAAATATTTAAATTATCCTCAATTTCTCCCTTTCCAATGTTCCCTATCCCTTCAATTAATTACAAATTTCCCTTAAATATAGGATATTTGATCTGGATATATTCAGCATATTTGTAAAGTTCAGTGAATTAAGCGCACGTTGACTAATCTGAGGTTAATACACTTCAGATTAAAATTTAAATGTTGTTTTAAAAAACCACCTAAACTCTCTCAAAGTCAATATGACCAAACTACAGGCATGCCAGTGTAAAACTGGTTTCCCTTGCCATAAAAGCAGGATCTGCAATAAAAAGCACATTTATTCTGGTCCCACTCTTTCCTCCTCCACCATTTATGACATAGTATCTTTTGGCTGTCTATGAATTTCTATTCATAAAGAGAAAACACTCATAAATTTGAATGTGTTCACAAGCACAGTCATAGGCACATTGTAGGCACTAAATATTGGCTGGTTGGCAAATGGGTTAATTGCTTCAATATTCCCAGCCAATGAGCTGTGAATTGGCTCTGTGAAATAAACATCTGTTGCTCCAACACAGAGAACTACTGCAAATAAATACCAATATTGATATTTTAAACAAACGGGGGGAAAATGTTACCAGCCAAGATTTCTGATAAACTGTTTGGCTTTTTAATTAGAACAATTAAAAGTGACAGTCAGCCCTGGCAGCAAAGCTCATTTTCTGGACCTCTGGGTAAATACTTGGCACTAAAAACTTACAGTGGGAGAAGGCTCTGGCAGGCTGTGGAAGCCTTTTTCCTTCCAGTTCACTTCCAGCAACTTCATGTGTGTATGTCTTCCCTCAATGAAGGCTATATACTCCTTGAAATTGTTACAAGGGCCTGCTATGACACTCATGAAGTTGAGAAGGTAGCTTACGTATTCCAAAAAGGAGGGTTTTGCTCTGCGAAAATAAAGTAAAAAGTTGAAGAGTCTTCAGTCTTCGATTTTTCGTTCATATTTGCAAATATGCCGATCGTAAACACAGGTGTTGTTTCTGTGGGTTGTTAAACGCGGCATGATCTTTCCTTGTTCTGGTTCTTTAAAAATCCGTCTAAGGAGAAATCTAGTTGAAAGGAAGTTATTGAGGTGGGTGGCGCAGAGAAGGCACAGCACTCCGTGGCGCCCTCTGCTGGCCACCCACAGCTATAAACGCGGAGGGCCAGGAGTGGGCCAAAGGCAACCCTGAGGCTGGGAAACGTTCTTTCTCAACAACCTTGGCTTTCTGTCTACCAGAGAAAATGAAGGTACTGAACATAAGGCAGGGTCGGAACCCGACCTAACGTGAGTTGGTTGAGATGCTTTGAAATGGGAAAACTCCCTCCCAACTGCCAAAATAAATACAAAACAAATGACGGGTGGAACCGGTTTCCACTTGAGGCCACACAAACTACAGCTGTAACAGCCTCTTGTCTGCTTTGGCATCCAGACACGAGGTCCTGGACAACGGACAAGGGTAGTGGCGGGAAAAAATTTCTAGAGACCAGTTCTGTCTAGTGTTTTAAGGGCCTTTGAAAGGGCATGCTCGTCAAGCAGGACAGAATTGTGGGCAAAGGCTTCCTCAGATGCCATTGCTAACCAGTCACTGGAATTATGCCCTATAGCATTTACACCCCCATGATGCTTAGCAAAGAACTTGGTTCATTAGACTTCCAATGATAACTTTCTATGTGGCTTCCAAGTCCCAATATCTTAATGAAGGAATGAAGCTGGGACCCTCTCTTACATATCCCAGTTATTTCCCGCTACTCTCTGGTAGGAACCCTCCACCATGGCTGCACCACTCTCCCCCATGTGCTACCCCATGAGCCATTTCTGCTCCTCTGTCAGCGTTATTCTCCTACTTTATACGGCCTCCCTTCCTCTCCGATACCCATCCTCTTTCTACTACATATCAACACTGGCCAAAGACCACCTTCAGCTTCCTCCTTCATCCTATTCTCCAGCCCATATTTATCTCTCCAACCCCACTTCCTATCTTTTTTCATGCCAGCATAATCATACTGATAGGCACTGATAATTAACTGTTTCTTGGCAACCCTCAGACACATGCCCAATAAAAATAATTTTGGAATAAAGAGAACAACCCCACTGAAGGAGAATCCTGTAAAACTAACAAAATACAGAGCCATTTACCCTTCGATCTAGCACTCTCAGTTCTGGGAATCTATCCCACAGCTATACCCAAACCCATTTAAAATGACCTATGGACAAGGTTATCATGGCTTACCATTTATAAGAGCCAAAGACTGGTAGACAACCCAAGTGTCCATCAACAGCAGATTCATTCAATAAACAACATTAAGGAAGATCTCTGGATACTGATACCCAAGGGGCTCAAGAATATATTGTCACACTTACTTTACAGCAAGCCGACGTTGCTCAGTGGAAAGATCTTCAGCCTTTCGACCTAATCCTATGAAAAGAAATATTGAGAAATAAGAAGTTTTTTGTTTTTTGTTTTTTTTAAAATATTTATTTATTTATTTAATTTATTTGGCTGCACTGGGTCTTAGTTGCAGCATATGGGATCTTCCTTGTGGCATGTGAGCTCTTAGTTGTGGAATGTGGGATCTAGTTCCCTGACCAGGGATAGAACCTGGGCCCCCTGCACTGAGAGTGCAGTCTTAACCACTGTGCCACCGGGGAAGTCCCAAGAAATAAGAAGTTTTAAGTGAAGTAGATAACTTAATCCTTAAAGAGGCTTATAAAAACTCATTTGAAAGAAGTGATTCGTTTTTGTTTCATCAATCATAAACAGTCCCCGTTCTCCATTTTTTTCAATGGATCAAAGCGCTGCCTGTAAGGACACGTGTGAGGAGGAAAGTCTCTATAGGTTATGAAGAGGGGAGAATTCAGGGGTTACCCCGATTTAATTCACACAGTATGAACATGGATCCCAGAGAACCCTTCACACCTCATACACTCCTTACCACGCTGTATACGTTTTCAATGCTCCATGAGAGACATAAGCCTGCCTTTGCAGCCAGCACCTGCCTAACTGCCTTCCTGATTATGCTGGGTGCAGATACCTGGTATAAGCTGGGAATGCAATGGAATGGATGGGGAAAGGAATAGGGGACTTTCCTCTTCCACAAAAAACAGGAAATGTAACCCTGAATGCACGGAAAACACAAAAGAATTATCAAGAGGTTTTTCTTCTTTTAAAACTCATCCATGCCAGAAAAACTCCCAACCAAATCACATTTGTGCTTCCTATAAAATCTGTATGTTAACTAATAGTCAAGGAAACCGAACTGTCATCTTAAGAGCAGAAGAAGTCGACTTTAAAACTGTATATTCAGCTAAGACTGATTAGGGTTACCGACCATCAAGGCAACTCAAAAACATGCCTAAGAGAAGGCAGAGTGTTTCTGGAATTTACTTGTTCCTCCCACACCCAAGAAAAAAAAAAGAAAAAGGCAAATAAACATTTTGCTGCATGTAAGGGATGTTCCAAAAAACAGGGTAAACTGAGAATGCTTTAAAAAGTAAATTTAGGCAAAAATCCTGTGTATTAAAAACAAAACAAAACCAAGAAGCAATGTTAATAAAAGAAAAATATCACACTCACTTTTTTCTAAGATCTCATCAAATAGTACAGCTCTGGCAATCCCAGGAATTAAATTGATTTTAGCTATTGACTTACGGTGCTAATGTGAGTCTATAACAACTACCAAATGGTTTTCAGGTACAAAAATATTGACCAAATCATCCCATTTTGCCCAGGACTTTGCCAACGTGGGCACTAAAAATCTCATATCCTGGGAAACTTCTGGGTTCTGGGCAAACCAGGACAGTTGCTCACCCTAGAAAGACTCCATCCTCAGAATAAAATTACTCAGTTCTCTACAGAATGACTAAATCACCAAGTATGAACTAGGAATAAACAGGGTCAAAATGAAATTAAATCAGCTCCCCAGCTGTAAGGAAAAACAGGAAGACTCGCTAGCAGAGACTAAATCTTCCCAACCCGTCAACACATAAAGAAGTTTCAACAGTCGCAAAGCATTTGCCAGAGCCGTACAAATCCGCAGAAGATACCTTTACTAATTGCACCTGGCATCTCTTAAGCCCATATTGAAACCTTCCACATGGATGGAAGGGCCATCCTCCTTTCCTGGAACCCAGTATCAACAGTGGAAATAATCACACTTTCTGGCCATTATCAGGAAGGGCCTGAGCGAAGAAAATGTTCAGTTTTATAGAAAGAAAAGATAATTTTTCTTCCCAGCTTTTTATAGGTTTGGGCTAATCTCATTAGATAATTTTCCAAGCCCCCGCACCCCCCAAAAATGGTTAACTAGCCAATGCTGTTTAACATTTTATTACCTCATGAGCTTCTCAGAGATTAAACCAAAGAAAAAGGATTCCATTTCTTCTGAATGGATTTGGAAATGAAGGGCAGAGAGCACCACACATTAACTTAAATTTAAAACGCTGTAAAACTAAACAGAAAACCCACCGTTCTCAATATAAACATTTTAGCCAAGACTATGGATTCAGCAGGGAAATGGTAAATAATAGCTGGGAAAGTAAAAAGCTATGATTAAAGTGGGCTGCAATTTTTTTTTGCAAGATCTGCCAGCCCTTGTCTAACCTTTGGACTGTGTATACGGTAGAAAAGAAGAGCTCTGAAGGTCAGGCTCACTCTTAGAACCAAAAGGAGGGCTGTTTTTCTCACCGTCATGAACTTGGAATGCCAAGGTTGTGATCTTCTGAGTGACAATCATCAAAGGCCTAAAAGGAAGATAGAAAACAATCAAGATTGGCAGGACTGCCACTGGAGAAAACGTTTATTCCATTTCTGGGCATGGTAGTGTTTCATCTTGAAGATTATGAAATAAAATACAGAATTCAAACAATGGTTTTTCCCTTCCAAATCACTTTAAAGAAGTAGATAGGCAACAGTGAACAAGGAGATCACCGGAGAAACTCCCTCTTGCGTTCTTACTCTAAGCTAAGTTCTAGGACCAGCCCCGCCAGCATCGCCTGGAGCTTGTCAGAAACATAGACTTTCACACTCCATTCCCACCGGAAAATGAGAACCTGCATTTTCACAAGATCTCCATGGAATTCAAATGCACATTTAAATGTAAGCAGCGCTGGTTTGGGAGGTGACCTAATCCAGGGCCCTGGTTCCACCTGGATGGATATGATCTTGGCTTCTTCATGTGAATATGCTCTAACCTGCTTCGTTCTATTTAAAGGTAATTCTTGCATTCACACATAGTGAAAGATACATTTGTAAAATGTAGCTGCCTGGAAATAAACCATTTAGTGACCAAAAATAGCACCAATCTTATTTTGAAAAAAGCCATCCAATACAAGCCTAAGAAGTGACACCCATGTCGACAAGCATGTCAAGATAATTCAGTGTATACCTATATCCCCATATATATGTATACATATAGCTGATTCACTTTGTTATCCAGCAGAAACTAACACAACACTGTAAAGCAATTATGCTGCAATGAAGATGTTCAAAAAAAAAATCATACACACACAAAAAGATAATTCAATGGAAGCAATAGTCTCTTCAACAAATAGCGATGGGACAACTAGATAGCCACATAAAAAGCATACAAAAAGTAACTAAAAATGGTTCAAAGACCTAAATGTAAGAGTTAAACTATAAAACTCTTAGAAGAAAACACAGGCATAAATCTTCATGACCTTAGATTTGGCGATGACTTCTTAGATGTAACACCAAAAGCACAAGTAACAAAAGGAAAAGATAGATTAAATGGATATCATTAAAACTTAAAATTTTGTGCTTCAAAGGACACACACAATCAAGAAAGTGAAATTCACAGAATGCATGAAAATATGTGCAAATCATATATCTGCTAAGGAACTCGTACTAGACTATATAAAGAACACTTCCAACTCAATAATAAAAAGACAAAAGTAACAATTTAAAAATGGCCAAAGGATCTGAATGGACATTTATATTAAAAAAAGATAAAGAAATGGTGAATAAGCACATGAAAAGATGCTCAGTAGTAATCAACCCTCAGAGAAATGCAAATCAAAACCACAATGAGATACGACTTCACAAGCACTAGGATGACCAGAATCAAAAAGACAGATTGTTTTGGCCACAAGGTGGAGAATTGGAACCCTCACACATTACTGGTGGGAACATTAAACAGTGCAGCTACCTGAGAAACAGTCTGGCAGTTCCTCAAAACGTTAAACATAGAATTACCACATGACCAAGCAATTCCACTCCTAGGTATATACCCATGAGAAATAAAAACATGTCTACACAAAAACTTGTACATACATGTTCAGAGCAACATTATTCATAACAGCCCCAAAAGAAATAACCCAAATGTCCATCAACTGATGAATGGATAAATAAAATGTGATATGTCCCTCTAATAGACTATTATTCAGCAATAGAAACAATAAAGTACTGATACATGCTACAACATGGATAGACCTTGAAAACACTATGCTAAGTGAAAAAAGCCAGACATAAATGGCCACATATTGTATGATTCCATTTATATGAACTATCTAGACTAGGCAAATCCACAGAGAAATGGGTTGCTGGTTGCCTAAGTCTCGGGGAATTGGGAGGAAGTGAGGTGTGACAGCGAATGCATACAGGTTTCTTCGGGTTGGGTGGGTGATGAAAATGTTGCAAAATTAACTGTGGTAAAATGGTTACACTCTGTAAATTCACTCTGCATATGTGTTTAAACCTGCTGAATTGTATACTTTAAGTGGTTGAATTGCATTGTATGTGAATTATATCTCAATAAAGCTGCAATTAAAATGACACCTGAAAACTGAACAGCTACACGTAAAAGAATGAAACGAGAACGTTCTCTAACACCATAAAAATAAACACAAAATAAGCACAAAAATAAACTCAAAATGGATTAAAGATCTAAATGTAAGGCCAGACACTATAAAACTCTTGGAAACATAGGCAGAACACTCTCTGACATAAATCGCAGCAAGATCTTTTTTGATCCACCTCTGAGAGTAATGAAAATAAAAGCAAACAAATGGGACCTAATGAAACTTACAAGCTTTTATACTGTGAAGGAAACCATCAATAAAACAAAAAGAAAACCCACAGAATGGGAGAAAATATTTGCAAGCGAAGCAGCGGATAAGGGATTAATCTCCAAACTATACAAATAGCACATGTAGCTCAATATCAAAAAAACAAACAACCCAATCAAAAAATGGGCAGAAGATCTAAATAGACATTTCTCCAAAGAAGACATAGAGATGGCCAAGAGGCACATGAAAAGATGCTCAACATCACTAATTATTAGAGAAATGCAAATCAAAACTACAATGAGGTATCACCTCCTACCGGTTTAGACTGGCCATCATCAAAAAAATCTACAAACAATAAATGCTGGCGAGGGTGTGGAGAAAAGGGAACCCTCTGACACTGTTGGTGGGAATGTAAATTGGTACAGCCACTATGGAGAACAGTATGGAGGTTCCTTAAAAAACTAAAAATAGAGCTACCATATGATCCAGCAATCCCACTCCTGGGGATATATCCAGAGAAAACCATAATTCGAAATGATACATCCACCTCAATGTTCATTGCAGCACTATTTACAATAACCAGGACATGGAAGCAACCTAAATGTCCATCAGTGGAGGAATGGATAAAGAAGATGTAGTGTGTACATATATATATATATATATATATATATATATATATATATATATATATACATACACATACACACATCTCACACACACACACACCCACACACACACACACACACACACACACAATGGAATATTACTCAGCCATAAAAAAGAATGAAAAATGCCATTTGCAGCAACGTGGTTGGACCTAGAGATTATCATACTGAGTGAAGTAAGTCAGACAAAGACAGACAAATATCGTATCGCTTATATGTGGAATCTAAAAAATGGTACAAAGGAACGTACTTACAAAACAGAATAGAGTCACAGATGTAGAAAACAAACTTGTGGTTACCAGGGGGGAAAGGGAGGGAGGGATAAATTGGGAGATTGGGTTTGATATATACACACTACTGTATGTAGATCACATAACTAATAAGAACCTACTGAATAGCACAGGGAACTCTATTCAATACTCTGTAATGACCTATATGGGAATAGAATCTAAAAACCAGTGGATATATGTGAATGTATAACCAACTCACTTTGCTGTACAGCAGAAATGAACATAACATTGTAAATCAACTCTACTCCAATAAAAAATTAATTTTAAAAAAGACATCTGTTTTTCCAATCATCTAGCCTAGCTTAGTACCTTTAATAGCTCTATCCTTGCCCAGTGAGACAAGATAAAATCCCACTGCCCAACTACCCTACTTTCCTTCAAACCTTCTAAGTTTAGCCTGGTTATCTGATCTCCATTCTCATAGCTTCTTATTGAATTTGCTATCTCTGACCCGTATGGACTGATGACTCATTTACATAGAAAGCTGAGGTTTGGTCAACGTCCTATGATAGCATCCCTGGGATAAACCTAGGATGCCGCACAGCCTCTGTGCCCTGAGCTCAGGCCACACCCAGGCGTGGCAGGATGGGATCAGACGCAAACCATCTTTAGGCCAAGGCTGATGTGTCCACTGCACTCGGCCACCTCTCTGTGAGTCCATTTTCTTTAATTCCTCTCGTTCTCATTTCCATTTTCCATCTCTTTAAAATAATAAGCATGTAATATTTTCAACTGTCAATATGAACGAATAAGATAAACTATTTTAAAGAAAGTGTCAACAAATGCCCTTTGACATCTTAACACCTACACCCAACTTTATATCTTATTTGTAAAAGTCCAGTGGCCAACGTTTGAAACAAGATTCCTAATGTTGTGTAAGGCGAAGAGAAGGAGAAGTGATTTGTCTGACTGTGGAAGGGAGGGGTGACTTGCTCTCCAGGACTGGGGAGAAGTGGGGGGTGGCAGACAAGGGAGCCCCCAAAGTGGTCATTCTAGGGCAGCAAGACATGCTCACAGCTGACAGTAATTTTGACCACTCTCTTGTATAGTGAAAAAAATAACTGCTTCCAGAACACCGAGGTTGGGGTCCTAGAAATAAGGATTACATCAAAACTTTCTATAAGAGCAATTTCGTCTTACAGACAAATATATAACTTCACAGCTCATCTTCTTGATGTTCAACAACACCTCTGACCCAGAATGTATAACAGATGCTGAGAGCTGTTTTTCTTGACAGGGACTTACACTAAGCATCACATTCAATGTAGTTGCCAAATATGACTGTTTTTGTTTTCAAAGCCTCTTTGTGCTTTTTTTTTTCCTGTAAGATTGTAAGCCTGAGGAATCAGTAACAGGACTTAAACTCCCAGCCTTCTTTACACAAAGCCCGGCACACGTTTTTTGTGTTTTGAGACACACATTCTGGTGACCATGCAATTTGCAAACCAAGTTCCTACATCTGATTTAATTCACAACTTCATTTTCAAAGGGTCTAAAACATTGATATATCCATAAAGGAAATGTGTCATGGAATTAGCCTGACCTTCAGCCTCTATAGAAATGTACCATTTGTTTTCCTCTTTCTGGGGTTAGATTTAATGTATTCCATAATTAGGCACACGTTCAGCAAAGCATTTAGAGTCTATTCACAGAAGTGGTGGGCATGAGAAAGCACCTCTCAGGTTGGCTGCTGGGGGTGCGTAACTGACTGGCTGCAGCTGCATCCTCTGATTCCACCACCTTGCTGGTGCTCAGCCCACGCCTCCCTGAGGCTACGTCCAGCCAATGACTGAGCACAGCAGGGTAGCCACGCCCTCCAGACCAGGCGCGGTGCTCCTCAGCCCGGGAATTCCAGCTCGAGGACTCATCCTTGAACTCGCTGAAACAGGCTCAGAACTGCACGGCAGCCCAAGACCTCCCTTCCTTCCTTCCCTCTCCCATCTCAGGGGTGAGACGTGCATTTTAATCTGATGGCTCTCCCAGCCTCATCCAGTTGCCTCCCTGTTTTCCCTCACAGGTGTTTCGCCCAACAAATCTCATACATCTGTTCTCACCTTGGCGTCTGCTTCTCAGAGAACCCAGACTAATGTAATACACACTACTGAGCATCTAGATCAATGTAAATAAATAATAATTACTCCATGTTCAATCTGTACCTTTGAGCCTATGTAAGAACCACATTGTTATCATTCTTTAAGGGAAAAAAAGTCTCCCTTTTGGGGGGAAAAAACAAGAAGCTATGGATCAAATTTTGTTACCCATGATCTAGACTATACTTTTAATAATATATTGTTTCTGTTTTAAATATCTGAAGAAGTTTCTAGTAACTTAAATAAGAAGCGACTCACACATGTGATCATGGGCTTATAAAAAACAACATACTGACAACTTGCAGAAAAGGAAATGGAGTTAGAGTCCTCCTACATTCTTACTTTTCTGTGGGTGTAGGGAAGAGCGCCATACGCTCCTGAACAGAGGAAGTCCATTCTGAACACTTTTCACTGATCAATTTATTTAAACCAATGGGTAGATCAGATGCCAAACTCAGACTGCACAGCTTACTGAGATTTCAGAGTCAAATCCAGAGAGTTACCGACTTAGGATAAAACTCAAATACCGGGACTTCCCTGGTGGCACAGTGGTTAAGAATCCGCCTGCCAATGCAGGGGACACGGGTTCGAGCCCTGATCCGAGAAGATCCCACATGCCGCGGAGCAACTAAGCCCGTGCACCACAACTACTGATCCTGCACTCTAGAGCCCATGAGCCACAACCACTGAGCCCGTGTACCACAACTACTGAAGCCAGCGTGCCTAGAGCCCATGCTCCGCAATAAGAGAAGCCACCGCAATGAGAAGCCCGCGCACCACAATGAAGAGTAGCCCCCGCTCGCCGCAACTAGAGAAAGCCCGCACGCAGCAACGAAGACCCAACGCAGCCAAAAATAAATACATAAATATATTTTAAAAAACACTCAAATACCATCGACGTTGCATTTCAATCAAAACATAATATAATCTAAGACGTGTTTGTTGGTCTGTGATCGGAATTCATGTTTTTTTCCGGCAAAAATACAAAACCCAGGAGATCGAAGCACATACTACAAGCACACGAAGGGCACAGAAAGGCTCCCTGATGCAGCCAAAGGACTTCTTCAGGACAACGAGGCCTTAGAAGCTTAGCTGTGCTCAGATCATCCACCCCCTGAGAAGTAGGCCCTGTCCCTGGATTTTTACACACTCACCAGTCAGAGGCCCCTGCCCTTGCACCTATGGGAACTATCTGACCAATCGGAAACCAAGGTTTGAATCCAGCAGGGTTGAGATGGGGCCATTTCTCTTTTGTCCTGTGAATTTTTTTCATGATAAAAAAAAAAATGCTGAAGAAAATTTTTTCTTCCTGAACCTAAAATTATTAGTCTAATTTGGATAAAGAAATATAGGGGGAAATAAAGTACGGGGAAAACAGGCAGATAGAGATATGTTTAGAGTAAAAAGAAACAACCATGCCACTCTGCTCTCCCCACCACACACACACACACACACACAAAATCAATGTCTTCTGATACAGACTTCGGGCAATTTACCAGTAGTGGTACCCATTCATTCATTTCCATTTCCTGTATCAACTCCCAACAAAAAATAACCTGTTTTTAAAACACTAAGCAAAACTCTGTTTTGAGCAGTATTCCAGGATAACCTGCCTATTGTAGCTTAATCTTTGGACCTTAAGTGGTTAAGTTCTCTGTCCTGGTAAAGCTAGGATGGAACAATGAGATGATGCAGTCATCAGTTAGAGGTGTCAAAAGAGCCAACCAATCACAGCTGGCTGGACAGCATCAAGCCAAATCTGACATTCAAGGATCTTATTTTCCCTAACAGGTAATTTTAGATGCAAAAAGTTATACTTTATCTTTTCATCAATTCTTTGTTTATAATACAAATCCACTTACAATGCACACATACTAGGAAAGCAAGGAGTCAGGGCAGCAAGAAGTTTGACAGGATGGGAGAATCCAATGCAACAAACTTCCAATCAACCACAATCTAGGACGGGGCTGGATCTTGCACAACAACTAGGGGCGCCAAGATACAATGCAAACTGCAGCCCGTGGCCCAGACCCAAGAGCTGAGGGCCAGACAGGAGGCTCTTGCTTCTGCCCCTCCAGTATCCCCCTGCTCCCGGGATTACTGAAGAGGAGGGTGATGATATCATACCTTTAGTACAATGCTCCCAAACTCCTATCAACTATGCCAGCCTGGGGGAAGAAAACAAGGGACTCCTGGAGTCACAGCAAAGAAAGTACATGGTTCCACCAGGCTTCCTAGGGCTGCAAATGAAGGCAATGGAAACTCCTCTGGACTCACTTCAGAGTTCACTGGTATCTGTTCAGACCCACCTAATCTCTATATTTTTGGCACTCAACAACAACAAAATCACCAGCTCTCCATTTTAACAGGAACCCGCCAAATATACTTGGTATAACTTATACTCGTGTCCTCAGAATTAAATTCCAAGTGATGGTGCTAATTACTGAAAAGCTGGCAGCAGACTGAAGGAGAAACATGAAATACGCTAATCTGGAAATCTCTTTGCAAATCTCTTCTTTTGTTCATATTATAGAACCCAGTTATTTGCACGTACTGGGCTGGTTAGGTAAAGTGATCAGGATATCATAAACCAACAGAGGAAAACATCTCGCATGGAACAACAGGGCAATGATCTCCACTGCTCCAAGGGATGTGGGCAAGTGATACTTCTAGAATGCCCAACAGGATAACCAGGAACACAAACGACTATCGTTCCACTGGTGTAGGCTGCAGTTCACCACGATACGCATGCATAGTATGCATTCAAATATATTTAAATAACATTTAGAATTTATTATTATAATCATATAAAACAATTATTAAAATCTCCAATAAAGACCACCCCCCAACCCCAGACAGAATCACTGTCTTAGTATGTATTATTTCCTTCCACTCTTTTTTCTACACATGTCCACATTCATAAAAATGGAATCTTAGGGCTTCCCTTGTGGCACAGTGGTTGAGAGTCCTCCTGTCGATGCAGGGGACATGGGTTCGTGCCCTGGTCTGGGAAGATCCCACATGCCGCGGAGCGGCTGGGCCCGTGAGCCACGGCCGCTGAGGCTGCGCGTCCGGAACCTGTTGCTCCACAATGGGAGAGGCCACAACAGTGAGAGACCCACGTATCACAAAAAAAAAAAAAAGGAATCTTAATACATGTATTTGTTTTGTGGTTTTGATTTTCCATTATACTGTAAGCATTTTCCAATGTCATTAAATATTCTTTGACGACATCATTTTTAATGGACGTATATTAGTATCATAATTTAATCATTCACCTCTTTTGGACCAATTAGGAGCTTCCAATTTTGCACTATTATTGACAACAGCTGAACACGCTTATGAATAAATTTGATTTCCTTAAGGTAATTCAGTTCCTAGGAATTTATCCTATTATAGGATATAAACTTTAAAAAAATTCTTGCTTAAAATTTATGGCTAACTTGCCTTCCAGAACGGTTGTACCAATTCATACTCCCACTAGCAGCGTATGAGTTCTCATTTCATAATGTTTTCAAAAACACATGGGTAACTCAGATTGCCAACATGATGGGAGAGCAATTATCTGCCTGAATCTGGCCTCGCCTGCAAAAGGAATTAAGGTTCCTTCTTGCTGCTTCCCTCAGAAGAAAACTCGATTTGCGCCCTTCTGTGAGCAAAAAGGAATCAGTTCACTATCACCAACTTAAAAGGAATCAAGTATCAGCTTTATTACAAGCAGTTGTTGAGCTTCCCCGGGGAGAACAGTAAATGTTCCAGTATTGTTAATCACCCATATTCACAGAGAAAACATGGAGGACACTGGCTTCTACATGTATTGAGACAAACTACATTAGCAGCACTAATAAAAGTGTATCTTGTGTGTCGTCCTCACCATTTAACATCAGGCTTGATTACTTTCAGAATGGTAACAAAATTGCGAGCCCCAGAATCATCTGAAGTACAAGTTTATGTGCTCCCCCCAAATTAAAAACATATATACGTCATTGGACACAAACACTAACATACTCCAATCCTGTTCAATTCCTGTCTGTGCTCTTACTCTAAGTAAGTACGTTAAGCACATAGGTTCACATGCATGCTCAAAAGAGAATAGCTATCACATCAGGCTGCTTTAAAACGCCAAGTTCAACTTCAAATCACTGCTTCATTCCTCAACAAAATCCTAAATAAGATTTTTAGGCTGAAATAAATAGTAGTGTTAAACAAATTCCGTTCTGAAGGAGAACTGGTGGTTGCTTGCATGTTCTTAATGAGACTAGACACTGGAAAAGAATTTCTCTTATTGACCATTTGTGATTTAAAACATCTTATCAATTTCAGTACGAACCCGTCCATTTATGTTTCTGACATTATCCGAGAAGATGGATTTATATCAGTGAGGCACTGTGCATTTATGGTGACAGGAAAAAAAAATAATTCTGCTGCTTAATAATGCCCTATAATTTTTTTTAAAAAAGACATACCCTCCAAGAACTGGATAAAGTATGGTCACTCCACAATCAGGGATCTAAATCACATTCTACTTACAGGAGCAGACACATTTTTGTTGTATCCTTTCCCAAACAAAAGTGTCCTTTCTCATTCAAACAGTCTACACTTTTGTGTGTAAAGTCAGAGATTTCTTAATACAAGAAGATCCAAAAAATGCCAGAGAACAAACACCACCTAAGGAAATTTATCATGACTATGCCTATGCCACTGAAAGCGGAATGGACAGGAACTGATATCCATCCTCCCCTGCTGTCAAACCCCAAATCCACCCCATTTCACAAGCACATGACTGTCTTCCCTTTATTTGCTCTTTATTTTTTCCTTTCGGTAACTTTCCACAATTCTGATTATATTAAAAATGACATAACAGTCATTCACGAGTTTATAGTTTTATGGGCAAAACCACTGGAGGAGGAGATGTGACGAGAACAGAGTGAAACGTGGAGAATGGAGGCATGACCAGGACCAGGGGACAGCTGTCAGCTCATCAAAGGGTATGGAATCATATAAGAATGGGTATTCATTTCCTAGAGCTGCCATAACAGATGACCACAGATTGGGGGGCTTAAAACCAGAAACGTAATGTCTCACAGTTCCAGAGATCAGAAAGTCCCAATCAAGGTGTTGGCAGAGTTGTCTTTTTCTGGAAGCTTTGAAGGAGAATCTGTTCCATGCTTCTTCCTAGCTTCTGTGGCTGATGGCAACCCCTGGAGCTCCTTGGCTTGTGGCTGTGTCACTCTTACCTCCACCTCCATCTTCACATGGCCATCTTCCCTGTGTCTCTGTGTCTGTCTCTCTCATGGCCTTCTTAGAAGGACACCAGTCATAATGAATTTAGGGCCCACCCGAATCTAGTATGCCCTCACTTTAGCTAGTTACATCTGCCAAGGTCCTATTTCCATATAAGGACATATTCTGAGGCTCCAGGGGGACGCGAATTTGGGGGAACACGCGACAAGCCAGTACACAATGACATGCTCACATTTGACCTTCCTGTACAAACCTGAAATAGGTAACTACATTCATTCCACAGTCTTTGGTCACCTCTGTCTCCTATAATTGTGCCTGCCATATAGAGCTTCTCAGTCAGGTCTGCTGAATGATGAATGAATGAACCTTTCAATGCAGGACCAAAGCTCTTCCTTGGAGTGTGGATCTGATCAGTGGTGGCTACTCTCTTACATAAATCCCATCCACTATCTCCAGAGTTGTTTCCTCTAACAAGGATTGAGAAGGTAAAAGGAAGTAAAGATGCTTGCAGAGCAATTTGAGTGCAGAGTTTTTACTTGGTATAATCCTCCCTGAGGTTCTTTCGGCCTTCTCAGCCACATCACATTTAATTCAACCACTATTACTTTTAATATACTAAATTTGCTTCGGTGGCTTTCCAAAGGTCCCTACCTAGATTTAGACAAACCACTCTCTCTCCTTTCACATCCATATATAATCAGCTTATTTATAATGAGTACAAACTGGAATAAACAAATTTGGGGATAAACACATGACACTACCTAAGCGTACAAATCAATGGATGAGAGCAGAAGTGCCCATGCTCACCACCTACAAACACTCCGTGCACTGGGGTCTCAGTGAGTATGATTCACGGGCGATGGGCAGCACCAGCCAGTGAGAGCAGATGAGAGGCCTCCTGCTACACAGGTCCAAATGCAGGGACTCACGAGGTGGAAGGAAGGGGGTGCGGGAGGGAGGAGGCGGCCAGCAGGGAAAGCTCTGTAAAGCAGTAATCTTTGAGCTGGGTTATAAAAAGTGAAGTGAGAGATTTCCATGCACTTAAGGATGGAAAAGGGGCTTCTAATCAGGGGAACGAGTAAGGCAGAGGCGCAGAGACATGAAGTAACCAAGCGCATGCACAGACCCTACACTCTTCTGCACTGCTGCCACATGCAGTGCACACAGGGAGGCGATGCAGCAGAGGAAGCAGGTCCAAATCACCATCGGCTTTGATACTCCAGAGAGCATAGGCTGGAGAAGAGGTGCAGGATGGAAGGAAAGATGGCCAATTAGGAAAGGTGCAGACATGGTGATCCAGGGTGGTGGCAGTGGGCATGAGGGGCAGTGGACGGATTCTGGGGACTGCCAGGCTGCTGACATAAGAATGTGGGTGGCAGGGAAAGGAAGGTGGCTTTCTGAGACCTCCACAAGCACCTCACATGTCTGTGCTCCTGCAGAGCTATTCCCTTTGCCAGGAATACCCCTCCTCCTGCTAAAATGCATGGTGTCTCTGACACTTGGCACTGTGCATAGCATATTGCAGACTAAAAAATTGTTGTAGAAATGAATGAATGAATATACACTTGTGTCCTAAAAAGAAAGATGATATAGATGAGAAACAAATAATAATCTACTTTAGGCTAAAGTCAAAGTTTTTTGTTCAATATCCCAACCAAATATGGCTGGAGGAGCTGTTTAATTGAGGCTCCTGGAAGCATTAAAAAAAAAAAAGGACTGACAAATACTAGAGTATTTAACTCATTCCTTTAGTGAACATCTATGAAGAGCCAGGAACTCTTCTAAGTATGGGGGACAGGGTGGGGGAGCCCAGTTGTGAGGTTGAACCCCAAAAAATAAAGTTTGCTGATTAAACACTAGGGAAAGTTATGACCACCATTTAAAACTACTTTTGAGACTTCCCTAGTGGTCCAGTGGTTAAGATTCCACCTTCCAATGCAGGGGACAGGGGTTCGATCCCTGTTCAGGGAATTAAGATCCCACCTGCCGTGGGGCAATTAAGCTGGCGCGCAACTACTGAGTCCACACACCACAACCAGAGAGCCGACATGCCGCCACTACAGAGGCTGCACACTCTGGAGCCCACGCGCCACAACTGGAGAGAAGCCCACGCACTGCAGAGGAGGATGCGTGTCACAACTGAGACCCAATGCAGCCAAAAATAAATAAATATTGTTAAAAAGGGGGCCTTCAAGATAGCAGAGAAGTAAGATATGGAGATCACCTTCCTCCCCACAAATACATCAAAACTACATGTACATGTGGAACAACTCCTACAGAACACCTACTGAACACTGGCAGAAGACCTCAGACCTCCCAAAAGGCAAGAAACTCCACACGTACCTGGGCAGGGCAAAAGAAAAAACAATAAACAGAGACAAAAGGATAGGGATGGGACCTGCACCAGGGACCTGCACCAGTGGGAGGGAGCTGTGAAGGAGGAAAAGTTTCCAAACACTAGGAAGCCCCTTCACTGGTGGAGACGGGGCGTGGGCAGGGGGGAATCTTCAGAGAGCGCAGCCACAGGGGTGTGGAGGGCAAAGAGGAGAGATTTCCGCACAGAGGATCCCTGCCGACCAGCACTCATCAGCCCAAGAGGCTTGTCTGCTCACCTGCCGGGGCAGGCAGGACCTGGGAGCTGAGGCTCAGGCTTCGGAGGTCAGATCCCAGAGACAGGACTGGGGTTGGCGGCGTGAACACAGCCTGAAGGGGGCTAGTGCGCCACAGCTAGCCAGGAGGGAGTCCGGGAAAAACTCTGGATCTGCCTAAGAGGCAGGAGACCATTGTTTCAGGGTGCATGAGGAGAGGGGATTCAGAGCACCGCCTAAATGAGCTCCAGAGACAGGCATGAGCCGCGGCTAAAAGTGCGGACCCCAGAGACGGGCAGGAGATGCCAAGGCTGCTACTGCAGCCCCAAGAAGCCTGTGTGCGAGCACAGGTCACTCTCCACACCTCCCCTCCCGTGAGCCTGTGCAGCCCACCACTGCCAGGGTCCCGTGACCCAGGGACAACTTCACCGGGAGAACACACGGCGCACCTCAGGCTGGTGCCACGTCATGCCGGCCTCTGCCACCACAGGCTTGCCCCACATTCTGCACCCCTACCCCTTTCCCTGAGTGAGCCAGAGCCCCCAAATCAACTGCTACTTTAACCCTGTACTGTATGAGCAAAGAACTTATGCCCTCAGGTGACCTACACTCAGAGGCGGGTCCAAATCCAAAGCTGAGCCCCGGGAGCTGTGAGAACAAAGAAGAGAAAACGAAATCTCTCTCAGCAGCCTCAGGAACAGCAGATTAAATCTCCACAATCAACTTGATGTACCTGCATCTGAGGAATACCTGAATAGACAAAGAATCATCCCAAAATTGAGGTGGTGGACTTTGGGAGCAACTGTAGACCTAGGGTTTCCTTTCTGCATCTAATTTGTTTCTGGTTTTATGTTTATCTTAGTTTAGTATTTACAGCTTATTATCATTGGTAGATTTGTTTATTGATTTGGTTGCCCTCTTCCTTTTTTAATTTTTTTATATATACATTTTTTCCTTTTTCTCTTTTTGTGAGTGTGTATGCTTCTTTGTGTGATTTTGCCTGTATAGCTTTGCTTTTGCCATTTCTCCTATGGTTCTGACTGTCTGTTTTGGGGGGATTTTTTGGGTTTTTTTAGTATAGTTTTTAGCGTTTGTTACCATTGGTGGATTTGGTTTTTGGTTTGGTTGCTCTCTTCTTTCTTTCTCTCTTTCCTTTCTTTTTATTACTTTTTTATTTTTAATAATTCTTTTCTATTTTAACAACTTTATTTAATTTCCTTCCTTCCTTCCTCCTTCCTTCCTTCCTCCCTCCCTTCCTCCCTCCTTCTCTCCCTCCCTCCCTCTTTTCTCCCTTTTCTTCTGAGCCATGTGGCTGACAGGGTCTTGGTGTTCTGGCCAGGTGTCAGGCCTGAGCCTCTGAAGTGGGAGAGCTGAGTTTAGGACACTGGTCCACCAGAGACCTCCCGGTCCCAAGTAATATGAAACAGCGAAAGATCTCCCAGAGATCTCCATCTCAACACTAAGACCAAGCTCCACTCAACGACCAGCAAGCCACAATGCTGAACACCCTATGCCAAACAACTAGCAAGACAGGAACACAAACCCACCCGTTAGCAGAGAGGTTACCTAAAATCATAATAAGTTCACAGACACCCCCCAAAAACACCACTGGACGTGGTCCTGCCCACCATAAAGACAAGATCCACCTCATCCACCAGAACACAGGCACCAGTCCCCTCCACCAGGAAGCCTACACAACACACTGAACCAACCTTTGGTGTCTGCCTGGGAGCAGACACCGAAAACAACGGGACCTATGAACCCGCCAACTGCTAAACGGAGGCCCCAAACAGAGTAAGTTAAGCAAAATGAGAAGACAGAGAAATACACAGCAGGTGAAGGAGCAAGATAAAAACCCACCAGACCAAACAAACGGAGAGGAAATAGGCAGTCTACCTGAAAAAGAATTCAGAGTAATCATAGTAAAGATGATCCAAAATCTTGGAAATAGAATGGACAAAATATAAGAAATGTTTAACAAGGACCTAGAAGAACTAAAGAGCAAACAAACCATGATGAACAACACAATAAATGAAATTTAAAATTATCTAGAAAGAATCAATAGCAGAATAACTGAGGCAGAAGAAGGGATAAGTGACCTGGAATATAAAATAGTGGAATTAACTACTGCAGAGCAGAATAAAGAAAAAAGAAAAAAAAAAAGAATGAAAAGAATTGAGGACAGTCTTAGAGACCTCTGGGACAGCATTAAATGCACGAACATTCGAATTAAAGGGGTCCTAGAAGAAGAAGAGGAAAAGAAAGGGACTGAGAAAATATTTGAAGAGATTATAGTAGAAAACTTCCCTAATATGGGAAAGGAAAGAGTAAATCAAGTCCAGTAAGCACAGAAAGTCCCATACAGGATAAATCCAAGGAGAAACACACCAAGATACATATTAATCAAACTATCAAAAATTAAATACAAAGAAAACATATTAAAAGCAGCAAGGGAAAAACAACAAATAACACACAAGGGAATCCCCATAAGGTTAACAGCTGATCTTTCAGCAGAAACTCTGCAAGCCAGAAGGGTGTGGCAGGACATATTTAAAGTGATGAAGGAGAAAAACCTACAAACAAGATTACTCTACCCAGCAAGGATCTCATTCAGATTAGATGGAGAAATTAAAACCTTTACAGACAAGCAAAAGCTGAGAGAGTTCAGCACCACCAAACCAGCTTTACAACAAATGCTAAAGGATCTTTTCTAGGCAAGAAACACAAGAGAAGGAAAAGACCTACAATAACAAACCCAAAACAATTAAGAAAATGGGAATAGGAACATACATATCGATAACACCCTTAAATGTAAATGGATTAAATGCTCCAACCAAAAGACATAGACTGGTTGAATGGATACAAAAACAAGACCCGTATATATGCTGTCTACAAGAGACCCACTTCAGACCTAGAGACACATACAGACTGAAAGTGAGGGGCTGGAAAAAGATATTCCATGCAAATGGAAATCAAAAGAACGCTGGAGTAGCAATTCTCATATCAGACAAAATAGACTTTAAAATAAAGACTATTACAAGAGACAAAGAAGGACATTACATACTAATCAAGGGATCAATCCAAGACACAATTGTAAATATTTATGCACACAAAAGAGGAGCACCTCAATGCATAAGGCAAATGCTAACAGGCATAAAAGGGGAAATCGACAGTAATACAATCATAGAAGGGGACTTTTAACACCCCACTTTCACCAATGGACAGATCATACAAAATGAAAATAAATAAGGAAACACAAGCTTTAAATGATACATTAAACAAGATGCACTTAATTGATATTTATAGGACATTCCATCCAAAAACAGCAGAATACACTTTCTTCTTAAGTGCTCATGGAACATTCTCCAGGATAGATCATATCTTGGGTCACAAATCAAGCCTTGGTAAATTTAAGAAAACTGAAATCATATCAAGTATCTTTTCCGACCACAATGCTATGAGATTAGATATCAATTACAGGAAAAAGTCTGTAAAAAATACACACACGTGGAGGCTAAACAATACACTACTAAATAACCAAGAGATCACTGAAGAAATCAGAGAGGAAATCAAAAAATACCTAGAAACAAATGACAATGAAAACACAATGACCCAAAACCTATGGGATGCAGCAAAAGCAGTTCTAAGAGTGAACGTTATAGCAATACAATCCTACCTCAAGAAATAGGAAAAACCTCGAATAAACAACCTAACCTTACACCTAAAGGAATTATAGAAATTAGAACAAAAAACCCCCAAAGTTAGCAGAAGGAAAGAAGTCATAAAGATCGGATCGGAAATAAATGAAAAGGAAATGAAGGAAATGATAGCGAAGATCAATAAAACTAAAAACTGGTTCTGTGAGAAGATAAACAAAATTGATAAACCATTAGCCAGACTCATCACGAACAAAGGGAGAATACTCAAATCAATAGAATTAGAAATGAAAATGGAGAAGTAACAACCGACACTGCAGAAATACAAAGGATCATGAGAGATTACTACAATCAACTCTATGCCAATAAAATGGACAACCTCAAAGAAATAGACAAATTCTTAGAAAAGCACAACATTCTGGGACTGAAGCAGAAAGAATTAGAAAATGTAAACAGACCAATCACAAGCACTGAAATTGAAACTGTGATTAAAAATCTTCCAACAGGGGCTTCCCTGGTGGTGCAGTGGTTGAGAGTCCGCCTGCCGATGCAGGGGACATGGGTTCGTGCCCAGGTCTGGGAAGATCCCACATGCCGCAGAGCGGCTAGGCCCGTGAGCCATGGCCGCTGAGCCTGCGCATCCGGAGCCTGTGCTCCGCAACGGGAGAGGCCACAATAGTGAGAGGCCCGCGTACCGCAAAAAAAAAACAAACAAAAAACTTCCAACAAACAAAAGCCCAGGACCAGATGGCTTCACAGGCGAATTCTATCAAACATTTAGAGAAGAGCTAACACCTATCCTTCTCAAACTCGTCCAAAATATAGCAGAGGGAGGAACACTCCCAAACTCATTCTACGAGGCCATCATTACCCTGATACCAAAACCAAACAAAGATGTCACAGAAAAAGAAAACTATAGGCCAACATCACTGATGAACATAGAAGCAAAAATCCTCAACAAAATACCAGCAAACAGAATCCAACAGCACATTAAAAGGATCATACACCATAAGCAAGTGGGGTTTATCCCAGGAATGCAAGAATTCTTCAGTATACAGAAATCAATCAATGCGATAAACCATATTAACAAATTGAAGGAGAGAAACCATATGATCATCTCAATAGATGCAGAAAAAGCTTTCGACAAAATTCAATACCCATTTATGATAAACACCCTCCAGAAAGCAGGCATAGAGGGAACTTACCTCAACATAATAAAGGCCATATATGAGAAACCCCCAGCCAATATCGTTCTCAATGGTGAAAAACTGAAACCATTTCCTCTAAGATCAGGAACAAGACAGGGTTGCCCATTCGCACCACTACTCTTCAACATAGTTTTGGAAGTTCTAGCCACAGCAGTCAGAGAAGAAAAAGAAATAAAAGGAATCCAAATCGGAAAGGAAGTAAAGCTGTCACTGTTTGCAAATGCCATGATACTATACACAGAGAATCCTAAAGACGCTACCAGAAAACTACTAGAGCTAATCAATGAATTTGGTAAAGTAGCAGGATACAAAATTGATGCACAGAAGTCTCTTGCATTCCTATACACTAATGATGAAAAATCTGAAAGAGAAATTAAGGAAACACTCCCATTTACCATTGCAAGAAGAATAAAATACCTAGGAATAAGCCTACCTAGGGAGACAAAAGACCTGTATGCAGAAAACTATAAGACACTGATGAAAGAAATTAAAGATGATACAAATAGATGGAGAGATATACCATGTTCTTGGATTGGAAGAATCAACATTGTGAAAATGACTATACTACCCAAAGCAATCTACAGATTCAGTGCAATTCCTATCAAAGTACCAATGGCATTTTTCACAGAAGTAGAACAAAAAATTTCACAATTTGTATGGAAACACAAAAGACCCCGAATAGCCAAAGCAATCTTGAGAAAGAAAAACGGAGCTGGAGGAATCAGACTCCCTGACTTCAGACTATAGTACAAAGTTACGGTAAACAAGACAGTATGGTACTGGCACAAAAACAGAAATATAGATCAATGGAACAGGATAGAAAGCCCAGAGATAAACCCACGCACATATGGTTACCTTATCTTTGATAAAGGAGGCAAGAATATACAATGGAGAAAAGACAGCCTCTTCAATAAGTGGTGCTGGGAAAACTAGACAGCTATACGTAAAAGAATGAAATTAGAACACTCCCTAACACCATACACAAAAATAAACTCAAAATGGATTAAAGACCTAAATGTAAGGCCAGACAATATGAAACTCTCAGAGTAAAGCACAAGCAGAACACTCCATGACATAAATCACAGCAAGATCCTTTTTGACCCACCTCCTAGAGAAATGGAAATAAAAACAAAAATAAACAAATGGGAACTAATGAAACTTAAAAGCTTTTGCACAGCAAAGGAAACCATAAACAAGATGAAAAGACAACCCTCAGAATGGGAGAAAATCTTTACAAATGAAGCAACTGACAAAGGATTAATCTCCAACATTTACAAGCAGCTCATGCAGCTCAATATCAAAAAAACAAAGAGCCCAATCCAAAAATGGGCAGAAGTCCTAAATGGACATTTCTCCAAAGAAGATATACAGATTGCCAGCAATCACATGAAAGGATGCTCAACATCACTAATCATTAGAGAAATGCAAATCAAAACTACAATGAGGTGTCACTCCACACCAGTCAGAATGGCCATCATCAAAAAATCTACAAACAATAAATGCCGGAGAGGGTGTGGAAAAAAGGGAACCCTCTTACATTGTTGGTGGGAATATACATTGCTACAGCCACTATGGAGAACAGTATGGAGGTTCCTCAAAAAACTAAAAATAGAACTACCATACAACCCAGCAATCCCACTACTGGGCATATACCCTGAGAAAACCATAATTCAAAAAGAGTCATGTACCACAATGTTCATTCTCTATTTACAATAGCCAGGACATGGAAGCAACCTGAGTGTCCATCGACAGATGAATGGATAAAGAAGATATGGCACATATATACAATGGAATATTACTCAGCCACAAAAAGAAACAAAATTGAGTTATTTGCAGTGAGGTGGATGGACCTAGAGACTGTCATACACAGTGAAGTAAGTCAGAAAGAGAAAATCAAATACCATATGCTAACACATATATATGGAATCTAAAAAAAAAAAATGGTTCTGAAGAACCTAGGGGCAGGACAGGAATAAACACGCAGATATAGAGAATGGACTTGAGGACATGGGGAGAGGGAATGTTAAGCTGGAACGAAGTGAGAGAGTGGCATGGACATATATACACTACCAAATGTAAAATAGATAGCTAGTGGGAAGCAGTCGCATAGCACAGGGAGATCAGCTGTGCTTTGTGTCCACCTGCAGGGGTGGGAGAGGGAGGGTTGGAGCGAGATGCAAGAGGGAGAAGATATGGGGATGTATGTTTATGTATAGCTGATTCACTTTGTTATACAGCAGAAACTAACACACCATTGTAAAGCAATTATACTCCAATAAAGATGTTAAAAAATATATTAAAAAAAACAAGGGATTACAATTACTCCTCTAAAGGACACATGTGTGTTATTATTAAAAATAAAATAAAATTACTTTTAATGCTATAACTTCACGACTATATTGTTATCTTTGTTGCTGCCATATTTCCCGTATTTTATTAGCAGTACACATTGTTAAAAAGTAAAGAAGTTTGTGAACATGTTTCAGAAAAATTGAAAAATTATGCTCTACAATCTGGGAGGAAAGGAATAAAGAAAGGAGGCAATTCAAAGAGAAAATGGTAAAATCGAAAGGACCGAGGGTAAGAGGAACCGATGCCCAAAAAGCTAGTCTGAGACCAAACTACGGTCATCGAAATCCCAATGCAACAGTTTTTGTGTCCCAAACCACACTTTGCCTTCCGAAGCCTCTTCACAGTGGGACAGTTTAGTTGCACAACTTGCAAAGTTCACAGCAATGGGCAGTAATCTGTAGGTCTTTATTTCATTGACTATTCTCTACCAACTCATCCAATGAAAGGCAATTCAACCTGAAAGGAGAACCCAGGCTCTCCCTGACTCCAGGCTGCCTGCGTAGACCATGACCAAACTCCTAAGGAAATAACGTGGATAATGTACAATGTGTCATGAGAAGTAGCTCTGCTTTAGTACCCATTCCTCAAGATTCATAAAAAGTTGCTCCTAAACAAATACCAACAGAGCAATAGAATTTTCACTGATCCACCGCCGTCTTCACCCAGTGACCAATCAGGAGAGGGGTGGCCCCCACGTTAAGGCTATGGTAACAGACAAAATTTTTAGAAGAAGTATGGAGACCCTTGCTGTGCCAGGCATTGCCCTTCTCATCGCTAGAAGTCTGGGGGATCTGGGGAGGGGGCCAGGGCAGCCAGGCAGCACTCACGGGGCTCAGGGTAGCAGCTATTCATCAACTAGTATGGAAGAATTTTGTATTATTAACCAGTAGGTGATAAACACCAACTCTGTGTTAAGGGCCTTAGAATAGGGGTTGGCAGACTTTCCCTGTAAAGAGCAAGATTGTAAATATTTTGGCTTTTGTGGGTCATATAATTTCTGTCATAACTACTCAACTCTACCACTGTAGTGCCAAAGCAGACAGAGACAACACATAAATGAGTGCCTGGGTATGTTCCAGTGTAACTACAAAAACGGGTGGCCAGACAGATATAGCCCGTGGGCCATAGCAGAGCTCACCGTCTCACAGAGCAATCAAATCTTCAACCTCAACCTCATTAGCACAGTCTTACCAACTGATTTAATGAGCTGCCGATGACTCTTACGCGCATGCTTGATCTTTACAGACCCCAAGGGACCGAGTCAAGGGACTCAGCAGTCAAGGGGCTGCTGGACTGAGTCAGCAGTCCAACTGTCCCCACACGAATTAAGATACTCACCCAGAAAAATCTGTAGTGAGAATGCCGTAGTGGAAGATGTATATTCGGCTGATGTGGCATATCGTAAGGTAGCCCATTGCTACAAAAAAGGAGTATCTGGAACCAAAAACACAGAGGATCAGATTGTTGCGCACCCGTTCAGTCAACTTTCTCTTCTTTCTCTCCCTCACCCGCCACATGCAATTAGTCACAAAGTCCTACGTGGTCCTTCTCCATCCCAGCCCATCCCCTCTCCTCACTTTCACACCCGCTGCTCTGAGCCCTTCGTCTTTTCTCACCTGGACCACTGCAGTAGTTCTCAACTACGGCAGCGTAATGGAATCACCTGGGGAGCACCGGGCCCCACCCCCAGATACCCTGATTTCATTGGGATGGGGTGCACCTAGCAGGTATAATTCCAACGTGCAGCCAGAGCTGGGAACCGCTGGCCTGTAAGGTCCTTCACTCAGATTTTCCTCTTCACAAACCATCCTGTTTACACAATGATCTTCCTAAAATACAAACCATCATCATACTGCCAACCACTCCCTTCCCAAAACACTTTGTTCTCTTGGCTTCCATTCCCCTTGTTTCCTTCCCAGCTCTCTGGTCAGTTCTTCCAAGGCGTTTGCTCAGCTCATCTTCCTCAATCTACTCCTTAGGTGTTAGCATTCCCAGTGCTCTGCTTAGGACCCTCCCTGCTGATGCCTGAGGCTTCAATTACCACCTACCTACTCACGTTCACTCCCCGGCCTCCTTCAGAGACAGGTCCTGACCGTCCTATAGTATAAACCCCCAATGCACAGACACACACCATTCAAAACATTCATCAACTTGTACCTATAAAGATCGGTGATAATCTGATTAACTACCGTCTCCCTTACAAGCCTGAAAGCTCTATGAAAGCAAGGATGGTCATGTGTGTTTCATTCACCACTGTGTGCTGAGTGAACCTACTGTGTGCTGAGTGAACAAACAACAAATGAATGTTACTGGTCTTAAAAGTCTCCAGTGCTCAGCCATAAAAAGAAACGAAATTGAGCTATTTGTAATGAGGTGGATAGACCTAGAGTCTGTCATACAGAGTGAAGTAAGTCAGAAAGAAAAAGACAAATACCGTATGCTAACACATATATATGGAATTTAAGAAAAAAATGTCATGAAGAACCTAGGGGTAAAGCAGGAATAAAGACGCAGACCTCTTAGAGAACGGACTTGTGGTTATGGGGAGGGGGAAGGGTGAGCTGTGACAGGGCGAGAGAGAGTCATGGGCATATACACACTAACAAACGCAGTAAGGTAGATAGCTAGTGGGAAGCAGCCGCATGGCACAGGGATATTGGCTCGGTGCTTTGTGACAGCCTGGAGGGGTGGGATGGGGAGGGTGGGAGGGAGGGAGACACAACAGGGAAGACATATGGGAACATATGTTTATGTATGACTGATTCACTTTGTTATAAAGCAGAAACTAACACACCATTGTAAAGCAATTATACCCCAATAAATATGTTAAAAAAAAAAAAAAAAGTCTCCAGTGGATCCCCCTATCTAATCACATCAGAACTCCTGAACACAGCATCCAAGGTGCTTCGCATGCTAAGCTCTACCTTTCCTTCTGGACTCATCTCCAACCATGTTCCATATCCACCCTGTGTTAAACCACAGTGGACTGCTCCCTTTCCACAACTACATCCTGCATTTTCAGGCCAGGAATCTTTCTCCTTCCTCTGCCTGCAACTACTTGCTCCCTCCTATGGTCTAGCTGGAAACTATCAGATAAGGCTCAGCTCCAATGTCACCTGGCATAGTCTTGCTGTATCCATCCCACCCCCACTCCCAACACCATTCGCTGCTCCACTGCCTGTATTTCTCTAGTGCTACCTGCTAACATATATAATTATAACGTTAAAATCATATGTATGGATCTGTTTCCCCAACTCTGAGCTTTCATTTTTCTCCATCTCAGGAAAAAAGTCTGTATCCTATAGAGTTGTCCTAGAAAGAATATATTAGCAATAATGATAGGAAATATTAAATGTAATAGAACATTAAGTGATATACTAAATAAGGGTCTATAGATCAAAATAGTGAAACATAATATATTTACGAGGGCTCAGCCTAGCACCTGGCACTAAGCAAGTACTCCAGAATTGGCAACTGCATCACCAAGTTCCCACATGAGGCCTTCCATCCCAGGAGATATTATATTCTGTTCCAGTCGGTTCATATGAGGTAAGTGACTACCTGTGATTTCTGCCCAACAGAGTGGCTTGGGAAGGAAACAGAAAATGGTACCCCAAGAACTCTCTAGATAAATCCTGAATAACAACAATCAGTCCTGAAATGGGTTAGTTCCACATAGCTGCAAATGTTCCCTGTCCCCTCCTATTCCCAGCTATGCATAGGACAGGGCTCATAACTCGGTGAAAGGAAGAGGAAAACAATTCACAGAGAACCCAGAAATTCTAGTCTTGAAGAGAACTTAAGCTCAAACCACCACAAACCCTACATTTCATAGGCAGGAAACCTGACATGTGAAGAAGCTGCCCGGCTTTTCCAAACCCACACTGCTGGAAAGAGCCAGGCTTCCTGACTCCAGTTTCTTGTTCTTTCCCAGCAGCAATAGGAAACAACTTCCATCCATCGGGAAATGTGAACCACTCCCTATTTCTGCAGTATTGGCAACCACACAAGCAAAGAAAGAGGGGAGGAACTTGTTCTGGCATTTTTTCTTTTCGGTCTTATGACATGGCTCTCTGCTACCACAACATTATTTGGGGGAAACAGTCAGAGCCTGTCTGTAAAGTCTCTGCCAAAGCTGGAAGATTCCACTCCTGGCCGGAGACTAACCCAGAGAACCTGGAAATGCAGCTTGACCCTCTGCAAAACAGACTGCACCTCACCAACATCACACAAGTGTGGGGAAAGGTGACAAATTACAACTGGTAAGGCAGCTGGAAATGTGCTCTAGAGATGCAACAACGCTTTTATAAATCATTTAATTGCTTCCAACATCAAGTGCAGGAAAAGCCAGGCATCTTTACCTCCCAGGGAAAAAAGCATTTTGTCATAATATGAAGCATTTCCAAAACCCATTCGTACCAAATTATAGAAATACGGATTTCCTATTTCCCTTCTGAAGGAATGACTCTATCCCCTTCAAGAAGGGCACTTAGAAGAGAGATGATTAGAATTCAAATTTCCAGAGCTCCTTTGAATACAAAGTTGAATGACTATTCAAGTTAAAAGCAGGCAAAAATATTTTCCCTTACAAATCAGAAATTTATTGGAAGTAATTACAAGATTATACACTCAAAAATTAAATTACAGTGCTTTTAAGAAGGAAAACGATTGTGCTAATAGTCTCAGTAATCAAAGAACTTTCTGAGGCTGAAATAAGGCATCTGCTTTTTAAGAGAAGCCATCAGAAAGGAAGCCATAGAAGGGTGAAGCTCTTTTCAAGTATACTCAGTCATTCCATAAATATTTATTGAGCCTTTATTTATGCCAGGTATTGTTCTAGGCTCTGAGGCTATAACAGTGAAAAGGAGAGAAAAGTCTTTGTTCCCACAGAGCTTCCATTCCAGTGTTACTGAGGCTGAATTAATTCTGAGGTTTCAGAAAGACCATGGGAAACAGAGACAGTGCAAAACAGCTCTTCCAGGTATCTCCCTGGATTGTTCAAGCGTGTAGTCTTCAAGGGAGAATTAAATTACTTCTGCACTTTGAAGTCAAAATAGCATAGTAAGAATATTTCTTCCTTTTTTTTAACACTTATTGGAAATATGTAAAGTATACACAATTTTGACCTATTTCATACTCAGAAAACCTCAGCCAAGTTCAAGATAACAGACATACCCATCACCCCCCAGGTTGCTTCATGCCTCTTGTGGTTCCTTTCACATCTCCCTGAGCCATCTCACCCCTGGTTACCTCTGATCTGATTTCTGTCACTACAGATTAGCTTGCATTTTTGAGAACAGAATTTGTGGGTCCTCCTTCATTCAGCATGTTGATTTTGAAATTCATCCGTGGCACTGTGTGTAGCAATCATTCGTTCTTTTCTATTGCTGAGTAGTATTCCATAGTGTGACCATCTGGGTTGCTTCCAGGTTGGTGCTATCACAAATGAGGCTGCCTCATTCTGACAAACTCTCTTTTTCCTGAGTCCCAATTCACATCACACTTTTTTTCCATAAAGCTTTCTCTGAAGACTCCCAGCATTTAAGGTCTCCCATCCCTCCTTTCTGATATCCCAAAGCACTTAGGATACGCCACATGTGGCAAATGGGGAGGGCATCCCTTCATCCTAGAAATATATTTCAAAGATCATGAAAAGCTTCACCTTGCATCGTTCATTCCCAGGGTCTTACCTGTGAATATTGGATGTGCTTGCAGTGACCATGATTCCATAGCACATTAACACCAGCACAAAAAGATGCACAGAGTACCTGTAGGCCATCATGGGGAGGAAAGGGAAACACTGAATATATTTCATATTAACATACCTCTTGGCCACCCATACTGCACCTCCACCTCCACTCCCACAAAAAAGCAAGTGATCAGTTACCCCATGTTTATGTAGGAGAAAATAAATCAAGTATTTTCGTCCTATGTAATTAAGATACTGTGTGACACTAGGAAGACATGACATAGTCTGCCAACTGCAGTGAAGAGAGTTCTTTCTTTCAATTTTAAAGTATCAAGACCACAACCGAGCTGCCCCAGATACCAAAATACTCATCATCCTTTCTCAAATTTTCATTGAAGGAGGAAGAGCCATAATCTACTACCCTGAACAAAGTCACAAATTCCCTTAAGTTGTACTTCTAGAAATGTTCATTCCTAAAACTTCTTCCCCAAGAAGTACCCCTCCCAGGGGATTTGCACAGCTTTCCTAGTAGAGAACGTCTTAGACCACAGGTTTTCTCTGTTAAAGAATGACACATTCCCTAACACCAGCACGAAAACTATTGTTCTATTCTAAATGCAGGATGAACACCAGTATCTCTAGCAGTGATGCAAGAAAAACACCAACATCTACAACAGTTAGGAAAGGTCCCTCGTTGGGAAAATTAAACCTTAGAACATTCCATTTACATGACCCAAGGTGAGATCAGCAGAAGTCTAATTTTAAGAAAAATTCACTGAATTGATTTCTAATAGAGTCCGTTTATTGGTTCCAGTTTCTTACAGTAAAGAGATTTCTCAACATCCCCAACATTTTACAATACGAGTAAATATCTTTTTTTTTTTCCTTAGTGCCTGGGAAATGCCAAGAATATCGCTACAAAACCAAATGATAAATATTAGAATTCAGGAGGCTCGTACTCACCAGCCAAAACAAAAGATGACAAAACAGATGCCAAAAATGGTGGCGAACGCATGCCGGACATCGGGACTGGTTTTACCAGGACTCAAGTAGCTGCGGAACCAGAAAGCAGCAAACAAAGCAAAGAGCTGGCATGCCACAAAATTCACCTGTATGGGAAAAAAAAGAGAGAATCGAGACTTTTACTGTTTGGCCTGTGTGTGAGTTTTCCCTACTTCTTTCAGATTCTACGTCAAGGTGCATCTCAGACTTGGATGTTTTCCTCAGTAGAGCGTTCGTTTGGAGGAGGTGCGAGAGACTGAAAACATAACCACACCCTCATCTGTTATAAGAAGTGACAAACCCAAAACTTCCTTCGCCAATCTCTGAGACTAGCCAAAGCTGCTTTCCCACCAACAAACCGGAGACTTTCTATTGGAAGGGGCCTTATCAGACTGCGAGATCACTTTGCTGGGTGTCTTCCCCTCCCCCACCACCCAGCATTATGTTCTTCTCGAGATGCAGATGAATCAAATCCATGAGGCTTCCCTCACTGGTACCTCAGAAAACACATGCTTCTCCAAAACAATCATCAGCTGTTTTCTGAGTCTAATTTTTCTCATTTTAAATTAACACGAAATAAACAAGAACATTGCTCAAATCCAAGGTGCACCAGTAAAGACCCACAAAGAAAGAACCAGCCCTGCAATGAACTTTCAACACCAAAACTATCCGGTTATGCAGAATAGGCACCACATCTCCTTAGAAAAATCTCGGTGATCTCTCTCTCAAAAATATTTTACCTAAAAGAAACTATAAAATAATTCCCCAATACCCTTAGAAAAGATCAGCTGATTTAACACAAAACCAAAATACATTAAGTGGTTTAACCATTAATTAACATGGGAAAAGCAGTTTAAGCTTTGCAGAGTATTCAGCATGAAAACTTCGGTATCAATTTGCTTTTAGAACGGATGGAGGATATGAGTATCTGAATAAACCCTCAACTTCAGTCTCGACAGTTTTTCATGCTACAGAAAAACTGTGGCTGTTAGTGAAATTCATCAGGGTTATGCTCCAAGGTAGGGCTGCAAGCAGCCAACGTCAGCTCCACCCAAAGCTCATTTGTTTTCCCAACAACAGGAATACTTTAAACTCCTTATAATTCATAGAAAATAACACTTTCAGAGAATTTCTTGTTTTTAAAATTGACTGTGCTGTATTTCCCCTCTATTTGGAGATCACCCTTCCCCAGTTTTTCCAAAAACTTATTCCTAATAAATTTTATTACTGTTCATACTTGATTTCTACCTTGAAAGACAGGAGATGAACTGGGATCCTATCCTGCATGATGTGGTCATATCTCTTTATAGCCTAAATGCACAACCAACAACACACACACACACTCACACACACACGCACACACATATACACAAAAAGAAAAATAACTGTCTTAGCAAGGTTCAGAATGTAAAGGAATTGGCAACTAGAAAGTCAAAGTTATGATTATTTGTAGACGATCGGTCACACATTGTTTCATTCTCTCAGCCCACAGTGAGAGCAGAACATAGTTACTCAGAAGAGCAAGCAAGGGGAAATTTGCACCATTCTTTTTGGCTGGCCAGTAATTATTGAGCACCCTTGTGCATGAAGAATGGTTCAGGGGCTAGAGCAGCAGTTCTCAAAAGTATGGTCCCCAGACCAGCAGGAGTAGCACCACCTGGAAACTTGTTAGAAATGCACACTCCCCGGCCCCACCCAGACCTACTAAATGAGACATTCCCAGAGTGGGCCCAGCAATCTGTGTTTTATCAGGCCCCCCAAGTGACTGTGGTGCACACTCGAGTTTGAGAGCCAACAGGACAAAGGAGAAAAAAGGCATGATCCCTGCCTCCAGGAGTTTATAATCTAACTGGCAAGAGAACACAAATAACCTACAAGAAATTGTAAAGTAACATCAACATTGTGTGCCTTTAGATCCAAAGTAAATGACAAGAAGTTCATCGTTAAGGAGGGATGAGATTCAGGCAGACAATCAGGAAAACTGTTGAAACAGGTGAAAATTGGGGGATGTTACGAACATTAAAAAATTAAAAAAATACTGCCTGCATCCTATCCTCAACCATTCTGATTGATCTGGCCTGTCGTCAGGCCTTTTCAAAGTGTTCAGGTGATTCTAACATGCAGGCAGGATGGCGACCTCCTAGATTAGAAGAATAAAGAGAGAGACCTACAGAGGCACCCATTAGGAGCCGGGCTTACCCAGAATGCAAAACACAAATACAGGACAGGGAGGTTGGACCATGCAAGCTTGAGGCAAGGATGAAGTGGAAGAGATTTAAGAGTGATCAAAGCCTGACTGCCATCACTCAGCCAACCCAGGGCTCCTCAGGGCTCCTGAGCTGGGCTGGTCGTCTTCAAGACCCCTTCAAACCTATCTCCAAGGAAGAGAGGGCCTCACTGTGGGAAAACTACATCTAGTCTTATCACGCCAGCAACTGAAAAGGAGAAAGAGAAGACTCACTTGGCCATTGAAGCAAACTGCCATTATTTAGTCACCATAATGTCATACGTAACCAACTGAATGCCCTAGTCCTGACACTGAAAAGCCAACTGGTCAGGCTTAGGTAATTCATGGATTAGTTCCACAAACATTTAGTGGTTGACTCTATGTGTTAGATACTGGGGACAGTGAGCGAGACATTGTCACTACCCTCAAGTCAAGAAGAGGAGCTTTACACGCTCTGGGTTTCAATTTCCTTTTATGAACTGGTCTCTAATGCCTCTTCCAGCTCTAATGGTCTCTGATTCCATACATATCTAACCAGAATCTTTTCCCTTAACTGTTCATGGTAAACGTGCAAATGCAACACTTCAATATGGATTAAAAGCTTTCCCCTATATACAAACACAACCCACTCCCCCCGCCTCTTCCCAGGAGTAAGTCACAGATGGCTAGCTGAGGGTTCAGGGCAAACTGTTCAAAGGTAAAAGTAGAAATGCACAATAGCAGCACTTAGTTCTAGCAGGAAGGTTCTAGCAGAATTGCTTTTCAATTACCAGAGGTACAGCTTAAAAGGTACGGGCTGAACCACAAGTAGACACCGCTTCACACCATTAGGATGGTGATTATTTTAAAGACAAAATAATGAGCATTGGCAAGGATGTGGAGAAATTAGAACCCTTGTGCACTGCTGGTGGGAATGCAAAGTGGTGCAGCTGCCATGGAAAGCAGTGGTTCTTCAAAAAATTAAAAATATAATTACATACAATCCAGCAATTCCGCTCCTGAGTATATACCCAAAAGAACTGAAAGCAGGGTCTTGAAGAGATATTTGCCCACCATGTTTATAGCAGTATTAACCACAATAGCCAAAATGTGGAAACAACCCAAATATCTATAAACAGTTGAAGGGATAAACAAAATGTGGTATATATACATACAGTGGAATATTATTCAGCCTTAAAATGGAGAAAATTCTGACACATGCTACAACATGGATGAACCTTGAAGATATTATGCTGAGTGAAATCATCCAGACACAGAAGGACAAGTATCTAACTCCACTTATATGAGGTACCTAGAAAAGTAAAATTCATCAAGACTGAAAGTAGAATAGTGGTTGCCAAGGACTGAGGAGTGGAGAGATGGATGGTGGTGACAGTCTCATGACAATGTGAATGTACTTAATGACACTGAACTGCACTATATGCTTAAAAATGGGTAAAATGGAAAATTTTACACTATGTATATTTTACTACGGTTTTTAAAAATGTACAGGCTGGAGCACGATACCAATTTCTTAGTGTTTCCTTGTTCATATCAATACTGGTAGCTGGTAGGAACTATGGGCATCTCTGCAGCCAAGAGTGGCTAGCTGCCGTGACAACAATTCGTACAGGAACATAATGAGATCTTTGTTCCCTTCCTCTCTAATGGACTAACAAACTTGGAGACATTCTATTTTAAAAATATATCCCCAAATGGGTTTGATTTAATGTATGGGATCTACTTCCAAATAATCTTGAGGGGATGGGAAGAGTGGAGTGAGCATAAACCCGTGGTCCTCAGCTAGGGATGAACTGCTCCCCAGGGGACACTTTTGGTTGTCATAACCAGAAAGGGGGTGGGGGGCTGGTGCTACTGGCATCTAGTAGGTAGAGGCCAAGGATACTGCTAAACATCCTGCAAGGCACAGGGCAGCCTCCCACACAGAGAATTTTCCAGTCCAAAATGTCAGTAGTGCCAAGGTTAAGAACTCCTGGTATAGATGAAACAAGATTGGCCATGAGCTTCAAACTGCTGAGGCTGAGTGCTGGGCACATGAAAAGTTCACTCTACTCATCTCTCCACTTTCACATATTTTTGCCCTTTTCCCTAATAAACAGGTTTTTATAACTACACAACTCTGGAAAGCAGATCACTGGCCTGAGATGATACAGAGGTTAGTTAAACCCTAGTGATAAAGAAGTCTCTTTATCCACATCAGAGAAACAGCTAAGTTAGTGAGGAAATATACGTAAGTATAGAAACAAACCAAAACAATAAAGGGATGATGCCTTCCTAAACAGGAAAAGAACCACCTTTTATGAAATGATCAAACTCCCGAAAGAAGAGAACCAAATTATAACAAATGCAAGAGAAAAGCATTTTTCAATAATAATCAGTTAAGTACTTGTGGCCTCCCAGCCCGTGACCAGCAACAGAACCAGCGGTTACCAGCAGAGGCAGACTACTGGGCTGCAAGACCCAGCTTCACCACTTACTGGCTGAAGAGTTACAAAGCTCGCTTCGTCTAGGCTCCGGGTTCATGTGACGGAGGCAGTAACAGTAGTACTGCTTCTCAGGTTGTTTTGAGGGCTAAAGAAGTTAACGTAGAAAATCACTGGAAACAGTCCTGGCTCTGACACACACTTGCTATTAATATTATTCTATATCCACTAAGTTAACACACAAATTGTGCACAGATTAAACTCAATATGCGGTCACCACTGTTGGGCTGTTAAGAATCGGCTTCCCCAGTCCCCTCCCTGCTGCTCTTGGACGGATGCCCTTTCGCACCCATCATCCAGGCAGCTGCCTGAGTCTTCCACGTACCCTTTCTTCCACAGGGAGAGGCGATGCAGCCTAGGACGAGAGAGTCAACCCCTGGGTTTTCCAGTTCCTGATTAGATTCTTCTAAACCTAAAGCAGAGGTAAATCTGAAAGTCAAAGCAGTCTCCGGAAATTTAGGAAAGCTCTCTTTTTCCTTTTTAATCCTGAAAGCTTATCTTCATAGATCAGGAGCAAAACTGAAGAATTTAAAGCATTGGAGTTTCTACCATAATCCCAGAGGGAAGAAAAGCTCTTAATGATATAAGAGCTGTTTTTCGGCACAAAAGTTGATAAAGAGCTTGGCCAGGGGGCTTCCCTGGTGGCACAGTGGTTGAGAGTCCGCCTGCCGATGCAGGGGACACGGGTTCGTGCCCCGGTCCGGGAGGATTCCACATGCCGCGGAGCGGCTGGGCCCGTGAGCCATGGCCGCTGAGCCTGCGCGTCCGGAGCCTGTGCTCCGCAACGGGAGAGGCCACAGCGGTGAGAGGCCCACGTACCACAAAAAAAAAAAAAAGAGTTTGGCCAGGGATCTGAAGGAGGGATTCCGTGGGTCAGGACTACCACTTAGACATGGGGACAAAAGGGTAAGAGCAAAGATGCTCAGACCATCGAAACGGATGGCATCCCTAGAGAAGTCTGGAGGAAGATGCAGGTTATCACAGAAGAGAGGGTGGCCCGGCTTCTCAGAATGCAGCCCGGGGAGATGGCCAGCCCTGTAGAGAGGCACTCCAGAGGACCACAAGATGGGCTCCTCTTGAGCAGAGGCCAGCAAGGTTCCAATGGCACGGGAACCCGATGCCTGCCGAGGCCGCGGGGAAGGTCTGCTTCTCAGTCCCAGGTGCAGAGGGAGACGAAGCTTTACAGCCTTAAATGGGAGGTGAGCTGCCTAAAACTGGCAATTCAGCTTGAAAGGTAAATTAAGTTTAGTAGGGAGAAATTTTAAAAGTTCCGTTTTTGCATATCTGTCTGTGGCTATAAATTTTAAACCCACTGTTATTACCTCTATTAGAAATGTGCACCAAATTTTTACACACAAAAAAAGTACACCTCAGTATTATTTCTAGTAGCAAGAAGAAGGAACCTAAAAGTTCAAGGCGCTGGTTAACATGTAAAACAAAGGATGCACCTTGCACTACAATCCTTTTCAAAAGGAATATGGTAGTATTTGCTACAAGTCATACTTTTGACCAATTCCTGGAAATGTATTCATTGGTTGGTAAAAAGCTTAATGCTGAAAAACTGTCAAGGCATTATTTATAAGACAAAATAAAGCAAAATCTACCTACATATAGGATAATAGAGGAATAGTAATTAATGGTAAACCCATTCAGTATAGTAGTATTAAAATGGGCATTACAAAGCACCTATAATGAAATGAAAAACATTTGCTGTAACTAATAAAAAGCAGAATATAAAACTGTATGGACATGTACAACCATGTTTTAAAAAAAACAATAATGGCATATGGAAAAAAGGCAAAGATAACATGTAAAATTGAACATGGCGGTTTTATCAAGATGACAGGAATCCAGGCAAATTCTTTGTAAATTTTTTTTCAACTCATAATGTAATTTCCATAACGAATTTCTCTCTCTCTCTCTCTCTCACACACACACACACACACACACACAATCAGGGCACTCTAAGAAACTCACAACAATTCTTATTTAATTCTACTCTATCCTCAGGGTTGCATTTATTAGCATCTACTATAAATAAAGTTTAGGGAGGAGTTAGGCATAAATAGAAGTCAACTTGTAAAAAGTTTCACCTTAGAGAAAAACGCCCTCTTTACAGGCAGCAAAATGTCAGGAGTAACCGTGGTGTGCATGGCCAGAGAAGATGAAAATACGCAGCTTTACACTTAATAAACTCTTCACATTTAAAAGGTAAGTGTTAATTCTCGATATCACTCGAGAATCTCGATAGCACTCTGCAGTCAAAGAGTCAAGTTTTTACTTTTAGTATTAGAAACTACATGAATAAATGTATTTATAAACATATTTGTTCTAGTAATGCTATATTGGATGCACTATTTAATTTTAAAAAATCGCTTTTAAAACCTCTTTTCCATTTCTTAAATTTTACTATTTTGAAACAAACATGCCAAGCGGCGAGTTAATTTCTAGTTCCATTCTACTATTTAAACTCATATATGAATATTACATTCTGTCAATAGCACAGACCACTGTATTTTCATTTAAAACATGTAAAAATTGTATTTGTATATTTCATTTGTGTATTTATAAATTTTTACAGAACAACGTTGTTACTAACTAGACCTCTAAAATTACAAAATTATTTTGTTTTTGCAAAACAATTACAATTGTTTTTGCAAAATAATTACAAAATTATTTTGTTTTAAATTTTAAAAATTTAAATTAAAAAAAAAGGAAGGTGTGCCAAGTTTTTATTTTTCTACTGATGCCCTCCCTCTAGAGCAGGAAAGAAAGCTGCGCTTTCATTCGTGATCTCCAACAATACGCCCTCCACAGTTAAACAATTATGTGGGCCCTTCTACAGAAGGAAGCAGTAGAGCACAGTTGTTTTGATCCAACATAACTTGGATTCAGCAAGAGCTCAATTTTCACTGCTCTCGCAAGATTTCAAAGTCACGTACCCAAGGGTTTGACTTCTTATTTCACCAAAGCCCAATCACACTGAGCTGCAATTTTCCAGTGTAAGTTTTCAATCTTTGTGCTCTCATGTGCTGCTAGAAAGGCATTTCTTTGGGAGTTGTGTTCCATGGCCTTCATACGCTTCCCAAAAAAACCAAACTTTGCCAGGAGCACAAAACATTGCCTTCCTCCTAATGAAGAGATGCAAGCAGGCTATTTTTTTTAATGGCTGTGTTGGGTCTTCGTTGCTGTGCGCGGGCTTTCTCTAGTTGCGGCGAGTGGGGGCCACTCTTCATCGCGGTGCGCGGGCCTCTCACTATCGCGGCCTCTCTTGTTGCCGAGCACAGGCTCCGATGCGCAGGCTCAGTAGCTGTGGCTCACAGGCCCAGTTGCTCCGCGGCATGTGGGATCCTCCCAGACCAGGGCTCGAACCTGTGTCCCCTGCATTGGCAGGCAGATTCTCAACCACTGCATCACCAGGGAAGCCCCCAAGCAGGCTATTTTTAACGAACAGCAAAGATTAACAGTCCAAAATGATTTCCCTGCTACAGTGATTTACCGGAGGTTCACCAGTGAGACCGAGGCAACTGTCCAGGCCTGGAATGTTCTTCTCAGCAACGCTGCCTTATATGTTCCCAGACAAAACCAATCTAATTAAGCAATTCCTTATTTAAAGGCGGCTGTCCCTCCTCCACAAACAGTGCTTTTTGTGCACCGCCTCCTACAAATGTGTGTGGCCCAGGAAAGTATGAAAAATGCTATTCCCTTCTGTACCACAGAACAAAAAGTGGCTGTCCCATACTCTCCAGCTACTTTGCACTTTCAAAGACATCCTTGTTATACTTTAAATCTAAACTCCTTGGAATGTCAGCAAGAAATGCTTTTAAATCTGTAATAAGCCAGTGTTTTCCAAGCTTGTAGATGAACAAATATGATTTAAGACTGATAATGTGGGTAATGTATAACCACACAAACTTCTAGTTGATAGTCTGTCTCATCATAACAATAAGCACTTTTTTTTTCTGAGCGCTTACCAAGTGTTGGGCACAGTGATAAACTTTACATAAATGATGTAATTTCAGCTTCACAACTTGATGAAGTAGTTTACTCCCACTTTACACAGTAAGAGAAGGAAAAACAAAGGCTGAATTCACAAAGCTAGTGAGTGACACAGCCAGGGTTTAAAACCTGGCCTGAGTCCTCACTCATTGCATTGTACTGCTTCCCCTCAACTTCAAACATTCTCCCCAGAAATACCGTCACTCAGGGAGAATTTAGTAGCTGCCTGGATTAATTTCCTCAGGCTGCCATATCAAAGTACCACAGACTGGGGGGCTTAAACAACAGAACTTTATTATCTCACAATTCTGGAGGCTCTGGATTCAAGACGTCGGCAGGGTTGTTTTCTTCTGAGGCCTCTCTCCTTGCCTCTTTTTTATAAGGACATCCGTCATTGGATTAGGACCTACCCAAATGACCTCATTTAACTGAGTTACCTCTTTAAAGACACTATCTCCAAATACAGTCATGTTCTGAGATACTGGGGGTTAGGACTTCAATATTTGGATTTTGCAGGAACACAGTTCAACCTGTAACACTTCCCAATAAAAATCGTCTACTCAAAGACATGGAATGAAACAGACCTCATTTTCCTTGCTCCTGCAGGTGGGAAGTTAGCAAGACCCAAAGCAAACTGTGAGGGATGCTGAGTCTCAGCAAAAGCTGGAGCCCCCTCCTCGCCTGGAGATACCTCTGTACGGGGAAGACTTGATAGAATTCAAAACCATTTGAGGAATCCTGAAAAACCTTGTCCACAAGCATGCTGTCACCCACCTCCTCTGGAGATATCATTTCGCCATTAGAATTAATTCCATTGTTAGCCAGTTAAAATATTAATAATAATAGTAGCTAGTATTTAGGGTGCTTACTATATCCCAGCACTGCTCTAAGTCCTTCTGCCTGTAAGTCACAGAGAGGTTAAGAAATTTTCCCAAAAATCACACACCTGGTAAGTGGCAACACTGCAATTTAAACTTGGGGATACTGGGTCCAGAGTCCATCGGCTCAGCCACCCCAGAATGATTCAGTTAGTTCAATCTTCTCACGTAATTCCAACATCTCATTTTCCGGATAAGGAAAGTGGAGCCCAGAGATGCCCACTCACTCAGCCTGGGTCACACAGTCTCTGAGAATCAGACTAGGACAAGAACGAAGGAGGCCAGCACAACTTCCCAAAATTCCCCACCAGCCTTGGGTGTGGGATGGAAATAAAACAGGGTGCAGGGGGTCAGACAGGCCCATCTAGAAATAAGTTCTGAGTAAGGATCCCTGGACTGCCAAAGCGGGGAGGGGAAACAGGCTGCTGTAGAAAACACCACTGAACAAGCACGTGTAACGTCTGCAGATGACTTTATAAACTTTTCTTTTTTTTATTGAGATACAACTGACATATAACATTATATTAGTTTCAGGTGTACAACATAATGATTTGATATTTGCATGTACTGTAAATGATCAATACAGTAATTCTAGTTAACAGCCATCACCACACACAGTTACAACTTTTTTTTCTTGTGATGAGAAATTTCAAGATCTATCTCATAGTTACTGTACAACACAGGGAACAATATTCAATATCCTGTAACAACCTATAATGGAAAAGTAATCTGAAAAAATATATATATGGTAGCATATAGCATATATATATATGGTAGCAACTTTCAAATATACATTTCATTTTCTTATAAAATTAATAATTGCTCATTTGAACAACTGAACAAATACAGAGACGTGCAGGGTAAAAGCTCAGTTTCCCCATTGCCAACTTTCCACACACACTCCCCACCATTCTTCTTAGCAAACTACAGTATGTTTTTAAATACTTTCTACTATTTGCAAAAATATACCCATACACGGTTTCTCCTTTGAATATAATCACGGTATAAAAATTACCTGCAACTCAATTTTTCACTAACAAAATATCACAGATATCTTCCCAAGTCTGCTCACATTGAGCTAGTTTATACTTTGAAAAGTAAAAAGCTGCATGATATTCCGAAATACGTGTTGGGGGAGGGGGAACACTCCCCACCTCGTAGATTTCCATAAGGACAAAATAATTTCCAGTCCATTCCCTAGGAGGGAAAATAAAAAAGGAGAATTTCCACCTTCTGTCCACCCTGACCCCTTGCTTCCTCCTCCCCAGGGAGGGAAGAATGACTTAGCCAACTGGTGAATCGCAGAGGAGACACTGGGCATGCCTGGTTCAGCCCCCTGGGACTTCTGTCTTTGGGGGCCAGTCTGCATTTAAACAAGGACATTCTCTGCTCTGTGCTCCCTGCCCTACTGCCCTTCTCCCATGAGTACCAGTAGTTGGGGGCATAAGTCTTTCTCATTCAAGGGTAAAGATTGGTCAATCAGCTTTATCACTAATAAAGATAATATTTTGATCTCCCTCTGGCTGTCTCTTGGGTCTTATTTCCTAACTGGCTCCACATCTAGGAGAGGAAGAAAAGGGTTTTGTTGATTAGTTTCCCAAAACGCCAATATTATGTATGTGACATAATTTATGCAAGCATCCTCCAACTGCCAAGTGGTTTCCAGTTTGGGACCATTACAAATAGCACCATTAAAAAAAAAAAAATCCTTGTACATACATCCTTATGTACTGGTGATTTTATGTCTCTAAGATAAATTCCTAGGAGTTTGATCAAACAGAATATTTATTTAAAATTTCAATAAATATGACCAAGTTATTTTCTCTAAAAGTTTAAGCAGTTTTGTAATAACTGCTGGCCCTCCCGCCAGCTACATATGAGTATGTGTCCTTTCCCCACACCCTTGCCTGCAGCAGATGTTATGAATCTGTTTAATCTTTCCGATCAGGTAGAGAATTGGTAGTATATTAATTTCAATTTGCATTTTCCTGACTACTGGTTGAACATCTTTTCACTTATTATTGGCCTTTGGCCAATGAATTTATTAGCCACTGGATTAACATTTTCATTACAGTAGAAAGGCAGTGATGCAGATCAATGAAGCACTCAGATTTAATCAATAGTACAGGGTCCCTCAGTATCTGTGGGGATTGGTTCTAAGACCCTAGCAGATGCCAAAATCTGTGGACTGTTGGCCCTCCTTATCCTCAGGTTCTATCCACGGATTCAACCAACTTCTAATCCGCAGACAAAGGAGGGCACACTGTAATGAGAGCTAGCAGAGTATAGGGATAAGAGTACAGGCTCTGGAGCCAGACTACCGAGGATTGAATCCCACCCTAACTTACCTCCTAGCTCTTCAACTTTAGCTAGTTATCTAATCTGTACTCCAATTCTTCTGTGAAATGAGGATAATAATATAGCTACCCTCATAGAATTAAATGAGTTAATACATGTAAAGTGATGAGCACGGTGCCTGACCAGCATGAAATGCTCCAAGTGTGCTAAATATTATCTTTTTTTCCCCATCAAGCTGTTTACCCAACACAGTAACAAGAAGAAGAGCTCAAATGTACTAATTAGAATTGATCAATTTCTCAGCACATCCTTTAGTAAAAAAGCATATAAATGATGAACGTCCCCCCCATCACTTATGGCCTACCAAATGCATAAGTTCTTATACAGTCAGCAGCTGTCCTAAATGTAAAAATGCAATTAGTCCATCTTCTCTCCCAAGTGAGATTCAACTGAGTACTTTAACGAGGCCACATTCATTACTCTAACATTTTAAAAAATCTCCTTATTATTTAAAAGTTCTTAGACATTACCGATCTGAAATAGTAGAATTAATCAATAAACAAGCCAACCGGAATGGAGCATGAATCAATTACACTAGGATACTATAGTGTCATCTTATAAAAAAAAGTAACTAGACACAGACACACACACACACACACACACACACACACACACACACACACTGTATTTGGTTATTTCATGTCCCTAGGGAGGCAGTACGTACAAATATCATCAGTGTTTCCCCAGTGGGTAAAATGGAGAGGTTAAATAAGGTTTATTTAATAAAACAGAGGAAAACAGACTCCCAAGTCACCTCTTTCCCCAACAGCCTATCACTGCCTCGTAAACAAAACACCTGACCTGAACAATTTCCTTCCTGGTGGACTTAAGTAAAAACTTTACCACTCCAAAGAAAGTGCCTTCCACAGGTGGATCTGCTTTTCCATCACCCATAATACTACTTACTATTTAACATGCTACTGTGAAAGACATATGGGAACATACGTATAGGTACAACTGATTCACTTTGTTATAAAGCAGAAACTAACACACCATTGTAAAGCAATTGTACTCCAATAAAGATGAAAAAAAAAAAAAGATGCTACTGTGAGTGAGATCTTTGGGGACAAGGGAAAATGCAGAACCAGGGCTATATTTTCTTATGCAACACCCTAGGGTGTGACCCATTATCTCAGACTTATGAAATTCTCAAAAGTCTCAACACGGAATTAATTTTAATTCAGTTTTAAGTTGAAAATAAAACAGATCACCTTTTAGCTTTTATAAAACAGAGCTCTTGTGGAGCCAGACGGGACACAACACAAATGCCACAATTCCAAGAGAGGGCAGACCGAAGGCCTCGTGGCCATTGGACAACCAGGGAACATCAAAATAGGAATATCCGTGATTCTGCCTGTCCCTAAGTACTAAGCTATTTCCAGTTTCTATTATGTAATCACCTTCTCTAAAATATGTTTATAATAAAAGGGAAACTCCAATTTGGACCATGAGTCAAAGGAACTGTGTATCCCTTTTTAAAAAAACAAACGAACAAACAAAAAACAACCTTAGCCTACTCAACAGGAAACAAGACAACCGTTTTCAAAGGCAGGAAACAAATGACCAACTACAGGTTAAAAAAAAAATTCAAGTAGTGGGCAAACGTTTCTTTGGTGCTTATTAATTCTCCCACCTATAGAGTCATAGGGAGGGACTGGGGGAAGGATTTGTACTTTTAAAATTTAATTACAAAGAACCCCTAAAATCAGACTCTATTTCTTTCCCTCCCCCTCATGCCATAAATCAGGACATCTCCCTACCACTCCAAAACAACTGCTCTGAGCAAATCGCCAACCATCTCCTTGTTTGCTAGAGTCAATGAACCTTACCCAGTCTGTGCCTGCCATGAGCTCTCAGCAACATCTAACACAGTGCATTACCCTCTGCTCTTTCTTCTTGACTCCCTGACATTCCCTTGGTTGTCTTTACCTTCTGATCACTCCTTACCCCTCTCCTTTGAGAGCTGCTCCCCTACCGCCCACCCCTGCTAAGATGGTGCCCTCTGGGCCAGCTTCGCTTCCCATGCCGAGTGATTGCCAATATATGCCAAAGGATCTCTCTTACGCCTGTGCCTCCAATTACCAGCCAATGACTTCCAGATCTTTTTCTGCAACCCAGATGTCTCTCCTACATTCCCAGGCATACACCCCCGTGCCTACTGGAATCCTCACTTGGATAAACCACAGACGCCTAAATTTCACGAGGTCCGTAACAGCTCATCATCTTCCACCTCACCTAGTCCTTTTCGCCAGGCCTCTTATCTAAGGATGGGCCCTTCAACCATCCAATTATTCAGGCCAGAAACCAGAGAACTGTACCTCTCTCTTAAATCCCATAAACGGAATCAATCTCCTCACTATATTAATTCTACCTCCTAAGTCTCTCAAATCCATCTGCTTCCCCCGCTACATCTACCTTCATTCATTCATTTCACCTGGACAACTTCAACAGCCATTTAACTAATCTCCCAGCCTCTGACCGTGCCCACCCTTCCCTCCCCTCCTCCTCCATCCTCCTAACTGCAGCTTAGAAGTCACCTCCTACAGGAAGTCTTCCCTTCTGCCGCTCCCCAGCACCCAAGCTTCTGCGGTCACAGCACTTCTTGCACTGTGTTGTAATGATCTCATTGCCTGGGCAATAGCTTCAAGAAGGCAGAGGTCAGGTCTATCCTTTTGATCAGTGTATCCAGAGAGCCTGCTATATATTGGGTTCTCAATATTGGAATGAATGAATGAATGAATGAATGAATGAATGAAAGGCTCAGGAGCAAGGGAGGTTAGTCAGCACATTAGGGGGATAAGAAAAGGTAGGTAAAGGAAAGGCAGAGCAGAGAATAAGTAATAAAGGGCTCTGAAGGCCATGCTTACTCTTTATCCTGTAAGGAATACAGTTCCAGGCCTCTACCGGGCATTCAGAAAACATTTACTGAAAAGCTGATGTGCAAGGATGGGCTGTTTCGGAGCCACGGGTGACTTCATCAGAAGTGGCCTTCTTTGAGACACAGGTGTCACTTTTTAAAATGATCAATGTTATTTCACGTGCATACATTTAGAGGAAATTAATAGAAACCAAACCCCAAAATCTCTTTCCAATCTAATCCTCCCTCCCAACTTCAACAGTAAACATTACAGTTAACCCCATCAATCCAACCCCAGCAGCACTGCTAACAGCAGGGGATCCTTACACATTCTTGAACAGAAGGAAAACAAAAGAGGAGATAATAAATACGCTGTGGTACAAACTGCTACGAGAAACTGATTCCTAGGAATGCCTCAATTTTCCAACACTCTACCTGCAAATCAGAGGATCTGCTGCCTTGCTTTCTCAACTTTTGCTCTTAAAAGCAAACAGAACGTGAAATCAGCTTTCTTGCCTTTCCAAATCTGTAGTTAGCAAATACCATATTCTTGTTCCAAGGAAAGTAAGTTCCCAGAACTACAGTGAAAAGTCCTGCAAACACATAAATGTAAAATAGGTGTGTGTATGTATACACACATATACATATATACGTATATAACACCTTGGTGTAGATCTACAGATCAATCGTATATTTAGTAAACATTTCAGTGTGACAGGACGCACAAAAACATATGGGAAAAAAGGCCAAAAGTGTAACAATGTATGAACACGGTTTAGCTTCCTGGATGGACTCTATGAAGAAAAGGCAAGTTCTCCTCCCTGTCACACAAAACTGGAATTTTGTGGTCTCTGAGTAATAGAAACTGGTATTTTCTAGACCTCTGTTCCCATACAAGAGAAAAACTTCTGAAAGTTAATCCAGGATTTAAATCTTAAAATTCCATAAAATAATCATAGAGATTCAAACCGGTTTTTAAAAGACACCACAATTGAATGGAAGCATTTCATCAGAAACGATTAATGACTCATTTTGGAAAATACCTGAAATAAAGTCAGAATACATTTGGCTGTTCATACGTAGGAGGACACAAAAGAGATTAAAAATTTTGTTTGACTTAGAAGAGACAGACCAGAAATCGGACAAATCTTTAGATCTGAGTATTACATGAAGAACTAGGCAGTGCCAGTAAACATTTAGGAATACTGGGTTGAAAGTACAGAGAAGGGAGAAAGACAAAAGTGTTGGGGAAGGGAAATAAACAAGAAGGGAAAAGACAAAAAGGATACGGTTTAACTGCTGCTTCTTACAAGACTGTTCTACAACTCAGATGAGGTCCTAGAATTGGCAGAACAGTGTAAACAATTAAAACTCTAGATAAAGTCTATTTTCCGAACAGAATGTGAGGGTCTCATGGACAGAAACCTAGTGGCTTATTACTCTTTGGATCCCCGGCACCTAGCACAGTACCTGGCACGTGATAAGCATTTAATCTCTGTAGAGTGAAGGAATGAGAAAAGGCATAAAAAAGAAAGCTAAGGGCTTCCCTGGTGGCGCAGTGGTTGAGGGTCCGCCTGCCGATGCAGGGGACACGGGTTCGTGCGCAGGTCCGGGAAGATCCCACGTGCCGCGGAGCGGCTGGGCCCGTGAGCCATGGCCGCTGAGCCTGCGCGTCCGGAGCCGGAGCCTGTGCTCCGCAACGGGAGAGGCCACAGCAGTGAGAGGCCCGCGTAACGCAAAAAAAAAAAAAAAAAAAAAAAAAACAAAGAAAGCTAAAAAAAACCTAGGAAAGAAAGTAGAAATGAAAGGAGAAATACTAAGACAGCTACAACAGGTATCACTCAGTGGTGCCCACCACTGGTGGCTCCAAAGAATGACTCTAACTAGCTCCCTTCTTGGCTTTACAGTGGATCACAGCTATGTGAGTAAAGGCAAAATGACACCCAGGCTTTGCTGACTGGAAGACTGCCGACTTCTTTTTTCTCTAGAGTGGAAGAGCAAAGGTCAATCTACCCTGATGTTCTCACACTCCACCCACCCCTTCTCAATGCCCAAGGGACCAACCAGTCCTACACATCACAGTATGCACCAGGCCGGGGGGGGGGGGGGGGGGGGGGGGGGGGGGGGGCGGGCGGGGGCCGGGGAGCAGCTCTCTCTCCATCCTGAGGACCAAGTTCCACAGGCTACCTGTCCCAGTAACCTGAGGCCAGCCACTTACTGGGGCCTCTGCAGACTCAAATGAAAAACGGGACTCATAATAAACGTCAGGACTTCTGCAGAGATTTGCATGTTTTACAAAAAACAAAGGGTTTGAAGGAACCTTGGAAATGATAGCACAGTAACTCAACAAATCTGTGATGGCACTAATTGCAATGCTTGTGGTGCCCTCCAGATCCAAGGCGGTCCAAGAAAGACATGTATGTGTGTGTGTGTGTGTGTGTGTGTGTACGCATATACACAATGTACGTGGATGTCAGTGGACCACCTCTTCCAGGTGGTAAGGACGTACTTGTTCTTAGATAAAAACTGAGCCTTATAATACGGTTCATGCTGTTTAGTATGCTCGAAAGAGGAAAATTAAAACATCTGAGGGAGAAATGGGGAAAAAAAAGTATCACGTGTCCAGGTGCCCAGGCCACCAATCTATAGAAGGGTGTGTAGCACAGCCACACCGGTCACCTCCAGGCGGCCCCTCCTGGTGTCACGCACAGCACCAGGTGCCCTGCTGTGTGCCACACTGGGGGGTCAAGAGTACTTGCAAACAGTTCCACTCATGGGATCCACACTGAATAAAAATAATACCAAGTAGCTAATTATGGAGAGGAATTTTCAAAGCAAAAATTTAGTTACTATTTTTAAATTCCTTCGATTTCTATTTTCATGTCTGACATGATGGGGACACACCAGAAAAGGGGCAGTGACATCCACGAGAGGCAAATTAATCTACCCTGGATATATCATTTACTAAGACAGTCAAGAAAAAGAGTTCACAGCAAAGCTGCTGCCTGGTAAGTTCAGAATGCAGAATGAAGATGGCTGCGGGCAAGGAGGGGAAACAGAGAAGTAACCAAAAACCATTCCCTCCCCTAAAATCTGGTCCCCTTTAAGAGCCCACAAAAATATGTCTTTTAGCTAATAAAAATAATATAGCCAGAAAGGTCCTAGGAGAGAAATTATCTGTAGCACAGACACTGCTTTCTCTTAAATGGAGAATTTTAAGCCTAGGTTCTTAAGAGAAATTTGTATTTTTCTCTTCAAGAGAAATTCAAGAAAAAAAATATTACATATTGAAAAAGATATATATAATTGCAACACATATCAAGTAGCCCAAGAGAGCATCACAACTGTTGCTGGCACAGAACTCTCTGGAGCGTGATTATGAGGGCACGCGCGTTCTTGGCTTTGTTTGTTTCAGGATTAATACAGTGCAGCGTTGTGGTTAAAAGCTAATTTTTTTTTAAGCTGAAGCTTTAAGCAGTCCCAAAGTAAGAGGCAGAAGTGATACTGGCATTTACCATCAGTTTTTACTCCATTTCAAAGATTATACAGATGTCTAGCTTCATAATTATTAACCATAAAAATGGATAGAACTGGACAGTTTACAAAGCTATCTCATACACAGTAGAAACCCTGAAATTTTTTTTAACCGTCTAGCCTACCATCAAGAATTACCGGCCCATAGTCACTACCCAGATGAAAACACTAGTAAAGACCCTAATTGTTGGTGTTTCGGCAATTAAAAATAGGCTGGTGCTCAGTCACCTTTCGCCGGTGAGCTGGCCTTTGATCTTCAGGAAGTTACATTCTCTCCTGCTTCATGAACTTATGCAGCAAACAGAAGCGTTCAGACCTGCCTTGGGGACGCTATAATAACAAGTATGCCTATAAAAAAATCCACCAAGGTACGTCGATATGGACGATACAGTGAAGCACAACACCGGATTTCTTATGAAACTTGGCAAATGTTTCTGACGCATCATCCTAAAACGTCTGCTTTCTCTAAAACTTTATTTTCTCACTTTTGTTTTTTCCCCCAAAGCTCAGCCTGTCTGCCGCCACCTCTACCACCTTGCTTCCCTCCTTCCCTTTACTCTGATGCCAGCTTCTCTAAGTCCCTGGTGGCAGGATGAATGACGATGGGGCAGATTAGCTGGCATCAGGTGTCACTCACAAGACTCACATCCCACAGTTGTCTAAAGGTTCTACAGGTGCACGTGAGCATTAAAGCTACTCCCTGTCAGTGTGGCGTGAAAAGACCTTTGGGTTTTATATGTAACCCATTCATCCTCTAAAGTATGTAATTTAATTTTTTTCAGTAGTGTAAACATAAAAAAAAAAATTACTCACCTCAGAAGCCTACCAAGCCAAGAGGCGACTTCCTGTCTCCTACTGTGGTTTTCCTATTTGTCTTACATTTACATCTGACCATTCCACAGTATAAGGCAGAAGTTACTGCCTCCTGCTACTGGCTTCCAATGATGTAAATTCTACGGGGAAAGAGGAAGAGGCAGAGGAAGAAGGGCACCTGCACATGATGACCAAGGAAGTCCCTACAATGTGTACGTACTGTACACACAGCCATGACTTGTTTATTCAATGAATGGACTCCTAACACCACCCCACACGACACCATTTTTCTTTAGAGCAAAAGCTAAGCCTGCCATGGCTACCTACTTCTTATGAAGATTCCACTGTTGCAATACTTAGCAAGTAGCTAATGCTACAGAAACAGGACAGTGTTAGAGAAGGATCACAGGACTCCGGGAAATATTTAGTTGTTGTTCTAAATGTGATGGCACTTCCAAGGACACCTGGAATCAGAGTAAGGATCTCCATTCCCTGATCTTGGACCAGACACAGACTGGCTCTGAGATAGGCTCATCGTGGGCTGCAGTCAACGACTATTATACACTGAACATCAGACAACTCATCTAATCCCCTAGGTCCTAAGCTTTCCAAGTGGAAGAATCAGGAGATCATACTAATGATCAGTAAGATCCTTTCTAACTCAAAAAATTCTTACAAATGTTTTCAGTGCTTTGGCTGGGACGAAGTGACTTAGCCTGTGGGAGCAGGCTGGCTGCCATCTGTCAGGCAATGATGAACTGATCCACTTCACGTAAAGTCACTGGTGTCTACACCGACAGCATGGGAAATAAATCCATTACACTGACACCAATAGAACGGTTAGAGCACAGTCATCCCACCGAACGGCCACTCTCAGAAAACCAAACCTACAGTGGGTGCCTCGTTGGTATCAGGGACTTGCTAAGAGTTGGATTTTAAAAAAGAAAAAGCCAGTAGCTTCTCTCAAAGAATCAGAGAGAGGCAAGCATTGAATCTCTCCCTCCCTTCGGCGGCCACTGCGATTGCCTTATGCCAGCCTGTTGCACCCATCACATCCTACCTAGTCCCCTAAGTATCTGTGTACATGCCACCTCCACTACTAGGCTGTTTCTTCCTTGCAGAGTGGGTCCTTACCCGGATGATCTTTGCACTGCCCAGAAAGTAGACACCTCTCGGCTCTTTTTGACAAACCTCTGATGTAGTTTAATACCCTCCGACCTGTTTTAATTTCCCCCTCATTCCTTTTTCCAACCACTCCCAATCCCCCTTGCTCTTACTACTGGCCATTTTCATATGTTCCCGATTCTCCTGCCCATCTTTCCCCACGCTGGCCCTGCCATTGTCCATCCTTTGCCCACCCCTGCCATCTCCCCAGGGCCTCCCAGCGTGGATTCTCAGGCCTCATGGGCAACTCACTAACCCCTTTCTTGTTCCAATAACCACCAGTGACCCTGGATTGCCTGCACCCCACATTCTGCCCCTCACAGAATCAGCTGCTCTGATATTTTGCTAACTAAACTCAACAGTCATCTGCATTTGGTGAATCTGCCCACGAAATTCCGCTTTTGAGTTATACCCTAACATTATTTAAATTTCTGGCCTTTAAATATGACACCAACTCTCCCTTCTACCACCCAACAAATACCAATTATTTTTTAATACCAATTATTTGTTAATTTTCATTTTTTAACTTCAAAACATACAGTATCCATGGACAAGTGAATTTAATGAAAACTTCTATTTAATAAATGGCATCTCTTATGCAAACTTGTGAAATGTTTTCCAGTTGGAGGTATAGAATTTTAAGTTCATTAGAACTTAAAATCTAAGAATGAAAGAAAGTGAAATGACCAGAAACCAGTTTGATGTGGCCCAAACTGAGTTTAAGGAGACTATAATTAAAATAGAAATAGTAGCAAATGATTACCTTAAACTGATCAGTTCTAGGCAGTGCTAACAGCAGGCTAAAAATAGAAACCAGATAATTTAATCTTGTCTACTTCACAGCTGCCAGAGGACTTGCCCGTTGAGGGCATTTCCCATCTTGGTGGCTGCAACAGAGAGGGATGAATTAGGAATGACCTCTGGCCACTGCTGTAGTGATTCCCCTCCCTAAGCACCCACCCAACCCCACTAAGACAAGAGTGATCAGAGCCACTCAAAAGGGTAGGACCGTCTCAGGTGGAAGAGGAAGCACAACATCCCGGACCTGAATCACTTCTTTCTTCTTTTTTAAAATTTCTTTTCTTTCACCTCCTCATTATCAGTTTCCCTCTGTCCTCCTCTTCCTGTTCCCACTTCATTCTGTTTTCAACTGCTGGCCTTTCCTCTCCATTATATTTTCTTCTCTCTCAAACTCTAAAGTAGATGAAAAGTAGTCACTTAAATTTATTCAACTAAAAAACTAATCCCAGGGCTTCCCTGGTGGCGCAGTGGCTGGGAGTCCGCCTGCCGATGCAGGGGACGCGGGTTCGTGCCCCGGTCCGGGAAGATCCCACATGCTGCGGAGCAGCTGGGCCCGTGAGCCATGGCCGCTGAGCCTGCGCGTCCGGAGCCTGTGCTCCGCAACGGGAGAGGCCACAACAGTGAGAGGCCCACATACCGCTAAAAAAAAAAAAAAAAAAAAAAAAAAGAACAAGTTGACATACAGAGCTCTCCAGACACTGAAAATCCACTCACCTTATCTCCCACTCCACTTCAGAGAGCTGAGCTATAGCTACAGCCAAGGAGAACTCTCTGTCCTCTTCTCCCCTTTGTTACTCTCTCAGTCAAGGTGACTGGAAGGCCATCTTGTCCTCCAGGCTGGAATGTAACTAAAATAAACTGTAATCTAATCCATGGTTCTATGATCTAGATAATGTGTTTACAGAAAGGGGAGGTCTGCAAGGATTTCATTAAAAAACAAATAAAAAAAGACAAAAGAGTTGACTACGTGAGCACCCTCTAGGTAAACAGGTACAACAAACGGCTGACTCAGGTACAGCCATACTGGGTCCATCTGGCCAGCCTGGCTCAATCACCCGTGACCATGATGCCCACACCCAGCTGACTCCATTTATTTCTGATCCGACTTTGAATTTGCAGAGAAAGTCTCCTATATGGGAGATAAACAGAATGACTACCCAACATCAGTAGTTCCATCCGGCTTACCAGTTGTATTAGTCACAGTGAATGGATAAGATGGCATTCTGTTTGGTTGGAGTCTATCACTGAGTCCCATCAAGTGTAAGTTCACCAACAAAAATCAAGATTCTAGACTAATTAGCAAAGCTAACAACAGGACCTGGACAGTTGTTACTACTGTTGACAGGGCCCTGCGCCAAAGGCTTGCCACTCAGTTCCACAATCTTTGACATCGCTTCTCCTTAAATTGAACAGTATCTTAGGAATCCATAGGCAATAATTCACAGCAAGACAGAAGGGAAGAGGCAGGGACCTAGCATCAGGGTTACCCAGGAGGGGAGCATGCTGGGGACCATCTAGGGGCTGGTGTTAACAGGGAAGTCCAGCCTGGCTGCCAAAGCCAGCTCTGTTGATCACGGCATCCCTGGTCACTGTGCAGATGGGGTAGGTGGTGGCGCAGGGGGAGGACGGGACTCTGTCTACAGTGATGCCATTCACAACAGGTAGGCAGAGAAGAGCTGGGACAATGCAGGTAGACTAGACTAGACTGGAAGCCCACACCGGCAGACAGGCACACAAGGGATGGGCAGTTACCCTGGAGAGCAGGACTCTAGTCACTAAGCCAAGGCTGAGGGTTGGGCCTCAATCACTGGTTGGATAACTAGCCCCTGTGTGACTATAAGACTCGCCAAAGTTTGTGGTGAGCAATTCGTCTATACTTACCCAAACCATCCTCCACCAAATGAACTGCTTAGAGCAACCCAGCCATGTCTCTCCCAGGCTTAAAGCCCTTCAGATACAGCCCAGCGTCTGCCATCATCTAACCCCCAACTCCCTACCTAACTCCATTCTTTTGGAAACCATCTCCTCATTCCCACCCTCCAACCCCCATCTCTGGACACACATATGCACACAGAGCTAGGTATCTGCCTGTACGTTACCTCTGTACTACCGTATGTATCAAATATTTTAATTGGCACACATAATTGCAATGTTTTTTTGTGTGTGTGTATATTCTAGCTACGTTTGAATTCTCTGTAGGCAAGGAACAAGTTTTACTCATCTCTGTAAGCCTACCACCTAGGAGAGTGCCCACCACGGGATAAGCAAAATTAATTTCATTCTCTATAGTCTCAGCACTTTCCATATTTTTTCATTCCATCCTCTTAAGAAAGCTGTGAGGCAGGTATTCTCATATCCATTCAACAAATGAAAAGACTTAAAACTCAGGGAGGACAGATGGCCAGTAGGCACATGAAAAGATGCTCAACAATGCTAATTATCAGAGAAATGCAAATCAAAACTACAATGACATATCACCACATGCCAGTCAGAATGGCCATCATCAAAAAATCTACAAACAATAAATGCTGGAGAGGGTGTGGAAAAAGAGAACCTTCAGGCACTGTTGGTGGGAATATAAATTGGTATAACCACTATGGAGAACAGTATGGAGGGTCCTTAAAAAAGTAAAATTAGTTTCAGCTGCATCGCTCAAATATATGCATTGGGCATATTATCTGGAGAAAAACATGGTTAGGAAGGATACATGAACCCCAACGTTCATTACAGTGCTGTTTACAGTAGCCAAGACATGGAAGCACCCTAAATGTCCAACGACAGATGAATGGATAAAGAAGATGTGGTACAGGGGAGACCTTCAAGATGGCGGAGGAGTAAGACACGAAGATCATCTTCCTCCCCACAAATACATCAGAAATACATCTACATGTGGAACAACTCCTATAGAACACCTACTGAACGCTGGCAGAAGACCTCAGACCTCCCCAAAGGCAAGAAACCCCCCATGTACCTGGGTAGGGCAAAAGAAAAAGGCAAAACAGAGACAAAAGAATAGGGATGGGGCCAGCACCTCGGGGAGAGAGCTGTGAAGGAGGAAAAGTTCCCACACACTAGGAAGCCCCTTCGTGGGCAGAGACGGGGGTGGTGGCGGAGGGGGGAAGCTTCGGAACCACGGAGGAGAGCGCAGCCACAGGGGTGCGGAGGGCAAAGCGGAAAGATTCCCGCACAGAGGATCAGGGCCCACCGGCACTCACCTGCCCGAGAGGCTTGTCTGCTCACCCGCCGGGGCGGGCGGGGGCTGGGACCTGAGGCTCGGGCATCGGTCAGAGGGCCAGGAGAGGACTGGGGTTGGCGGCGTGAACACAGCCTGCAGGGAGTTAGTGCACCACGGCTAGCCGGGAGGGAGTCTGGGAAAAGTCTGGAACTGCCTAAGAGGCAAGAGATCATTGTTTATGGTTGCGCGAGGAGAGGGGATTCAGAGCACCGCGTAAATGAGCTCCAGAGACGGGCGCGAGCCACGGCTATCAGCGCAGACCCCAGAGACAGGCATGAAACACTAAGGCTGCTGCTGCCGCCACCAAGAAGCCTGTGTGCGAGCACAGGTCACTATCCACACCCTGCTTCCGGGGAGTCTGTGCAGCCCGCCACTGCCAGGGTCCTGTGACCCAGTGACAACTTCACCGGGAGAACACACGGCAATCCTCAGGCTGATGCAACTTCACGCTGGCCTCTGCTGCCCCCGAATTCCATACCCTCCATTCCCGCGGCATGAGTGAGCCAGAGCCCCCTAATCAACTGCTACTTTAACCCCGTTCTGTCTGAGCGAAGAACAGACGCCCTAAGGTGACCTACACGCAGAGGCGGGTCCAAATCCAAAGCTGAACCCCGGGAGCTGTGCGAACAAAGAAGAGAAAGGGAAATCTCTCCCAGCAGCCTCAGGAGCAGCGGATTAAAGCTCCACAATCAACTTGATGTACCTGCATCTGTGGAATACCTGAATAGACAACGAATCAACCCAAAATTGAGGCAGTGGACTTTGGGAGCAACTGGAGACTTGGGGTTTGCTGTATGCAACTGACTGGTTTCTGCTTTTATGTTTATCTTACTTTAGTATTTAGAGTTTATTATCATTGGTAGATTTGTTTATTGATATGGTTGCTCTCTTTTTTTTGCGGTATGCAGGCCTCTCACTGCTGTGGCCTCTCCCGTTGCGGAGCACAGGCTCCGGATGCGCAGGCTCAGCGGCCATGGCTCACGGGCCCAGCCGCTCCGCGGCATGTGGGATCTTCCCGGACCGGGGCACGAACCCGTGTCCCCTGCATTGGCAGGAGGACCCTCAACCACTGCACCACCAGGGAAGCCCTTTTTTAAAAAAAATAGAGATATATATTTTTCCTTTTTCTCTTTTTGTGAGTGTGTATGTGTATGCTTCTTTGGGTGATGTCTGTATAGCTTTGCTTTTACCATTTGTCCTAGGGTTCTGCCTCTCCATTTTTCTTTTTTGTAGTATACTTTTTAGCACTTGTTATTATTGGTGGATTTACTTTTTTATCTTAATAACTTTATTTCTTTTTATATCCTTTTTCTTTTCTCCCTCTCTCTCTCTCTCTCTCTCTTTCTCCCTTTTCTTCTGAGCCGTGTGGCTGACAGGTCTTGATGCTCCAGCCAGGTGTCAGGCATGTGCCGCTGAAGTGGCAGAGCAGAGCTCAGGACACTGGTCCACCAGAGACCTCCCGGCCCCACGTAATATCAAATGGCAAAAGCTCTCCCAGAGATCTCCATCTCAATGCTAAGACCCAGCTCTACTCAACAACCAGCAAGCTACAGTGCTGAACAGCCTATGCCAAACAACTAGCAAGACCAGAACACAACCCCACCCATTAGCAGAGAAGGTACCTAAAATCATAATAAGTTCACAGAAACCCCAAACAACACCACTGGACGTGGTCATGCCCACCAGAAAGACAGGATACAGCCTCATCCACCAGAACACAGGCACTAGTCCCTCTACCAGGAAGCCTACACAACCCACTGGGCCAACCTTAGCTACTGGGGGCAGACACCAAAAACAATGGGAACTATGAACCTGCAGCCTGCGAAAAGGAGACCACAAACACAGTAAGTTAAGCAAAATGAGAGACAGAAAAACACAGCAGATGAAGGAGCAAGATAAAAACCCACCAGACCAAACAAATGAAGAGGAAATAGGTAGTACCTGAAAAAGAATTCAGAGTAATGATAGTAAAGATGACCCAAAATCTTGGAAATAGAATAAATACAAGACACTTTTAACAAGGACATAGAAGAACTAAAGAGCAAACAATGATGAACAAACAATAAATGAAATTTAAAATTCTTTAGAAGGAATCAATAGAAAAATAACTGAGGCAGAAGAACGGATAAGTGAGCTGGAAGATAAAGTAGTGGAAATAACTACTGCAGAGCAGAATAAAGAAAAAAGAATGAAAAGAATTGAGGACAGTCTCAGAGACCTCTGGGACAACATTAAACGCACCAACATTCGAATTATAGGGGTCCCAGAAGAAGACAAGAAAACAAAAGGGACTGAGAAAATATTTGAAGAGATTATACTTGAAAACATCTCTAATATGGGAAAGGACGTAGTCAACCAAGTCCAGGAAGTGCAGAGAGTCCTATATACGATAAATCCAAGGAGAAACACGCCAAGACACATATTAATCAAACTATCAAAAATTAAATACGAAGAAAAAATATTAAAAGCAGCAAGGGAGAAACAACAGATAACATACAAGGGAATCCCCATTAGGTTAACAGCTGATCATTGAGCAGAAACTCTGCAAGCCAGAAGGGAGTGGCAAGATATATTTAAAGTGATGAAAGGGAAAAACGTACCACCAAGATTACTCTACCCAGCAAGGATCTCATTCAGATTCAATGGAGAAATTAAAACCTTTACAGACAAGCAAAAGCTAAGAGAATTCAGCACCACCAAACCAGCTTTACAGCAATTACTAAAGGAACTTCTCTAGGCAGGAAACACAAGAGAAGGAAAAGACCTACAATAACAAACCCAAAACAATTAAGAAAATGGGAATAGGAACATACATATCGATAACACCCTTAAATGTAAATGGATTAAATGCTACAACCAAAAGACATGGATTGGATGAATGGATACAAAAACAAGACCCGTATATATGCTGTCTACAAGAGACCCACTTCAGACCTAGAGACACATACAGACTGAAAGTGAGGGGCTGGAAAAAGATATTCCATGCAACTGGAAATCAAAAGAAAGCTGGAGTAGCAATTCTCATATCAGACAAAATAGACTTTAAAATAAAAACTATTACAAGAGAAAAAGAAGGACACTACATACTGATCACGGGATCAATCCATGAAAAGGATATAACAATTGTAAATATTTATGCACCCAACATAGGAGCACCTCAATAGATAAGGCAAATGCTAACAGCCAAAAAGGGGAAATCGACAGTTAACACACTCATAGAAGGGGACTTTAACACCTCACTTTCACCAATGGACAGATTATCCAAAATGAAAATAAATAAGGAAACACAAGCTTTAAATGATATATTAAACAAGATGGACTTTATTGATATTTATAGGACATTCCATCCAAAAACAGCAGAACACACTTTCTTCTCAAGTGCTCATGGAACATTTTCCAGGATAGATCATATCTTGGGTCACAAATCAAGCCTTGGTAAATTTAACAAAGTTGAAATCGTTATCAAGTATCTTTTCTGACCACAACACTATGAGACTAGATATCAATTACAGGAAAAAATCTGTAAAACATACAAACACATGGAGGCTAAACAATACACTACTTAATAACCAAGATGTCACTGAATAAATCAAAGAGGAAATCAAAAAATACCTAGAAACAAATGACAATGAAAACACGACGACCCAAAACCTATGGGATGCAGCAAAAGCAGTTCTAAGAAGGAAGTTTATAGCAATACAATTCTACCTCAAGAAGCAAGAAACACCTCAAATAAACAACCTAACCTTACACCTAAAGCAATTAGTGAAAGAAGAACAAAAAACCCCAAAGTTAGCAAAAGGAAAGAAATCATAAAGATCAGATCAGAAATAAATGAAAAAGAAATGAAGGAAACGATAGCAAAGATCAATAAAACTAAAAGCTGGTTCTTTGAGAAGATAAACAAAATTGATAAACCATTAGCCAGCCTCATTAAGAAAAAAAGGGATGACTCATATCAATAGAATTAGAAATGAAAAAGGAGAAGTAACAACTGACACTGCAGAAATACAAAGGATCATGAGAGATTACTACGAGCAGCTCTATGCCAATAAAATGGACAACCTGGAAGAAATGGACAAATTCTGAGAAAAGCACAACCTTCCAAGACTAAACCAGGAAGAAGTAGAAAATATAAACAGACCAATCACAAGCACTGAAATTGAAACTGTGATTAAAAATCTTCCAACAAACAAAAGCCCAGGACCACATGGCTTCACAGGCCAAGTCTATCAAACATTTAGAGAAGAGCTAACAGCTATCCTTCTCAAACTCTTCCAAAATATAGCAGAAGGAGGAACACTCCCAAACTCATTCTACGAGGCCACCATCACTCTGATACCAAAAACAGACAAAGAGGTCACAAAAACGAAAACTAGAGGCCAATATCACTGATGAACATAGATGGAAAAATCCTCAACAAAATACTAGCAAACAGAATCCAACAGCACATTAAAGGATATCACCATGATCAAGTGGGGTTTATCCCAGGAATGCAAGGATTCTTCAGTATACAGAATCAATCAACGTAATAAACCAAATTAACAAACTGAAGAAAAAAACATATGACCACCTCAATAGATGCGGAAAAAGTTTTCGACAAAATTCAACAGCCATTTATGATAAAAACCCTCCAGAAAGTAGGCATAGAGGGAACTTACCTCAACATAATAAAGGCCATATATGAGAAACCCACAGCCAACATCGTTCTCAGTGGTGAAAAACTGAAAACATTTCCTCTAAGATCAGGAACAAGACAACATTGTCCACTCTCACCACTACTATTCAACATAATTTTGCAAGTTTTAGCCACAGCAATCAGAGAAGAAAAAGAAATAAAAGGAATCCAAATCGGAAAAGAAGAAGTAAAGCTGTCACTTTTTGCAGATGACATGATACTATACACAGAGAATCCTAAAGATGCTACCAGAAAACTACTAGAGCTAATCAATGAATCTGGTAAAGTAGCATGATACAAAATTGATGCACAGAAATCTCTTGCATTCCTATACACTAATGATGAAAAATCTGAAAGAGAAATTAAGGAAATACTCCCATTTACCACTGCAACAAAAAGAATAAAATACCTAGGAATAAACCTATCTACGGAGACAATTATAAGAAAATTATAAGACACTGATGAAAGAAATTAAAGATGATACAAACAGATGGCGAGATATACCATGTTCTTGGATTGGAAGAATCAACATTGTGAAAATGACTATACTATCCAAAGCAATCTACAGATTCAATGCAATCCCTATCAAAGTACAAATGGCATTTTTCACAGAACTAGAACAAAAAATTTCACAATTTGTATGGAAACACAAAAGACCCCGAATAGCCAAAGCAACCTTGAGAAAGAAACACGGAGCTGGAGGAATTAGGCTCTCAGACTTCAGACTATACTACAAAGCTTCAGTAATCAAGACAGTATGGTTCTGGCACAAAAACAGAAATACAGGTCAATGGAACAGGATAGAAAACCCAGAGATAAACCCACGCACATATAGTCACTTTATTTTGGATAAAGGAGGCAAGAATATACAGTGGAGAAAAGACAGCCTCTTCAATAAGTGATGCTGGGAAAACTAGACAGCTACATGTAAAAGAATGAAATTAGAACACTCCCTAACACCATACACAAAAATAAACTCAAAATGGGTTAAAAACCTAAATGTAAGGCCAGACACTATAAAATTCTTAGAGGAAAACATAGGCAGAACACTCTATGACATACATCACAGCAAGATCCTTTTTGACCCACCTCCTAGAGAAATGAAAATAAAAACAGAAATAAACAAATGGGAACTAATGAAACTTAAAAGCTTTTGCATAGCAAAGGAAACCATAAACAAGATGAAAAGCAATCCTCAGAATGGGAGAAAATATTTGCAAATGAAGCAACTGACAAAGGATTAATCTCCAAAATTTACAAGCAGCTCATGCAGCTCAATATCAAAAAACACAAACAACCCAATCCAAAAATGGGCAGAAAACCTAAACAGACATTTCTCCAAAGAAGATATACAGATTGCCAACAAACACACGAAAGGATGCTCAACATCATTAATCATTAGAGAAACGCAAATCAAAACTATAATGAGCTATCACCTCACACCGGTCAGAATGGCCATCATCAAAAAATCTACAAACAGTAAATGCTGGAGAGGGTGTGGAGAAACGGGAACCCTCTTGCACTGTTGGTGGGAATGTAAATTGATACCGCCCCTATGGAGAACTGTATGGAGGTTCCTTAAAAAACTAAAAAGAGAACTACCATATGACCCAGCAATCCCACTACTGGGCATATACCCTGAGAAAAACAGAATTCAAAGAGTCACGTACCACAATGTTCACTGCAGCTCTATTTATAATACCCAGGACATGGAAGCAACCTAAGTGTCCATCGACAGATGAATGGATAAAGAAGATGTGGCACATATATACAATGGAATATTACTCAGCCATAAAAAGAAATGAAATTGAGTTATTTGTAGGGAGGTGGATGGACCTAGAGACTGTCATACAGAGTGAAGTAAGTCAGAAAGAGAAAAATAAATACCATATGCTAACACATATATATGGAATCTACAAAAAAAAAAAAGGTTCTGAAGAACCTAGGGGCAGGACAGGAATAAAGACGCAGAAGTAGAGAATGGACTTGAGGACACGGGGAGGTGGAAGGGTAAGGTGGGACGAAGTGAGAGAGTGGCATGGATATATACACACTACTAAAGGTAAAACAGGTAGCTAGTGGGAAGCAGCCGCATAGCACAGGGAGATCAGCTCAGTGCTTTGCCACCACCTAGAGGGATGGGATAGGGAGTGTGGGAGGGAGACGCAAGAGCGAGGAGTATGGGGATATATGTATATGTATAGCTGATTCACTTTGTTATAAAGCAGAAACTAACACACCATTGTAAAGCAATTATACTCTAATAAAGGTGTTAAAAAAAAAAGACGTGGCACATGTATACAATGGAATATTACTTAGCCATTAAAAAGAATGAAATAATGCCATTTGTAGCAATATGGATGGACCTGGAGATTATTATACTAAGTGAAGTAAGTCAGACAGAGAAAGACAAACATCATATCACTTATATGCATTATCTAAAAAAATGATACAAATGAATTTAGTTATAAAACAGAAACAGACTTAGAGAAGGAACTTATGGTTACTGGGGGGAAGGGGGGATAGACTGGGAGTTTGGGATTGACATGTATACAGTGCTATATTTAAAACAGATAACCAACAAGGACCTACTATGTAACACTGAGAACTCTGCACAATATTCTGTAATAACCTAAATGGGAAAAGAATTTGAAAAAGAATAGATACATGTATAACTGAATCACTTTGCTGTACACCTGAAACTAACACAACATTGTTAATCAACTATACTCCAACATAAAATAAAACGTTTTTTTTAAAATGCAGGGAGGGTTAGCCAATTGCCCTCACAGGGAGTTAATACCAGCTCTGACTCCCTGCCTTTAACTACTATTGTACATCAATAAATGATTGGGAGGAAGGAAATGTGGGTAAGAGGGCTGGAGTTTGCCGGAAGCTTCCATACAGTGCTTATCTGTATCTGACTCATCTCACTTAGCATAATGCCCTCAAGGTTCATCGAGGTTGTCACAAATGGTAAGACTTCCTTTTTTGGTTGGGGGGGGGGGGCGGGGAGGGCTGGATAATATTCTATAGTACATATACAAACCACACTTTCTTTATCCATTCATCTGTCATTGGACACAGGTTGTTTCCATGTCTTGGCTATTGTGAATAATGCTGCAGTGAAAATGGGGATGCAGATATCTCTTCGAGATAGTGATTTCGTTTCCTCTGTAAATATACCCAGAAGTGGGATTGCTCAATCATACAGTGATTCTATTTTTAGTTTTGTGAGGAACCTCCACATTGTTTTTCATAGTGGCTGTACCAACAAGTGTTCCATCTTCAGTGACGCTTCTAGCATACCTATTCCTACTGTCCTCATTCTCCAGGTCCAACCACTTACAAATCCACGTGTCCTGAGTTTCACCATCCTTTCTACAGCCTAGGGTAAGGGAATGAGAAACAGAAAGAGAGGCAATAGTGTGACCCTGTGTAGAACAGATAAGCACTTGCTCTTTGAAGCAAGTTTGCCGGGCAAGTTCTTCCCTGGCTGGCTGCCGGGCCTGAATCTGGAGGGTCAATGAGGCCAGACTGAAATGCCATCACTTTGAACCAGAGCCCTGGCGGAACCTTTGAAGAAGTAGCACAGATCAGAATATTCCATCAAAGGTACACCTTGGACAATGTAAAGGCTTTTTAACTCTATCTGAGTCTGGGACTTAAGAAAACCACATGAGAAAGAGAACATCTACTTCTGAAAGTAAATAAACTAACCAGAAATTCAGAAGAAAAAACATAGAACCTTGAGTTATTCCCGATGACTAATTTCTAGTTAATTAAACAAGTTCTACACTCTGACATGTGGAAAGCAAAGCATAAGCCACTCCGTTTTAAGCAAAACCTGCAGCCTGTAAATATGGTTAGAAAACTATTTACCAAGTTGGTTGGAAACATTTATTTCAAACCTAAACATCTTTGGGATAAAAATACCTTCCTATGTTTTTCCGCTAAAACATCTTGGACCGTCACAACTTGTTCATTCAGATACGAATATAACGTCCTTCTGAGACATAAGAGAGGATTCCCAAGCTTCCTGGAATGTTTAAACACCGACCAACAGCAACTCTGTGTGCAATGACCATGTAATACAGAGGTCTAGCCTTCTCACCATGGCCACCTTTTATTAATTCTGAAGATATGAACAAAATAGTAAGCATGCCATATAGGAAAGAGCATCAACTTTGGTGTCAGACAACCAGTTCTGCCACCAGCTAGCTCGGGTGTCCTTGGACAAGTGATCTAATCTTAATGAGCCTAGATCTGCTCGCCTTTAAAATGAGGAAGGGAAAAAAATAATTGTCAGGATAATTCTGAAAATTCCATAACAAAATATAGGGATCACATCTCGTACAAGCACCTAAACGGCTCTTCCACAGTTTATGGGGAGTGTTCTCCGGGGCAAATGTCTACTATGGTTCCATAGAGCTCACTTTCTTCTTCCCACTTCCCCTACAAAAATAGTTCCAAATTCTTATTTTACAAATTTAAAACAATTTACAACACCAGAAGAGGTTCAGCAATCTCTACCTTCGGCAAGAAGGAAGAAAAGAGAGTCTCGGCACTAAGAGTTAGACTCCTGGATTAATTAATGTGAAAGAATAAGCAGAAAAAGAAGAATTTCCATAAGTCAGGTCAAGAAAGGAAGAAACTTAACAGCGCACTGGTTTTCTACCTAAGTTTAAAAGTGAAATGGGAACACTATACAGGCATACCTCGTCTGATTGCACTTCACTTTTCTGTGCTTTGCAGATAATGTTTTTTACGAATTGAAGGTCTGTGGCAACCTTGTGTAGTCAGATGATGGTTAGCATTTTTTAGCAATAAGGTATTCTTTAATTAAGGTGGGCACATTTGTTTTTTTAGACATAATGCTATTGCACATTTAACAGACTATAGCATAGTGTAAATATAACTTTTACATGCACCGGGAAACCAGAAAAAATTGCTATATTGAGATACTCGCTTTATTGCAGTGGTCTGGAACTGAACCCCCAAGATATCTGAGGTCTGCCTGTGTGAGGCGTAAGAGGCAACCCTGTGAACCTGGAAGAGCACCTAGAGAAAAGGACTCCACGGTGCTCAGAAATGCCTTGGAATCTTTGTGGGAACAAGACACGGCAGGCTAAGAACAGTAAACAACCAAACACATATCCACACCTACAAACGCCAGCTCAGCCTTAGAAATAGCAAGGTGCCTGATCACCATGGAAGACTTGACTTCCCTAAGGGAGCAAAAATTCAGAACAAGCCCCCAGAGAAGTAAAGGCTCAGACAAACCTTCAGACAATATGCAAAGTATTTATGCTCCAGAAAGGCATGCTTCCTCTTAAATGACTCCTAGCATCCCAGGCAGATCCTGAAGTGTAGACTGAGTCTGGTTTTTTTCCTTCCAGTTTTATTGAGATATTATTGACATACAGCACCGAAGAAGTTTCAGGTGTACCACGTAATGATATGACTTACATACATCACGAACAACTATCACAATAAGTTTAGTGAATGGCCATCATCTCTTATAGATACAAAATGAAAGAAACAAAGATTTTCCTTGTGATGCGCAATCTTAGGATTTACTCACTTAACAGCTTTCATATATAACGTACAGCAGTGTTCATTCTATTTATCATGTGGTACATTGCATCCCTAGTACTTATTTGTCTTACAGCTGGAAGTTTGTACCCTTTGACCACCTTCATCCAGTTCCGCCTCTTTCCACCCCCTGCTTCTGGTAACAACAAATCTGATCTCTTTCTCTATGAGATCGTTTGTTTGCTTTTGAAGTGTAATTGACCTATCACACTACGCTAGCTCCATTTACACATAATAATTCGATGTTTCTATACATTTCAAAATGATCACCACAAAGAGTCTAGTTACATCACCATACAATGATATTACATAGCTATTGACTATATTCCCCATTCTGTAAATTTTATACCTGTAACTCATTTTTGGTTACTGTAACTTTTTTTTTTAAACATCTTTATTGGAGTATAATTGCTTTACAATGGTGTGTTAGTTTCTGCTGTATAACAAAGTGAATCAGCTATACGTACACATATATTCCCATATCCCCTCCCTCTTCCATCTCCCTCCCACCCTCCCTATCCCACCCCTCCAGGTGGTCACAAAGCACCGAGCTGATCTCCCTGTGCTATGTGGCTGCTTCCCACTAGCTATCTGTTTTACATTTGGTAGTGTATATATGTCCATGCTACTCTCTCACTTCGTCCCAGCTTACCCTTCCCACTCCCCATGTCTTCAAGTCCATTCTCTACGTCTGCGTCTTTATTCCTGTCCTGCCCCTAGGTTCTTCAGAACCTTTTTTTTTTTTTTTAGATTCCATACATGTGTTAGAACTGGAAGTTTGTATTTCTTAATCTCCCTCACCTATTTCTTTTCTCCTTCCACTACCCTCCCCTCCGGCAACCACTTGTTTGTTCTCTGTATCTATAACTCTGTTCTGTTTTGCTATGTTTGGTCATTTGTTTTGTTTTTTAGATTCCACATATAAGTGAAATCACACAGTATTTATCTTTCTCTGTCTGACTTATTTCACTTAGCATAATACCCTCTAGGTATACCCATGTTGTCACAAATGGCAAGATTACATTATTTTCATGGCTGAGTAATATTCCATTGTGTATATATACCATATCTTCTTTATCCATTCATCTATTGATAGGCACTTAGGTCACTTCCATATCTTGGCTATTGTAAATAATATTGCAGTGAACGTAAGGGTGCATATATCTTTTCTAATTAGTGTTTTTGTTTTCTCTGAGTAAATAGCCAGGAGAGGAATTGCTGGATTATATAATTCTATTTTTACTTTTTTGAGGAATCTCCATACTGTTTTCCATGATGACTGCACCAGTTTATATTCCCACCAACAGTGCAGAAGGGCTCTCTTTTCTCTACATCCTTGTCAATACTTGTTAATTGTTGTCTTTCTGAAATAGCCATTCTGACAGGGGTGAGGTTGTATCTCACTGTGGTTTTGATTTGCATTTCCCTGGTGATTAGTGATGTTGAACATCCTTTCATGTACCTGTTGGCCAGCTGTATGTCTTCTTTGGGAAAATGTCTATGCAGATTGTCTGCCCCCCCCATTTTGGGGACCCAAACAGGGATGTGAACATCTGCTTATTTTTAAATCAGGTTGTTTGGTTTTTTGACATTGAGTTTTCTGAGTTCTTTGTATATTTTGGTTACTAACCCCTTATCAGATATACTGCTTGTAAATGTCATCCCCAATTCATTAGGTGACCTTTTTGTGTGGTTGATAGTTTTCTTCAATGTGAAAAAGCTTTTTTTTTTTTTTTTTTTTTTTGCGGTACACGGGCCTCTCACTGTTGTGGCCTCTCCCATTGCGGAGCACAGGCTCCAGACGCGCAGGCTCAGCAGCCATGGCTCACGGGCCCAGCCGCTCCACGGCATGTGGGATCTTCCCAGACCGGGGCACGAACCCGTGTCCCCTGCATCGGCAGGCGGACTCTCAACCACTGCGCCACCAGGGAAGCCCTAAAAAGCTTTTTAGTTTGATGTAGTCCCATATGTTCATTTTCATTTTTGCTTCCCTTGCCTGAGGAGACATACCCAAAAAAATATTGCCTAAGACCGATGTCAAAGAGCTCACTGCTTATGTTTTCTTTTAGAAGTTTTATGGTTTCAGATCTTACATTTAAGTCTTTGATCCATTTTCAATTTTTTTGTGTGCACGGTGAGAGAGAGTAGTCTAGTTTGATTCTTGTGCATGAAGCTGTCCAAAATTCCCAACACCATTTATTGAAGAGGCTGTCTTTTCCCCATTGTAAATTCTTGCCTCCTTTGTCATAATTTCCCATTTAAGTGTGGGCTCATTTCTGGGCTCTCTATTCTGTTCCATTAATCTGTGTGTCTGGTTTTGTGCCAATATCATACTATTTTAATTACTGTAGCTTTGTAGTATAGTTTGAAATCAGGGAACATGACCTTCAGCTTTGTTCTTCTTTCTCAAGATTGTTTTGGCTATTCAGGACCTTTTGTTTTTCCATACAAATTTTAGAATTATTTGTTCTAGTTCTATGAAAAATGTCATTGGTTTTTTGACAGAGATGACATTAAATCTGTAGACTGCATTGGGGAGTATGGTCATTTTAACAATATTAATTCTTCCAATCCATGAGCACAGTATATCTTTCCATCTGCTTGTGTCATATTCAATTTCTTTCAGCAGTGTATTACAGTTTTTCAAGTACAGGTCTTTTTCCTCCTTAGTTAGATTTATTTCTAGGTATTTTATTCTTTTTGATGCAATTATAAATGGGATTAATTTTTCTTTCTGATAGTTCATTGTTAGTATGTAGAAATGCAACAGATTTCTGTACATTAATGGTATCCTGCAATTTTACTAGATTCATTAATGAGCTCTAGTAGTTTTTGGTGGTGTCTTTAGGATTTTCTATGTAGAGTATCATGTCATCTGTAGTGTCAGTTTTACTTCTTCCTTTTCAATTTGGATTCCTTTTATTTCTTTTTCTTATCTAATTGCTGTGGCTAAGACTTCTAATAGTAGTTGAATAAAAGTGGCAAGCATGGGCAGCCTTGTCTTGATCTTAGAGGAAATGCTTTCAGCTTTTCACCATTGAGTATGATGTTAGCTGTGGGCTTGTCATATATGGCCTTTATTATTTTGAGGTATGTTCCCTCTATACCCACTGTGTTGAGAGTTTTTATCATAAATGAATGTTGACTTTGTCAAAAGCTTTCTCTGCATCTATTAGGATGATCATATGATTTTTTTTTTTTTTTGGCAGCACCACATGGCATGCAGGGTCCCAGTTCCCCAACCAGGGATCAAACCATTGCCCACTGTAGTGGAAGCACGGAGTCCCAACCACTGGACCACCAACGAGTACCAATCATATGATTTTTATTCTTCAGTTAATGTGGTGTATCATACTGATTGATTTGTGAATATTGAACCATATTGTACCCCTTGGATAAATCCGATTTGATCATGCCACTCCCTTCTTGCCTGTAACTTGTGTTTCCCTTGATGCTTTTAAGATTCTCTCTTTATCTTTAATTTTTGCCATTTTTAATTACAGTGTCTCTTGATGTAGTCCTCTTTGGGTTGATCCTATCTGGGACTCTGTGTGCTTCCTGGATCTGAATATATGTTTCCTTTCTCAGGTTAGGGAAGTTTTCAGTTATTATGTCTTCAAATATGTTCTCTGCCCCTTTCTCTTTCTGGGACCAGTAAAATGTGAATGTTAGTATGCTTGATGCTGTCCTGGAAGTCTCTTAAACTGTCCTCATTTCTTTTTATTCTTTTTTTCTGTTCTCCTTCACTGATTTCCACTACTCTGTCTCCCTGCTCGCTGATGTAGGTCGATTCTTTAGACTCCCTCAGTCTTAGACTGGGACTTCTTAGGAAATTCTGACTCAGAAAGATCAGGGGTGGGGCCTAGGAATCCCTGTGTTTAAAGTGTTGCCCAGGTGATTCTGATGGTGACCACTGTAAACAAGGACAACTTGAGCCACCTCATGACACCTTATGTCCTTAGGATGCCTTAAGTCCTTATGATACTTTGAGCCCCGTCCCACCCTTCTGATGGTTCCCATCTACTCGGCTCTTTCTGAAGAACAAATGCTGATAAATCTGTTTTCACACGTTCATCCAGGTATTCTTCAGTCAAATGAAGAACCAAAGCCAAGGCTATTCAGGAGGAGCACCCCATGCTTCTTCCTGTCTCCATCTTGAAGTGATTCAGGCCCACACCCACCCTTCCAGGTGCAGAGGGGACCTTGTCTCCGTGTCCTCAGCTGACCATGTGCTGGATCCTGTCCCCTCTCACACTTAACCCACTCTGCATCAAGTCTCTGTCAACTTCTTCTCCACAGGTTTTGTGATTTCTTCACTTCTGTCTTCAGATATGGATAACTCCCCTCTTTTTTTTTTTTTTTTTTTTTGTGGTATGCGGGCCTCACACTGTGTGGCCTCTCCCTTTGCGGAGCACAGGCTCCGGACGCGCAGGCTCAGCGGCCATGGCTCACGGGTCCAGCCACTCCGCAGCATGTGGGATCTTCCCTGACCAGGGCACAAACCCGTGTCCCCTGCATCAGCAGGCGGACTCTCAACCACTGTGCCACCAGGGAAGCCCTCCCCTCTATCTTTAAAACTGAAAACAAACCTCCCCTTGGCCCTTCCTGCCATTGTCTCATCTCTCTTCTTCAAAGCCATCAGATGCCTCTTATGAATGGTCTACACATATGTCCATTTCTTCCCTAAACACTGTATCATTTTCCCTCTTCACCACTTCTCTAAAACTGCCTTCTCCACCATCCCAAACAATATTTTTCTCAAAAAATTCAACCCTCCTCCTCCCTTGAGGGCCCTGCAACACCCCTCCCACCCTCACCCATTTCTGTGCTACTAAATTACCTTCCTAATGCTGCGCTCTCTCTGGGCTCCTCCACAGGCGTTCAATGGGGAGTGTTCACCAGAACAAGTCTCTGCTGTGGTCTCATCTCATTTCCGCCCTCAGTGAGTTTGTTCCTTTTCCTGGTTTCATTCACCCCACCCCAACCCATGCCAATGACTTCCAAGTCTCCATCTCCCCAGCTCTGATCTCTCATGCCTCACACTGCCTTCAGGGCATTTCTTTTTTGAAATCCTGCTCTCATCTTAATATGGCTCAAGCAGAAGTCATTAGTTCACCTCTTAGTCAACCTCTGTTTCCAGTTTCTCCATTTCTGTCAGAAGAAGTTCCGTTCGCCAAGACACTCTTATACTCCCCTCTGCAACCCCATTGGCTTTATGACTGGGAGAGCCCCAAAATAACCACCAGACAACCTGATATTCTGCACAATTATTTCATTCCTTTGGGTCTTGAAGATCTTTCCTTTTAATGTTTTTAAATACCCAAATACTATGTTTGCTTAAGAAAACACAGATGTAAAAAATTTAAAGTTTCCTTTATCCTCTGCAGCAATCGGGGTGACTGTTAAGAGGGTCAAGGTCACTGTGACCACTAGCTACACGTTGGTGACTATCATTCCAAAACCAGACAGATAAATAGATGAAAGAGAGAGCATTTTTATTTTTTTAAATTTAAACAGGACATGGGATCATAATATACATACTGTTCTTCAACTTGCTCTTTTCACTCAATATGATGAATATCTTTCAATCTGACTTTATTTTCTCTAACACTTGTATATAATTCCACAGCTAGAGTATATACCATAATTCAATCTAACTATTCCTCTACTGCCTAACATTTAGGGATCTTTCTACCTTTAAATGCCCATTGAGAAAGGTCACTCTTTAAACCACTGACTTACTTGTCAATTAATACTGAAACTAGGATCACTGTGGACTGACAGCTAGATAAAGAAAGAACTCAGGGCAAGCAGGGAGGGACATCAGGAAGGAAGGGAGTAGACCCTGACAATAGGAGTCATCACCACACAGCCTCTGCTTGAATACTGCCTGGGATGGGGGACTCATGAACTCCAATGATGATCAATTCTTTTATCTACACAACTCTCATTAATAAGAAATTTCTGACAATTGAAACCTACCTTGCTAAAGTTTCCATCCTTTAATTCTGCAGAGGACACATCATAATTATATTCTTCAAATATCTGAAAACTACTATTATATCCTATCTAAGGCTTTTCTTCTTTAAGTTAAACACCTCTTCTTCCTTCTGTAATCCTCCTCATAGGAACTAGGTTCAAAATCTCTCACCTTCCCTCTCACGTTATCTGATTCCAACACTGGTAATGTTTACCTGATAAAAAGAGTCATTCCTATGCGAGATTCTTTCTCACTTCCTGGGTTCACTAAGTTTACTAATGTTTCAGCTTGGATCCTCACCTTCCCATTTCACTACAGTGAAAAAAAAAGTTTTCTTTCCAGCTGTCACCCCTTTCTTTACTCACTGCCTTCTTCTGCCCCATCTTTTCTGCCTTGAAGTATGAAATTCCTTCATCCCATAGAATCCCCAAAGTCGAGTCTTTTCTTACTCTTCACCAGATTCTAACTGAAAGCCCAACTTCCCTTCCAAATGCCACCTACACTCACCTCACTTAAGCTCAGTGCTATAACATAAGCATTTTTCCCTATGAGCTTCAAAAATGTGATGAAGGTGGTGATGGGGAAATGATAGCAAACAACATCCACATAATTACTGAGCAGTTTACTAAGATCTTCCCTATGGATCACCTGCCTCATTTGAAATACACAAACACCCCTCATGTATATATATTAGCTCATTTTACAAATACGGAATCAGGCTCTGAAAGGTTAAATAGCTTGTCCAAGGTCACACATCTACAAAAGACTGGCTCTAAGCCTAGAACCCGGCTCTTCAAAGTCTATTCCAGCATTGTTCCTACTATGTTAGAGCAAGGTAAGTTCACAGGACAGAACCCAGAAGGAAACACAAACATTCATTACACAGCCTGGGTCTAAAATTTAGTCACTTTTTACAGCTTGCACTCCATAATGCCTTGAGAAGATTTTCGCGTGAATTCTTGTGGCTTAAGCAATATACACTCAGAATGGTCCGGTTGAATGGACAACTGAGATGCAGAATAGCATTTCTGTGGTCAAAATAATGAGGAAATACCTCATTGAGCAATGGTAAATGCCTGGAGAGTTTTGTCCGGGGGTGGTTCTGCTGTTTGATGTTACAGGGAGAGAAATATTTATCTTACTAAACAACTATTCATTCATGAAGATTACCGGATGGATTCAGGATGAACCAAAAGTCCTTTATATCTTTACTGAAAGTGACTTAGATGCATGCAATGATTTTAATAAATCTGACTTTAAAGTAAAGCACAGACACATACCAGTGTAACTGTGTGCTTTCTTTCCATTCTTCTGACTCGAAAATTCTCTAAAAGCACGCTGGTCCCAATGTTCACAGACATAGCACAACTAACAATCCTTGATTTAAAATAAAAAGCATCATGTCTTAAATAAAATTTATTTTTCAGAACAGTTTTAGATTTACAGAAAAATTGCAAAGATAATACAGAGAGTTCTCATATATCCTACAACGTATTTCCTTTATTATTAGCATATAAAGGTTTCATCTGTCATAGTTAATGAACCAATATTGATACACTAGTATTAACTAAAGCCCATACTTTACTCAGATTTCCTTACTACCCAATGCCCTTCTTCTGCTCCAGGATCCCATCCAGGACACCACATTGCATTCACTTGTCATGTCTCCTGAGACTTCTCTTGGTTATGCCAATGGTTACACAACCTGGTGAATATACTAAAAAAAACACTGACTGGTACACTTGAAATGGGTGAATTGTAAGGTACAGAATCCTAGACTAGAAAGAGGACATTAGTGGAAAAATGGGTGAAATTCAAAAAGTCTGGAATTTATTTAATGGTTTTCTATCAGTGTTGATGTTTGACTTTTGACAAGTGTACCTAACATTGAGGAAAACCTGGGGAGGCACATATAAAAACTGTCTGTACTATCAGTACAGTTTTTCTATGAATTTTAAATTATTCCAAAATAAGTTTGTTTTTCTTTAATTACCATAGAATGTGATCTATTATTATGAAGCAAAGGGCAAACCTTAGATGAGGTACAAGTCGCTTCTTGAAATATTGGTGAGACCCTTAGTATTTTCCCTCGAGCTAAAGAGGGATAATTACAAAATGACACAACAAAGGACTTCTCTGAGGCCATCAAGTTCAAGGCCTTCTTCAGGAAATGAGGCGCATCAGTGGCACACCCCATCCATGGTTACCTAACCGGCATTTTATGGTCCTCACTGATGGCTATCCACAGTCTGTGGCTCTTGCCATCTTTTGTCAACTCCTTTACTCAAGTTCATTTCCTTTTTTGTTTAGGAACCTTCAGTTCAGTTGTTCTTAGAACCATTTTTCCTGCTCGTTTCTAACTTCTCCATATCATCTAGAAACTCTGCAACAGAGAACCAAATCTCGACACATATAACTCTAATAAATGTTTGAGGGTTGCCAACCACACAAGAGCTGGTTTTCCAGCTCTCCTAAAAACTTGTAAGTGGTCAATTTCTAAATCATTTTACAGCCCACTACTGTCTTTCTAATTCTCTCTGCAGTTTCCACTAGCTAAGATGCACAGGCATAATTCATTATTGGTTATGACAGTGAAATTGGGTCCCACCTGGTATCTTGATGAAATGATTACTTTTAGTTTATAGCCTCCTTTCGCCCTTCTTTCAAACTAAGATAACAAAACTGGCCGTCGGATAAAGATATCTATGAAGGCTCTCAATACCTCAGTAGAAAGATAAACACATAAGTCAACTTAAGCTTTGCAACGTAGGCTCACTATAAAACTGAGGTAAATGTTAACTCGATAAGGCTGAGGTTACAAAATAGTCCTTTATTATACTCTTTTTGTAAACTCCGCCCCCAGACCCTACACATTAAGAAAATGAAAAATCTTCTTGTTCTTCCCTCCACAATGTGTAGAAAACAGCTCTCTGAGTAGAATTTCATATACAAATTGAGTTGCTTCCCTTTTGTTCAGTAACCTGCAGGCAGGTTAACACTTACTGTTTGGAGATGAATGGCGATTCTCTTTTGGAATTGAGAAGGGAGGAAAACCAGCTCAACATCTCTAGTAAACAAGAAACAGAAGCTCTTTTTCACACGGTCTTATTTCCATTGTAAAGCACACAAATTCCTAAGGCGTTCTGACCTTGCTCTAAGGAGGAGGTGGAAGAAGAGAGATTCCAGAGCCCTGAAGGTCAATTCGCTTCAGCCAACATGCATGGAAATGCACTCATTTCACTGGGAGAAACAAGAAAGGAAAATATACAGATACAATCCTTTTAGCTACATCCACTGAAAAGTAAAAAGAGAAAGAAAAGGCCTTGGAGGGGGGCCTTTACCCTCAAGAAGTGTTTCTTTACAATCTAAAACCAAGCCTTCCTTGCTATTGTTGAAGATCTTGGAATCACAGAATTTTAGAGCTGCATTGGGCTTAAAGAGCATCATTTCCAGCAGACGGAGAGACCAAAACTTCCGCTGACACCGGGTCAGTGGGAGGCAGAACCATTTTCATCCCTGGGGCACAAGGGAAAGGGAATCTTTAATGTCCTCATGCCTAAGTCCAGAGTGTACGCTCTCCCTCCCAGGGAAATTGGAGGCAAAGCCCATCTTCTGCTCGCCCTGAACTCAGTGCTCATCCCGTCGCCCCACCTGCCCCACTGAACGTGGTCCCCATGTTCTCCATGTTCCTGGGGACCATGCCAATGTGGGAGACCCCTCTCCAAACTCATCACCCACCCCCACCAGCGTCTTTCAGCGTCTGCTAAAGGACAAGGCCGTTCCTGGAAGCAGAGAAGCAGAACTCTCAGAAAAGGCAGAAAGGAAGTCAACGTCACAAGAACTCTGTAGATGCAGATATGAATCAATCCCTAAGAGACACTGTTAAGTTTTTTTAAAAAGGCGAAGAGTGGAAGAACCGTACACTCTCGTTTGTGTCAGAAAAGACAAAAAGATTCTGTGTACATGGAAGCCTCGCCTACCTCTGGCCACCAGCGGGGAGCGGATCTGAGCAGCTGCAAACTGGGGGCGGGGCGTGAGGGGGGTGTACACCACAGGGACTGACCTTTCATTATACCCCCTTTTCTGCCTTGTGGTTTGATACTAAGTCCATAAGCTACCTAGTCAGAAAACTCATTTTTTTAAACTGTATTTATACAAAATAAAAACCAAAAAAATTAATCAAACACAAAACATTACAGATAAATAAATATTTAAAATAAATGAAATTAAATTTTAAAAAAGAGCAAAAAATGATGCCAGGGATAAAAAAAAAAGCCGTTGGAGGAAAGAAGTCTCAACCCAGGGACACTCACAGTTAAACCACTTCATAAAATTTCACAAAATGACTTTTGAATTTAGCAACTTCCTCTAGGCCTTAGCAACCTTGTGTTGTATACCTCTGCTGACTGTTTCAAATGAGAAGTACAGAATGATGAATGAGACAAAAATAGGGGTGGGGGGGAGACAACCACTCATTTTTTAATTACTTGTTTGAAATAAGAAGTTAGAACTCTCTGAACAAAACTTTTCCAATGTACCCCTGCTCCTTTTTCAAATGAAGCTTTCAAACCCGAGCTTTGTGTTGTTGTTTTGGTAAATAGGCTGGAGAATGGAGTATCTGTAATAATATGATGGTTGCAAAATCCCCAGCACCATCCCCCAGCCAGAAATCCTAACGCAACACTGAGAGCCCCTTTTATGCTGTGTGGACTTTCAAAACCATACTTCAAAAAATGATTAACCACTGATAACAAAGTTATAGGCAGAGCCCCACTATTACAAGGAAGACGGTAAATGATTAACCGAGTGCCTATTTTTTGGCTAACTAAAATGGGTTAATGAGTTCATCTTGTGGCAGATGATCACATTTCTAAGCCCTATGGGACAGTGGGCTTTTAAAAAAGCACACTTTTAACCCGAATAAACTACTTGAAGTTACTTTTCCCGCTGATTATTCTCTATCCTTCTGCTATCCTGGCAAAACTACTAGATATTGTCATTAACAAGACTGCAGCAAGTTCTCCCTTTGTCTTGTTTACTGAAAGGGTTGACTTACTTAAAATAGAAAGCTTCTGAAAAGCATACAACCAAATACTGTTATTAAATTACACAGGCTGAATTCTTTTTACAAGTTGCTGCTACAAAAAGATATTTCCAGATTGTATCTCCTTATAATCTTTCCATGAAATTTTTCTTTATAAATGTAATTCAGAGGCTGTGCTTCAAAAACACTTGGGAGTACTTGGGTATACAGCACTTTCTGTATGTAAGTGACTTGACTTCAAACTGCAAAAGGAAAACTGTACATGGTGTTCACACACACTTGAGACAACTGGTCCAAAAAAATGATATTAATATCTGCCTTTATAATGGTAGGTAATGCATCTATCAACTCCACATAATGAAAACGGGAATGGAGAATTTTATATTTAAACCACCCAAGATTCACATTTAACTATCAGTAATTGGGCCATTAATTAACTCTCAAATCAGAAATTAGGCCTATTCGATCTGAAGTGTAGGGTCCAAATAATAAACAGGTTTAACCAGTTGGTAAAAAGAACCGGCTCCTAATTTTATCATCACTTAGTCACCCATTCCAGTGCAAATTATGTAAATAAAATTCCACTTCAAGGGAACCAAGTTTATTTAGTTCTTACTTCGTACTAACAAGCATACCAAGATGACTAAGATGCAGCCTCACTCACTGCCCAAGAAGAAAGGTCATCTTTCCTCAGCCTCAGTACCTTTGCTCAAACAGCTTCCTCTTCCTGGCATATTCTGCCTGTCCCACCTGGCCTCACCGCTGCACTTTCCCCTTCTCCTTCTAAAGCAGCAGCTCCCAGGAAGCTCCCCTCACCTTCCCCAGGACAGGCCCAGGAGTGCTGAGGCCCACACGTACACATTTTCTGGAGCATTGAGCACACTGCTTTACAAGAGTTTACACGTAATAAAGTAATTTACCAAGTGCGTATTGGTTTGTCTCCTAAAAGGCAGAGATCCTAATTAATCTCTGTATCCCCTTCCAGCCCAATATTTGGCATCCGGTACTCCATAAGCAAGTACAGAGAGAAGCCTCTCAGAATCAGGCAGGGCAGCAAGACGATAAATATGTGAGACATAAAGTAAGAGGCACCATGTGGGAGAAAAGAATGAAATATTGCCATTTGCAGTGACATGGATGGACCTAGCGTATATCCTACTAAGTGAAGTAAGTCAAAGACAAATATTACATGATATCACTTATATATGGAACCTAAAAAATAATACCAATGCATTTATATACAAAACAGAAAGAGACTCACAGACATAGAAAACAAATTCATGGTTACCAATGGGGAAAGGGAGGGGGCAGGGATAAATTACAAGTATGGGATTAACAGATACAAACTACTGCGCATAAAATAGGTAAGCAACAAGGATGTACTGTATAGCACAGGGAATATATGTACTGTATATTCAATATATTGTAATAACCTACAATGGAATATACTCTGAAAAATATACATATAACTGAATCACTTTGCTGTACAGCTGAAACTAGCATTGTAAATCAACTATATATTTCAATTTTTTAAAAAAGACAGAAACACACACATAACCAATATGCAGACAAGTAGATATGCATATACAAAGTCAATAAACATAATCTCTCCCACCAAAAAGAGAAGCACATACAGTATGGAGAGAGTGCTATGGAGAAAAAAAGAAAATAAAATCGGATCCATTTGGCCCTGGGGGAGGCGGGGGGATGATCTATAAGGGGAGAGGAGAGAGCAAGGCCAGGGTTCCAGAGAGCAGACAGGAGGGGATGAAAAAGGAAATGAGGATGAGGATGAGGACTAATATCAGGCAGAGGGAAAAGTGTGAGCAGAAGCTGGAAGGTGTGAACGACGCAGTGGATCTGAGGCACAGGAAAGAACTCATCCGCTGCACTGATGGTACAGCGCCCAGGGAAGCAGCGGCTGGGATGCAGGGCAGTGACTACGAGCAAAGTCTGCAGAGGCAGTCCTGGGTTCGAGCCCTGCCCAGCTCCCAGGCTGCCCACCCTCTTTGTGTGCAGCTCCAGGAAAGACCACAAGGCCCAGGGTGAGTCGCTGGCCGCGGCCTTACCAGGACTCTGGGGCCCCCGGGGACCCCTCTACCTGCCAAGCACCCCGCCGCTCATCCCTGAGCCTCCTGTGCCCGGCATGCAGGCTTGCAGTCATGGGCTCCGAGGTCCTCCTCAAAGCCTTCAGTCTGCTCTGCTCCCGGAAGCCTCGGTGTCTTCCCAGCTCTCTCCCTCCCTCTTAGCCTTGAGGGAGAACTGTCCGCCCCCAGGTGTCTGCTTTCCCATTTTACCACCACAAACGGCAAGGAGAGAGAAGAAAGTCACTGCTTTTCCAGATTCCCCCATTGCTGCTTTGGACCATTTTTCTTCCACCATCCTTCTGTCATTTAAGAATATACTTGTGGACTAAAAGATATAAGTGCTGTATAGAATCAGCCAATTATGTGAAAGTAGCGTATCTGCCTTTACTGTGTTTGTCATTAACCTGAATGGAAAGACCTTTAAAATTGACTTCTTTAGAAAGCATTTGAATGCATTTTGTTTGGTATTGTATTTATTCAATAAAGTGTTTAAGTAGTGCCAAGTGTGAACTGGGCCCTAGGATGGCGGTTGGAGGGAACAGGGGGTGGTGGGACTGAAAGAACAGAGCAGGCTGACCCCCGCTCAACAGGCTCAGCTGCTGCCTCCTTTGATAAAGGGGCTAAGAGAGCTCTTCCAACGCCCTTTGAGAGGCACCGTCCTTGCAGCCAGGAAGTACCTCCCTCCAGACCCCACTCTGCGTCCTAACATTAAATGAGATGCGCCCTGGAGAGTGGCTGGCTGAGTGCCTGATAGCAGAGCCTGTCATACCCTCTCTGGTCCTTCTTCATTGTCAGGATCTACCAATCTACCTCCACATTCCTGGAGAGTTTAGGTAGCACAGAGTCTTTCTCTCCACTTCACATCCCCAGTCACCTAGGCAGCTTCAATGTTTAGGACGATCAACCAAATTCCCCAGTTCCTCAACTTGCTAAACTGAGTCGACTTTCACCCCTTCTCCCATGGCCACACCTTGACTTTCATCCTTGCCCAGGGAAGCTTCCCTAGGAATCTTCATCTTAAATACCCTGGCCCCCGGCTCTCTCACTTCCCCTGCACCCGCCCCTCAAAGTCCCTCCAATCTCCAAATGTTTCCCTTTTCACTGCCATCACCTCCAGCTACCTGTCAGCATCTTTCAACACCCTTACTTCTTAACGTTCCAACAACCTTCCCTGCAAACGTCCAGCGATTTATTTTACTTTTGCTCCTACAAGGAGCTGCTGAAAGACAAAAACCACATATTGGCACCAATCCTGAAATTTTTGATTTTCAGTGCGTCGATTATACTCAGCAACCCATTAAATTGACCCCAGGCCGCTCCTTCTCTGCTCCCCCATTAAGACTACTCCAAACATCCACTCATTGTCAAAAACCCCTGCTCCATCCCTGCCTCCTTCAGCCAGGACCTCCCGCCCCACTTCACAAAATGAAAATCCTTTCACATCTTAAACCCTTCAACGCCTTCCCTTGGACGGTAGTAATGCCTCTAAACTTCAGGTAGCACAAGGATCACCTGGGCAGCCCTGTCACTCGGAAATGTATTTGGATTCACTAGGTCTGAGTCAAATCCCAGAAGCATATTTGGCAATAGATACTGATGACGGTCCATCCGCCAAATGTGAGGAAAATTATCTATAACAGGGGTCTCAAACTCCAGTCCTCAGGCCAAATCCAGCCCTTGCCTGTTTTGTGTGGCCTGCATGTTAGCTACGTGTTTTTACATCTTTAAAGGGTTGGGAAAAAAATATCAAAAGAAGAAAATTTCACAACATGTGCAAATTACATAAAATTCAAATTTCAGTCCATAAATAAAGTTTCATGAGAACACAGCCAGGCCCGACGATTTACATACTGTCTATGGTTGCTCTCACCGCACAATGGCACAGTTGAGTCGTGCAACGAAGGCTGTACTGCCTGCAAAGCCGAAAATATTTACTGTCTGGCCCGTTACAGAAATAGTTTGCTTCCCCCTGGTCTCTGCAGGGTGAAGTACAAACACCTCACCAGAGCCTCCCAGCTTCCTCATGATGTGACCCCTGCCTCCCTCCCCAGCCTGGAGTCCCAAAATCTTCACAAGGGCAGCCTCACCAGCCACTTCAGTGGACTCAGTTCCTTGAACGAAGTGCACAGTTTCACACCTCCCCACCTCTGTATGTGCTGTTCTTTCTACCCACTTTGCCTGACAAATACCTCTTCGGCCTTCAAGACCCAGTTCGTGGTCCTCCCCGCCTGTGAGATGCTCTCTGACAACCACACCTCACCCGCCTCCACGGCGCTTAATTAATTTGTATCCCATTTATCTGCATACAGCAGTGGTTCTCAAATTTTGGGGCATCCCAGCACCACCGAGAGGGCTCATGAAATCCCCCGCTGGCTGGGTCTGTGCCCAGAGCAGCAGACAGGGTGCCAGGCAGAGAATAACTTTTCTAACAAGTTTCAAGGCTGATGCTGCAGGTCCAGGCACCACACAGGAGCAACATTGGTTGACTTCTGTGTCCCCACCCCACCCAACAATGAGTTTTTCGAGGATGGACCCTATTTTATTCATGTTTGAATGATAACAGCCTCACCCAGTCCCAGGAATTCCTGGAACATGGCAGAAACTCAGTATTTGCTGTTTGTAGTCTAACCAAATGATGCTCCTCCCATAAGCCGATGATTTCACTATCAGACAGTGAAAGGGAAATTAAGTAGGGAGAGGAGACCTAGCCTTGTAGGCCAAAAAAATGAATGAAGTGGCTCTCTGCAGGATGGACATTCTGTGACCTGCCATATGCATCCTGAGCCTGGGGTCAGCTGGAAAGCCCCAGGGTGGAGAGTAGATTGTTCAAGTCAGAAACCCAAGAGTACAGCCTGGAGGCAGCACCCACAGGGGGAATGTTCGGTAGAGGACCCTCCCCACCCCTCCCACAAAGATCCATCTCTCTCCACTTTAAAAACAGAAGATTCTGTATCAAAGTCTGATCATGTATATCGTCAGCACTGGCATATATTGCTACTAATGAAAAGCATTTGTTGAGCACGCTACTACTTGCTTGGAATACCAGGATAGAGAAAACCTAGACTTCAAGGAGACTTTAAATTAGTTTGAAACTCAGTATTATAAACCAGGCAGGATACCTAACAAAATAAGGTAACATTTTGTGTCAAGTGTCAAATATAAACCGTGTCAAAGGTAAACAGTAAATTCCACAAGAGTCCAAGGTGTCCTGTGGCTTTCCCTTCTCTGTTTCACTAAGGTACCACCTACAAACCTCTATTAGTACCTACATAGGTCTGTGAGGACATAGCACTTCTATAGGTCTTTTGTCTCCTCCATGGGCGTATAAACTCTTCAAAGATAGGAACCTTGATTTTTTTTTTTTAAGACCTGGTACTACTAGTGTTAAATAAATATTTAATTGATTTAATAATGACTGTGGAATGTGAGCTAGGCTTTTAACCAAGGGCAAGACTTAGATAAGAAGAGAAAATTGAGGGTTGGGCTTTCCAAGAATAGGCAAAAGAACCAACCAGGTGAAAGCTCCAGGCAGGTACAGACACTGTGGTCAGAGGCCCCGGTGGAGTCATCAAAACCCACTGCTGATATCACCATAAGTCGAGAGGGTCAGGCCTTCAGAGCTGGTCTTCACTGATCTTGCCTTTTAAACTGTAACACAAGCTTACATAAATAGGCCTAAACCTGGACTGCTTTAATCTCAAAAATCATTTCCTGGCACTCAGAGTTCCCCACCACCAAATTGCAAATTCCTTAAAGCCAGGAATTTCTCCTCTTGCACAGCTCCTAGGATACGACCGTGTACCACACAAATTAGGAACGTCAGTATTACCGCGTCTATCCTGGTAGCTGAGTCAACTCTGCAAACTTCGAAGGCTAGGATAGTTTAAAGACAGATCATGCCATACCCCACGACCAAAACCGAGTGGAGAGGGCATGAGCAGATGATTTAAACAAAAAAATCAAACAAAATAGTCATCCTCAGTTCTTTGCCCGAGCTCCACATCTGCTCGAAAGAAACTCATTCTAGAAACGCAGTTTTCATCAAACTCATCTGTGAGGCACCTGTGAAGGCCCCAAGTCATCCATTTCCTATACTCTGGATCTGAACTGCTGTGCTCTAGTCTCTAATTAAATAAGATGATTTTGCATTTAACATCTTTAGGAGGAGGCCAGGCTAGTAAAAGTCCCTGGAAACTAAAACCATAGACTTTTCCTGAGTATAGTCACAATTGCACACAGGCTCCCCCCATAAGCTAACAGAACAGATAAATGGAAGAATCAGATGAAAAATAATTAAAGACAGCCGCTATGGAGAATAGTATGGAGGTTCCTTAAAAAACTAAAAATAGAGCTACCATATATATGATCCAGCAATCCCACTCCTGAGTATATATCCAGAGAAAACCATAATTTGAAAAGATACATGCAACCCCAATGTTCACTGCAGCACTATTTACAATAGCCAGGACACGGAAGCCACCTAAATGTCCATCAACAGATGAATGGATAAAGAACAGGTGGTACATGTATACAATGGAATGTTACTCAGCCATTAAAAAAAAAATGAAATAATGCCATCTGCAGCAATATGAATAGACCTAGAGATTGTCATACTGAGTGAAGTAAGTCAGACAAATATCATATGATATCGCTTATATGTGGAATCTAAAAAAAATGGTACAAATGAACTTATTTACAAGACAGAGTCACAGATATAGAAAACAAACATGGTTACCAGGGGGAAAGGGTTGGGGGAGGGACAAATTGGGAGATTGGGACTGACATATACACACTACTATTTATAAAATAGATAACTAATAAGGACCTACTGTATAGCACAGGGAACTCTACTCAATACTCTGTAATAACCTATATGGGAAAATAACCTAAGAAAGAGTAGATATATGTATATGTATAACTGATTCACTTTGCTGTACACCTGAAACTAACATAACATTTAAATCAACTGTACTCCAGTAAAAATATTTAAAAAAAGAGTTCTTCACTCACATAGTAGAATGCTCAACAGATATTTCAGGTTTTGCAAATAATAAACAACTTGACACAGGGAGACCCAGAAGCCAAAGACATTCTCACAAGTGCAATCAATACAGAAATTAAAAATATACGTGTGAAATGTTAAGACATTAAGAAAAGGATTCACTATCTTTAAGTGGCATATGAAGAGCCACTTGGACAACGTGAGGTTAATGTTTTATCACTGTTAGCAAATCGAAGGCCAATAAAAAGTCACTCTTTAATGGGCCAGGAGCAAACATGTATCAAGGACTGGGCTCTCACCCTAGGACTGTCCTCCAGACCTGGCTCCACTTTTCTCTTCCCAATTTTGTGCCCCAGGGGGAGCCCCTGCAGACCACATCGCCCAGGTGCCCCAGGCCAGCCACCCACTGGGGGCCACTGCAAGAGATGGAAGGGGGCTTCCCTGGTGGTGCAGTGGTTGAGAGTCCGCCTGCCGATGCAGGGGACACGGGTTCGTGCCCCAGTCCGGGAAGATCCCACATGCCGCGGAGCAGCTGGGCCCGTGAGCCATGGCCGCTGAGCCTGAGCATCCGGAGCCTGTGCTCCGCAGCGAGAGAGGCCACAACAGTGAGAGGCCCGCGTACCGCAAGAAAAAAGAGATGGAAAGGCCAGGAGATGGGGAGCAGAAGGGCTGAGGTTCTCTCTCTACTTCCCCCCTGTATCCTGGCAAGAGGACTTTCTTCCCTTTCCCTTGCCCAGGTCTTGGTACCTGAACCTCCTTTATTGGTTCCCTTAATGCCACCCACACCTCTCTAAGTAGTTCATCAAAGTTTCTTCATTGCCATCCATTGAGTTGAATTGTTTCCTGCCAGGACCCTGTCTGATACAAGGACTGTAGGGCATTTCATATCTATATAAAATGTCTCGGCTCCAAAATGTAGGTCTTTTTGTCGTCTCCCATTTTACACGTGAAGACTCTGAGGCTCCAGGAGGGTAGAATACCAGCCAGCAGTCATAAAGGAAGTTTTCTGGCAGAGCACAAATTACTCCCAAGTCAGTCTAACAACTAAAAAGCCCCTGAAAGTGCGAGGGAGAAAAACACATCAAGCTTCCAAACTCTCAAGCCACAGTTTAGCCTCAAACCACATTATTTATGGTTTGGGATTCTCCCTCGGCCTGAAATGAGCCAGCTGGGGCATTGCCCTTTCAGTGCTTCTTCCACTGAGAGTTGCTTAGATTTGACCCTGCTGGAGGGCAGTGGGGTTTCCTAAGATCTAAGAGATCACAGGTGCTCCTTCCTTGCCTATCGCCCACATTTTTCCTTCAGTTCATCCCAGAAATCCCTTCCTTCCAGCCTTAAACATCCCACAGGCTCTCTTGTTCTTGTTTATAAATTAAAGCCAGAATTCCTTTGCCAGAAATCCAGGAGATGGAAGATGAGGGTGGATGCAGTTACAAAGCACTTAATAACATCATCCTAGGCACCTCTCAGTCGTCAATCTCTGGGATTCATTAACAATCTAACTCTTTCCATACAAAAAACCTCCCTGGATTCCTCTTCTCTGTAGCTGTGCTGAATTGCTGAAAATGGAAAATGCAATTAAAATAAATTGTGATGGAGAGTAGAGGGGTAAGTACCAACGAACTCCCCTGAAGGAAATTCAGCTCTGAGTTATATTTCATTTCAGGGCTAAAGAATTTGCTATTATTTCTGCCTTTGCAGGTCCTTGGCAGTCACTACACTCTCACTACAAGAACAGGCGTTAGCAGCTGATACCTCTCCCAATTTCCTGACCGTCTGGATTTTACAACTGATGGCCGACAGTCAGGTCAGGTGGAGTTCTGAATCAGATCCTCAGAGGGAGCCAGGTGGAAGGGTGGCTCAGTAAACAGCATCTGAGTACGGGAAACATCTAGGTCTCACTTCCTCGTTGCTGAGGGAATGTGAGTGGAAAGAGCAGCAGGTATACTCTTGTTTGAAGGAAAGAAGAATTTTTTAAAAGATCACTAGTGGGCCGTCCTCCAGCATGCCTTACCCAATTCCATTTAAATAACATACAGCTGACCCTTGAACTACATAGGGGTTAATCTGTCTATAATTTACTGTCGGCCCCTTGTATCTGTGGTTCCTCGGAAACTGTGGATTCAAGCAACCTCGGATGGTACAGTACTGTAGTATTTTCTATTGAAAAATATACACATATAAGTGGGCCCATGCAGTTCAAACCCGTGTTGTTCGCGGGTCAACTGTATATTTATTGACTCACTGCTAAATACAGGGCCTATCTAGCCTGCAGCACCTAAGGAGACAAGAAAAGAGGTTAAGATAGCCTCAACCCTTGGGAAAATTTCTTACCTGGAATTACTGTTGTTTGCTGCCATTTTCAGTTTTAATGGTAGCAGACAGTTGCTGGACAGTCCAAATACCTGCAACAGTGCCTCTCTTCTCCCACTAACCCGTCCTACTAGGGAGCCTGGACCCCCGAGGGTAGACTGACTGAATAACCTAAGGCCCTCGGAAAACCACAGCATCCTGTGTCCCTCCTCCCTTGACGATGTTGATCACAGGTGGTACAAAATAACTGTCAACCCGATTTCACAAGCCTCACTGCAGAAAACCCAGGTCTCTCATTCAAAAGCTACAGGCTTTTGCATATAGATCACTCAGGTTCAGTTTCTAAGTAGTTTCATCTAACTTAAAAATAATAAAGACTTGACTACACTGATGAAAGAAACACTTGAGTCATTTATCAGAATGTTTTAGCCCTGGGTTACAGGAAACGAGGAAACCCAAAACTTCAAACAAAACAAAAAAGTTTATTCGAACCTTCTGTGCAAGGTATACCAATTTTTTTCACATTCACAGGAGAAAAACATCAATTTAAAGCCAACAAACAAAACTCCACCTGTCTAGTTTGTAGCAGTGAAATCTGCTATGGGGGCGGGGACGGAGGTAGATAACATCCCAACCAACACCCCCGCAGGCTTCACGCCCGCTCCGGCTCCGGGAGGGTTCCCGCGCTCTCGCCCCAGCCGAGGGCCGCCCGCCCGCCCGCCGTTACCTGGTCCAGAGGGATGCCCAGGAGCTCGCTGAGCGGGTGCAGACAGGTGGAGCCCGTGGTGCGGTAGGAGAGGCTGGGAGGAGGCTCTGCTGCCATCCTGCATCTTCGGGAGGCGGCAGCCCCGGCCCCAGGCCGCGCCACCCCGCTCGGCGTCCTCCCGCCCGAGTGCGCGCGGGTGGCTGTCCCGAGGGCCGCGCGGCCGCCTGGCTCGCGGGGACCGAGCGGCGAGCCGGAGGACGCGACCCAGCGCAAACTCTCGGGGCGCAAACTTGGCGTTGGCGCAGTGGCCGCGGGCGCGGCAGGAGGGCTGCGGCCGAGAGCGTTTGCTTCCCGCTCCCCTCCTCTCGCCGCTCATTGGCCCGGCCGCCCGGGACTGCCCGGGAGGAGGGAGGAAGGGAGGGAGGAAAAGTGCGGACTCGGAGCCCGGCCCTCGAGCGCCACCCGGCCCGCCCTGCCCGGGCCAACCCGAGAGGGAAAGCGACGACAAGGACGCCGCCGCCTAGCCCGGCGCCTGGTGGCGCGCGGCCCCGGGGGCGGGAGGATCCTCTGCTCTTACTTCGCCCGAGCTCCCCATCCTCCCTCCCCGCCACAAGAAACGACCTCCATCCCGGTCACCCTGGCGCGCTCCTTGCGCTAGGGAGCACCCTGACCCCACCCCGTTCTGGTTCCGTCGCAGCGTCGGCACCGCGGCCCTCCCGGTCCCCGCGCCGGCTAAGATTTCCTGCACTTTCCTTGCAAGGCTTCTCCCTCGCAGTCCTTGCGGCAAAGGGTTAATCTGCCAGGGGCTCGAAGCCCAAGGACACCCCGGGGCTCCCAGCCAGCACCCCAGCACCCAGCCTCCTTTTCTCCTTACATGCCTGTGGGCAAGACATAGTTTCCTACACCCTGATCTGACATGGTCTGTGTCACACAGGCTCAGACACTAGGACTGCTAGCTTCTGACCATTAATGTTCGGCCCTTTGGATTGTGAATTCTTTTTACCCCTGTAAGAAACGGCGCTACAGTTATGTGCATTCTGATCAGCTTTTGCCAGAACCGGTTCTAAAAAGAGGTACCTGGCCCCTTCGCTTCTCTGTCCTCAGACACCCAAGTGTATCACTGGCACTTGGAAAACTTTAGTTGATTAATAGGTTTTGAGAATCATAAACGTCTTGATCCTTTCCAAGAACTGTTGTATGCTCGCTGATGAAGAAGGCTTTCGGGAAAGCAGGAAATCAGATGGGTAGGAAAAAACAAAAAACAAAGAAAACTGAGTTGGTGTCAATCTCTAGGCTTCACCAGGTAACCAAGCCCAAAGCTTTGCATCAGCAGTTTCCTGGGAGCTGGTAGGAGCCACAGAGCCGCGGATTAGTTGGTGGAGAATCCGACCAAACAGGGGGCCAGTAACTTTGGGGCAGAACTAACATTGTCATCCACATGGCTTCCAGCTTCAAATCCAACTGAAGGCCTGTCAGATGGTCACAACAACTTCCCCTCCAAGGCTGGGCCTCACCCTGGCCTTCTGGAAGAGCTTCATCACCAAAAAGCTGCACAGAACTTTAAATGGCCGGGCCAGAGTTTCTCAACTCATGTCCCCACCACTCCCTGTCCCCATGGAGATTTTATAGGAGGCCACCGCCACCAGATGACAATCTGCTTTTCACACCACGCACACATATACACACACTCACACACACACACACAGGCATATGCTTGAGGCTCAGTTAGGCCAGACAGGCTCATTAAATATCACACAGTTCTAGAAACTGCCCAGAATTGAAGCAATGTTCCTCTTATCTTGAGCAAAATGACAGCTTACATGAGGTGTCTGAGGGCAGAAGGAGCTAGAAAGCGTTGTTAAAAGAAAAAAAAAATCAACACTTAAATGTGAACTGCCAGAAAAGAAAAGTAGGCCAGTTTGGGTAGTGTTTACGAAGCAAATGCTCAGACCACTCATAATTTTCCGCAAAGCTATGCTCTTCAGACTTCAAAAACTAGTCTTCACATTGGCGTAGGTTTAAAAACAGAAGATTAGCCCTCCACGGATTTTCTTCTGCTCAACAAAACACAGATTATCATCTAGTCTAAAATTTCCCCTTAAAAATGGAGGAACTACGCTTAGATCTTGAAAACAAAACAGCACAGAACTTAAATCTTAATAATTCTGTTTTACTGATGCTGTAGTACAATTAATGTTCAAAGAACTATCAGGTGATGCAGCATCAAAAGAATGGATCGGTTACACTATAGGTTAATTCAGCTGGCTTCTGGAGGATGGGATATGATTCTAAGATGTATAAGAGCTGTACCATGGACTCATCACTCTCTTTTCCTTCTCCTTTATCTCTGTTTCCATCAGAGATCAATTCATAATAATAATTATTACATGTTAGATACACCTTTTAAAAAGCTCTCTCATTTACCAATGACAATAACCCACGTGGTTGTTATTATAATCTCTATTTTATAGATGAGAAGCCTGCAGTTTGGAGAGTTTAAGTATCTTGGCCGTGTTTAGGGAGGTTGAATAAAACATGCCTGTCTGATTCCAGAACCTGGGCCCTCAGTCATTATGCCACGTTGCCTCCTCTGAAACAAAACATTTCTCTCTTTATCAAGAGGCCCACTCATACACCCACAGGCCTGTCATTCCTGTGGACAAAGCAGTGTATTTACTGTTCAAAAATGAGGTGGCTTGGGGTGATGCTACAGGCACTCGGTCTCACCTGTTCTCTGTCTGCCGTAGAATGAGGCATGATATCAAGGTCAAGTTTCTAATCTCCTTTCTGAAGCTATACTCAGAATGTGAAGTCATCCAGAAGATCCAGTGCTGATCCTGATGACTGGTCTAAAATTAAAGGCCAGACAAAAAGACCTGAAAAGGGATCTGGCATATTTCAGGGAGGCAGCGTGATACTGTCGACTGATAAAAATCCAACACCAGTCTCATGCCAATCCAGACCCAGCCAAAGATACTCAAACAACAAAATTGAATTCAAATCAGCCTCAAAGTTTACAAAGGTGTAACCCTTCAAGAAGATAAGTTCTCATGATTCAATCAAAAATAATCACCAACAAAACTAATTAAAACCATCTACAAGGACATAACCCACGTAAAAATAAAATACCATGATAATAATACCACATATTCGTGTAATGATATTGTGTATTCACAGAGCACACTCAGTTATATCATCCCTTTTGATCCTCCCAACAATTCTATGAGGTTGAAAGGGCAGGTGTTATCACTTTTATTGTTATGTCATCACCCTCTCCATTTTTATTCACGAGAGTACGAAGTTTCTGGTACATCGCAGCTAGCTTATCCAGCTGGTAAACAGCAAAAGTAGGATTCAAACTTGGCTATTCCATTGTTCTTTTTATTACACAGAGATCTTTTTATTATACTAGGAGTCCACCTTCAGGAAAACGGCAGAAACTGTTGCCTGCATAGAACATTTAACTCCACGCCTAACATTTGAGATCTGATCCGGAGAATGGTCTGAACTGACCCACGATGGGTATCACTCTTGCTTTTTAAGCAGTTTCTTTAAGCATCGTCCACACAAAACCACAGGGAATTTAGATTTTGCGATCAGTGCCCTACTCCGTCACGTCTTAGCTCAACCATTCTGCGTTTGCTTGGACCATCTGTTACCTCCTACCTGCCTAACGTATTTTCTGAGTTGAGGTCTCAGTTAAACATCGTTTTTATAATTGTTCATGTTCAGAAAAATTAAGAAATTAATATAGCTGAACACCTACTAGATTTAGCTCTTACTGCTGCATAACATAGCATTTTCCCCTGAGAATACTATCATTTAGTCATTCCAGATAAATCGACACAAATCCTCTCAGCCTGCTAACCTCTGTACTTACATCAGGGAGATGCTGATATGTCTAAAGACAAAAGAATCCAAAATAATATGCCAACCTCTGAAAGAAGCCAGTTATGAGAAATACGAAGCAGAAATTAGTCACGGATAAGCAAATGTAGAAATAAATCTCACTAACAAAACACCATTAACTAAAAATACACAGAATGATATTTATAAATACGATTTTGCACAACTTCTGAGTGGGCAGGATTGGAGGCTAAAATGTAGAAAAGAAACAGGTAATGAAAATCTAAAGAACCCAGCCTTTAAAGCAAAGCAAAACTGGACCCGAAAACCAGTACTGCTTTCTACTAGTTTTGTGACTTTGAGCAAATCAATTATCTTCTGCAAGTCTCCGCTTCCTCCTCTATAATGTGGAAATAAGAATTATGGTCTCGGGCTTCCCTGGTGGCGCAGTGGTTGAGAGTCCGCCTGCCGATGCAGGGGATGTGGGTTCGTGCCCCGGTCCGCGAGGATCCCACATGCCTCGGAGCGGCTGGGCCCGTGAGCCATGGCCACTGAGCCTGCGCGTCCAGAGCCTGTGCTCCGCGACGGGAGAGGCCACAACAGTGACAGGCCCGCGTACCGCAAAAAAAAAAAAAAAAAAAAAAAAAAAAAAAAAAAAGAATTACAGTCTCTTGTGGCTGGTGTAAGGACTGAAGGAAAGATTATATACGAAATAACCCATCATCAAGTAATTGTTCAAAAAATATTAATTATCTCTGCTCAGCGGAGCTTACCCTCTACAAGCTAACATTTTATTTTTAACTTTAGCCTTTGGGGAAGGAGAGGTTTCTAAAATGGATCGCACATGTCCCTGCATACTTAAATGGAGTTCGTGACCATTACTGAGTTTTTGCTGATGAGTCAAGAACCCATCCTGCAATAGAGTGATGTCTTGGAGTCCACTGACTTGTCAACAATTTGTCCGTACACTAAACTACGCCCAAAGAGGTCAGCTTTTTCAATTACTGTGTCTACTTTCTAGTTTTCCAATCTCCTCTCATATTTCGGTTGTTGCTGCCTTGACTGCTATTCTGGTTCTCCTGTGAGTTAGGGAACTCTAAAATTGCTAGGCTTTGGCTGAATGCCTAAGGAGTGCTTGTAGAAGTCAAGTACAGTTGTCCCTCAGTATCCGGGGACGGTTGGTTCCAGGACGTGCGGCAGACATCAAAATCCATGGAAGCACGAGTCTTACGGTAGACTCTCCTGTCTGCGAGCTCCACATCCGCGGATTCAACCTACTGCTGATGGAAAACGTAGTACTGTATGCAAACTATATGTATGGACGGCCGACCGTACCTCGTTTTTAAGTAAGCTCTATGCTATCTATCTCGGATATTCAGAGGTTTGTTTGTTTTTTTTTCTTACTTCCTTTGGGTGTCCTGACATGCTTGGTGTCCTGATACGCTTTGGGTGTCCTGACATTCTCCATCCCGTGCCCCAGCCCCACTGTGGGTGTCGTTGCTGAGACCGCTGCCATCTTAGGCTTCAGGGAGCTGCCCAGCATTAATCCTTTAATCCTAGACCTCGTTTTCAGATCAGAGGCCACTTGGACGCTCCCTCAACCCATATTTTTACCTTACTCTTCACTCTTTGTTCTGCTGCCTGATTCCTAGGCCCAATGATAGTGTCAAGCACAACAATGCTTTAGAATGAAGGGATGGATGGTTTCCTGGCAATCAGTGCGGCCAGTGGTACTCATGACTTTTCACTTAAATCCTCATGACCCAGCCTGTTGTTCAGAGCCTGCGTGGCTCTCTGTGTCAGCACATTAGGCTGGCCAGCCCTAAATGCTGAGTGTACACTGTAGTCTGTTATTTATAGGACTAAACTAGGTATTTGTCCCTATTCCCTAAGCCTTTCCTATACCTATTGTGCCATTTCTGCAACTTTCATTTACTTTGAAACAATTTCCATCATTATTGGTCAATTATTTCAGAGTATCTCAAAAACATACTAGCAGGTGCTCCTGTTGGCAGTCTCTAAGAAAGGAACGTCAAGCTCCGTTGACCACAGGACTTTCTGTGTGTGTACGTGGTGCATCCTTCAGAATTAACATTCCCCAGATTCACTTGGGGAGACAGGGCTTTTGCTTGTGAAGATTGAGTTGACATTCAGCAAATGTTTATTAAGGAACCGTTATTTATAAAGCACTATCCTAAAGTACAAACAGACAAAAATACCTCCCCCAATGGAGCTCATACTCTAGCAGGGGAAGACAACAAAAACATTAAATATATATATATATATATATATATATATATATATGTATATATGTATATGATATGTATATGCAGGGTACATATGTTGTAGTGTTTTATAGGGTGGCCAGGGTAGACCTCATTAAGATCACATTTGAACAAAGACTTGAAAGCAGCTAAGGAGTTAGCCAGGCAGATTTCTGGGCAAAGACTGTTCCAGAAAGAGGAACTGTCTAGCACAAAGGCCCAACGACAGGAGTAGGTCTGGCAGAGTGGAGAAACAACAAGCTGCCAGGAAGCCTGGTGCAGAGTGATTGAGGGGAGAGAGGGAGGAGATGGGCCAGAGAGGTATGGAGAGCCAGCCTATGGGGACCTTGGGGGCCATTACAACAACTTTGTCTGTTCCTCTGATTTCGATCGGGATTTGAGCAGAGGAGTGCCTATACTCTTTAAACAGCTCCCCTTTCCCCTCCCCCTAGCCCCTGGTAACCACCATTCTACTTTCTGTTTCTATATGAATTTGACTACCTTAGATACCTCCTATAAGTGGAATCATACGATATTTTTCTTTTGGTCACTGGCTTATTTCATGTCCTCAAGGTTGATCCATGTTGTAGCATGTGACAGGATTTTCTTTCTTTTGAAGGCTGAACAATATTTCATTATATGTAAAGGCCACATTTTGTTTATCCATTCATCTGTTGATGGACACTTGGATTGTTTCCACCTCTTTGCTATGGTGATAGTGCTGCTATCAAAATGGGTGTGTAAATATCTCTTTGAGACCCTACTTTCAACCCTTTGGGTATATCCCCCATAAGTGGGATTGCTGGATGATATGGTAGTTCTCTCTTTAATTTTTTGAGGAACCATCGTACTGTTTTCCATAGCAGTTGTGCCATTTTACAATCCCATCAACAGTGCACAGGCTTCCAATTTCTCAACATTCTTACCAACGCTTGTTATTTTCTGTTTTGTTTTTATTCGGTAGTAGCCATCCGAACGGGTGTGAGGTAATCTCATTGTGGTTTTGATTTACAGTTCTCTGCTGGTTAGTAATGCTGAGCACATTTTCATATGCTTGTTAACCATTTTACATCATCTTTAGAGAGATGTCTGTTTAAGCCCATTATCTACGTTTTGGTCATGTTATTTGATTTTTTGTTGAGATGTAGGAGTTCTCCGTATATCTGGCTATTAACCCTTTATGAGATATATAATTTTCAAATATTTTCTCCCATTCTGTATGTTGCCTTTTCACTCTGTTGATTGTGTCCTTTGATGCACAAAAGTTTTTAAGTTTGATGTCCCATTTCTCCCTTTTTACTTTTGTTACTTGTGCTTTTTTGTCATATATAAAAATCATTGCCACATCCAATGTCATAACGTTTTTCCCCTATGTTTTCTTCTAGTTTTCCAGTTTTAGGTCTTACATGTATGTCTTTAATCCATTTTGAGTTAATTTTCGGATATGGTGTAAGATAAGAGTCCAACTTCAGTTTTTTGCAGATGGATTTCCAGCTTCTCAACACAATCTTAGACTGTCCTTTTCCCATTGAGTAGTCTTGACACCCATATGTTGAAGATCATTTGACCATATGTGTGAGGGTTTATCTGAATTCCCTCATTTTTTAATGTAAAACAATTAAGCTATCTCTTTCCTTCCAAGCTCTTTAAAATCCAGCCTATAAAAGGACTTATTATTTTCCTACATAAAGATAATTTTCTCCCTGAAAGAGATTCTCCTGCCAGCTGTGAAAATTTTAGATTTTCCGGCAAATGTCACAGCTATGAATTCAGTCTTCCTGGGCTGCAGTTTCCATGTATGTGGATGAGAAATAAAACTGCCCTGCAAGCATTGTAGATTTTTTAAACTATATTTATTGAGAGATACATTATATATGTAAATGTAATAATATATATACACACACATATATATAATTTAAATTAAAATAACCAAATTAAAGATATATGCATGTTCCCACAACTCTTTCAAGAAATAGAACATCAGGAATATCATCAACAGTGCTCTCCAAACCAAGGCTTGTACCGCCCTCATCCCCCCACCCCAACTCAGGTACATAAGGACTTTCTGGGCGTACCTAAGCATCCACCAGTTTAAGTAAGTTATTTCTAGATACCCAAATTCCATATATACTCTTCCTTAACTCAATTTGCCTGAGAACTCTTGAGTTCCCAATAGTCCTTCTCCCACTTGACCAAAGCACCCATTGCAAATCTCACAGTGCACCAGGGTCCTGGGTGTGAACCCCTCTCATCTCCAAATGGGCCAGGTCTCCTGAGGATTAAGCGAGGTACCATAAACCCACAGGCCTTTCTGTGTTTCCCATTTTATGCATATTTCTGTCAATGGTAAAGCATGAATTTTAGAATCAAGTATTGTGGCTCCTGTCAAGATGTTCTGAAATCAGATCTATGGTAGTGATAAGGATGGGGGTGGCAATGATAATTTTCTACCTCTTTCTTCCCCAGTTTATTTTCAAAGAATGAGGAAGAGTCCTGGGAGAGAAAAACAAAGAAAGCATGGATGAGAAATACTCAACACTGAAAACTTGGGCTTTCTTTTTTCATATATTTAAAAACAAGCATTTCTTTTCAGCTATTTTCAATACTCTTTCCTAGGGTGTGTCATTTGCTGGAAATAAAAACATCTTGATCAGCTGAAGAAGCAGAATGATTCTGATTCTTTTCAGTGTTACTGGAATGTTTTCTGGGACTGCCAAAAATATCAGGATAACTTTGGGTAAAATCCAAAGTTAAAATTTTTATGTAACTTCTTTCCATTTTGGTATGTGGTACTCAATGTAGTAATTAAAAGCCATTTTATCAATTATATTATGAATTCTTTGTAATTACATTGCATCCTCATATTATTTCATCCTATGAAATGTTTATTATTTTATATCTCCTATTAATAAAAAAAAGTATATGAAATAACTGCTAGCCCCACCAGTTATTACCAGTATAAACCATTCTCTTTATTAAAAGCATAGAAGAAGATCATGATTCTTCTTATAAAAGGATTTATTTCCAAAGCCAACTATACTTCAGTAAAATGTAAAATAGATAAATAAATAAATAAGCAAAAAAAAGGATTTATTTCCAATAAATTTTACTTTTTGTGTTTAATGATTATTTATCAACAGTTATAACATATTTAAGAATTTTTGATAAAGTGGACACTAATAATAATTACAAAGGTAAATTTTTTAAATCTTGGAGCCTTATGACTTCAGAAAATGAAATAAATGTTAAGATTACACGTATACGCGTATTTTGTTTTAGATAAGTATGATAGGATAATCAAGAGAAGAGTTTCGATCATAAAGATATATTAGGACAAAAGCTTGTGGAGGAAGTAGGATAGAAATATTATTCAAAGAGAAAAAGGGAAGATTTACATATTTTAATGTTTTGTTTTACTGAAGATTAGTTGATTTACAATGTTGTGTTAGTTTCAGGTGTACAGCAGTGTGATTCAGTTATACCTACTTATATACCTATTTTTTTCAGATTCTTTTCCCTTATAGGTTATTACAAAATACTGAGTAGTTCCCTGTGCTATACAGTAGGTCCTTGTTGGTTATCTATTTTATATATAGTAGTGTGTATATGTTAATCCCAAACTCCTAACTTATCCCTCCTCCCCTTCCCCATATTCTTTAACAAGTTAAAGAGCTTGTTTACATATGTTTTAAATGGTTGTTGGTAACAGTATAAAATTATTATAGTTTTATATCTTATTGAATACTTTTAAAAGCAAGATATGACAGTTTTATTTTTAAATGTCAAATTTTACAACACTGGAAATTACATTCTTTGCAACTCTTTCAACTTATAATGAACATTTTTAGATGGTGACTTTAAAATGTAGGAACAAATACATAGTTTCTCAAAATTCTTTACGGGAATAAGTGAACAAAAGATTTGAACTAAAAAGTCCTATGTGTCCCTTCTCAATGAATTACCATCTCACAAAGGTGACAATTATTTGAATTTTATGTTAAGTATGTACTTGCTTCTTTTTGTAACTTTGCCATGTATGTATATATCTCTAAGCATAATTGTTAGGGTTAGCTGGTTTTGACCTCTGTACAAGAATTCCCCATTCCTTGTGGGGTTTTTTTTTAACACTCAAAAGGTTTTTGCAATTCATCCATATAGGGATGTGGTTAAAATACCTTAATCATTTTCACTGCTGTGTGGTATTCCTTTATATAAACTATATCACAATTTAACAATTATTTAACAATTAATTATCACAAGTTAACCATTAGCAGTGGTTAAGAATCCACCTGCCAATGCAGGTGACATTGGTTTGAGCCTTGGTCCAGGAAGATCCCACATGCCACAGAGCAACTAAGCCTGTGCACCACAACTACTGGGCCTGCACCCTAGGGCCCATGAGCCACAACTGCTGAAGCCCGCATGCCACAACTACTGAGCCCAGGTGCCTAGAGCCCATGCTCCACAACACGAGAAGCCACTGCAATGAGAAGCCCGCATGCCACAACTAGAGAAAGCCCACACGCAGCAACGAAGACCCAAAGCAGCCAAAAATAAATAAATTAATAAATTAATTAACAATTATCTGGTTCGTTTGATATCTGGAAACAATGGATTCCAGATTTTTGCTTTTAAAAACACTAACATAAAACCATAACAATGCTGATGTAAATATTCTCAACCCCTGGTAAACATAGATAAGAATTTCTTTGTGGTAAAGATTTAGGAGTGAATATTGCTGGATCATAAGCTAAATGCACATTCAACATTTCAAGATGAGACCAAATGGTTTCCCAAAGTGGTTGTACCAAGCTGCCCTCCCCCAGCAGTGTATGAAACTCCCAGTTGCCACATCCTCACTCACACTTGGTATTTTTTTATCTTTATTGGAGTAAAATTGCTTTACAGTGCTGTCTTAGTTTCTGCTGTATAACAAAGTGAATCAGCTATATGCATACATATATCCCCATATCCCCCACCTATGCCTCCCTCCCACCCTCCCTATCCCACCCCCTAGGTCCTCACAAAGCACCGAGCTGATCTCCCTGTGCTATGTGGCTGCGTCCCACTAGCTGTCTATTTTACATTTGGTAGTGTATATATGTCCATGCTACTCTCTAACTTCGTCTCAGCTTCCCCTTCCCCCCCTGTGTCCTCAAGTCCGTTCTCTATGTCTGCATCTTTATTCCTGCCCTGCCACTAGGTTCATCAGAACCATTTTTTTAGATTCCATATGTATGTGTTAGCACATGGTATTTGTTTTTGTCTTTCTTACTTACTTCACTCTGTATGACAGACTCTAGATCGATCCACCTCATTACAAATAACTCAGTTTTGTTCCTTTTTATGGCTGAGTAATATTCCATTGTATATATGTGCCACATCTTCGCTCAACATCACTAATCATTAGAGAAATACAAATCAAAACCACAATGAGGTATCTATCACCTCACACCATTCAGAATGGCCATCATCAAAAAATCTACAAACAGGGCTTCCCTGGTGGCGCAGTGGTTGGGGGTCTGCCTGCCGATGCAGGGGACATGGGTTCGTGCCCCGGTCCGGGAAGATTCCACGTGCCGCGGAGCGGCTGGGCCCATGAGCCATGGCCGCTGAGCCTGCGCGTCCGGCGCCTGTGCTCTGCAGCGGGAGAGGCCGCAGCAGTGAGAGGCCCGCGAACCGCAAAAAAAAAAAAAAAAAAAAAAAAAAATCTACAAACAATACATGCTGGAGAGGGTGTGAAGAAAAGGGAACTCTCCTGCACTGTTGGTGGGAATGTAAATAGATACAGTCACTATGGAGAACAGTACGGAGGTTCCTTAAAAAGCTAAAAAAACACTAAAAGCACACTTGGTATTTATAGCCTTTTAAGCTTTTGTCAGACTGGTGAAGGTTAGGTCCTTTTATTATTTTTTCTTATTAGTAATGAAGTTTAGCGTCTTTCTATTTGTCTAGGGACCATTCATGTGTCCTTTTCTCTGAAATATCTATTCATGTTTTTTGCCTATCTTTCTATAACTCGTTTTGTGTTTTATCTATTTCTGTTTTATTTTTAGGAGTAGTTTATATGTTCTGGATACCAGTACTAAACATTTATCAGTCATAATTATTGCAAATATCTTCTCCCAGGCTGTAGCTTGAGTTTCACTCTCTTCATGGTGTTTTTAAGTAAATGATCTTAATTTAAATTTAGTCACATATTCAACCTTTTTCTTTATTGTTGCATCTTATTTAAGAAATCTATCTTACCCATAATTCACAGATAAGCTTATTTTCTGTTATCTCCTAAATTTTTAATTAATAGGGTTTTTTTTTTGGTTTTGTTTTTGTTTTTGTGGTACGCGGTCCTCTCACCGTTGTGGCCTCTCCCGTTGCGGAGCAAAGGCTCCGGACGCGCAGGCCCAGTGGTCACGGCTCACGGGCCCAGCCGCTCCGCAGCATGCGGGATCGTCCCGGACTGGGGCACAAACCCGCGTCCCGTGCATCGGCAGGCGGACTCTCAACCACCGCGCCACCAGGGAAGCCCAATTAATAGATTTTTGAAGAGCAATTTTAGGTTTACAGAAAAATTGATTGGAAAGTACAAAGAGTTACCACAAACCCCTCTCTTCCCACCCACCCCCAGTTTTCTCTATTATTTACATCTTGCATTAGTGTGATACATTTGTTACAATTAATGAACAAATACTGATACATTATTATTAACGGGAATCCACAGTTCAGCTTAGAGTTCACTCTTTGTGTTGTACATTCTGTATGTTTTGAAATGTGTATAATGACATGTATCCATCACTACTGTATCAAACAATGTGGTTTCACTGCTCTCAATATATTCTGTGCTCCACCTATCTATCCTTCCCTCCCCCATCTCCACCTCTGTAGATCTGCCTTCTCCAGAATGTCATATAGTAGAGATCCCACAGTTTGTAGTCTTTTCAGCTTGGCTCTTTTCATTTAACAACATGCTTTTAAGGTTCCTCCCTGTGTTTTCATGGCTTGACACCTCATTTCTTTTCATCACTGTGTAATAGTCCATTGTATGGCTGCACCACAGTTGTTTATCCATTTACCTACTGAAAGACATCTTGGTTGACTAAAGCTTTTTAAAATTTTGTTTTATACTTAAGTCTCATCTAGAATTAATTCTTGGGTATGATGTGAGATAGAATTCAGATTTCATTTTTTACATATGGATTATTAGATGTTTCAGAAACTTTTATCAACCTGTTCCTATTTTTCCCACCGATCCAGCTCTGTCATATATCAAATTCTCATTTTTGTGCTGATCTGTTTCTAAGCTCACTATTTTATTCCACTGGCCTCTGTGTCTACTCTGGGCCAATACCACAACGTCATAATTACAGTTGATGTATGAAAGTCTTGGTAGCTGGTATGATGTGTTCCACCACATAGTTCTTCAGGAGCATCTTGACAATGTGGGACCTTCTTCTTCCATATAAATTTTAGAACCAGCTTGTTAGTTTCATGAAAAACTCTTGGGCTTTGACAGGAATTGTATTGAATTTCTTTCTCAATTTGTGGAGAAATTCTCATTTGTGGAGAACTGAAACCTTTATGATATATAGAATCTTGTGCTCTATGAGTATTGTATTTCTCTCGATTTATTCAGATCTTGATGTTTTCAATAAAGTCTTATTGAAATACCTTGATCATTTTTATTAGATTTGTTCCAGGTACTTTACATTTTCTTTTGCACTTGTAAATGTTCTCTCTCTCTCTCTTTTTTTTTTACACTACATATTGTTTGTTGCAATTTACTTTTGAAATTGATCTATTATATATAGCAACCTTTTAAATTTTTTTTCATTTTATTTATTTGTATATAGATTCAATTTTTCTAAGTAGAAAATCATATCTTCTTTTAAAAGTTATAGTTTATGTCCTCCTCTCTAATCTTTATGTTTTTATTTCTTTTTTTTTTTAATCCTATTGAGCTGGCTAGAACCTCCAGTACTTTCATATGGAATCTGAGAAGACATAGTCCTTCTCCTTGAAGTGCTTTATTGAGGGAAGTAAACTCATCAATATGATACATCGTGACAGGACATAGGAATAGTTTGTATAAATTATATGGAAATTGAGTATGGCTACATTTAATTCCTCCCTAGAAGACAGAGGTCAGGTCCTACTATGTATTGGGTTGGCCAAAAAGTTCATTTGGGCAACATGTTACAAAAAAACCTGAACAAACTTTTTGGCCCATGCAATACTTATCATTGTAGCTTAGAAGTATACATTAATATTTTGCTAACCAAAGTCAATTATATAATCATTCACAAAGTCTTAAGACAGGTAGAACATTGTTTTTGAAATGAGAAGATAGATTTTAAAAAACAATTATTTTATTCATACATGTATTGAACATATATTTATAACACCCTTACCCAACATTGTCCCCAACCATACAGTATACTGATGCACAGACAAACACAGTCTGCTCTCAGTTTTTAACTGGGGAAGGGGAGGGACTCTGTTTAAACAGTGAAACATTTTTGTGTCAATTGGTTCTTCCAAGAAAATAACAAATATATGGGGCTCATAGGTAACCCATGACAGTCACTGTGGGAAAAGCATATTGGTTAAAAATTTTGCTCATATTGCGTTAAAAATCTGCTGTCCCAAAACTCTTAACCACTATTCCTAGTTCTGCCAAATGAAATAAAAAATATTTTCTTCCAATTGACTGCAGTCAAAATCTGTGAAAAGAGCCTTTTTTTTCTTTTCTCTTCTAAGCCTTCCTTTCCATTGGCTAAACTAGTCCTTCAATAATGGTGTGATTTTAAGATCCCATACTATTTTAGTTACCCCCCCTCCTGAGAAACTATTATATGTCCCTGTCTCTCTTAAAAACCATTACACAAAACTGAAAATAAATTTCCAAGGAAGAAATGACCAGTGCATTGTAGATGGAGACTATAAAATTGCTGTTTCTAGAAGTTAAACATATCCCTGCCATATAGAAGTAAATTTACATTATTTCTTTTTGTCCCTCAGTATAGAACTCAGACCTATTGTCATCTATTCCAAGAAAACAATTTTAAATTAATATGAATAAGAATTTCTCCTAAGAGCCTCTTCCATACAAATAACTATTAGGCCATGTCTCCCCAATCCTATCCTTATCTATTAGCTTTTGATCACATTTTTATTGTTTCTTTTAGTTGTAAATGACAGAAATCCCATTGCAAGCATCCTTAGGCAATTAAAAAACAAAACAAAAAAACAGGGTGATGATTTATTGGCTAATAAAGTGATTAGTCAAATAACTGCAAAGTCCAAGTGTATTCACACTTCAGACACATCTATATCCCAGGTCTCAGTGTTTTCAGGATTGGTCTTTTGCCATCTCTGGCTTTTGTTTTCCTCTATGATGTTCCATTCTTATGCAATATTCCCCTTAAAATGGCAAAACAGCTGCCTGCAGTTCCAGGCTATCATCCTATCCTCCCAACGGGAATCCCAGGATTGAGTCTCATTGGCTCTGGATGGGTCACATGCCCATCTCTGAACCAAATAAAGAATGTACCACTCTGACTGGTCAGGCCTGGGTCACATGCCCATCTGTGGAGCTGGAGACTGAATTAGCACAACTCAACCTTTCAACTGAAAGTGGGGGAAGAGTAATTTTCTAAGAAAAAAAAATAGAGTTCTGTTACCCAAAGAAGGAGGAGGAGTGGATTTCAGGCTTTCAATAAAAACAAATGTCCACTTTAGCTTTACAGTTCAGATATATTTATCTCTATTAAATTGAACCCATATTTCTATATTCTAATGTTGATGTCTTCACTAGCTAGCTACATGCTTTTGGTTTAATAATTTAACCCCTTTAACTTAGTTAATTCATTGTAAAATGAAGGCAGAGAAGGAGGGGAAATAGTCACTAAAGCTATTTCCACTTTTAATTCCCTCATTTCATGGTATATATGTTAAGTAAATGGACTTTAAAATGTATTCTCAAATGTGAAATTCTGCCATTTGTAGCAATGTGGATGGACCTAGAGAATATTATGATGAGTAAAATAAGTCAGAGTGACAAAGACAAATACTGTATATCATCACTTATATGTAGAGTCTCAAAAATAATGCAAATGAATGTATATAACCAAACAGAAACAAACTCACAGATACAGAAAACAAACCAGTGGTTACCAGTGGGGAGAGGGAAGGAGGAGGGGCAAATTAGGGTATAGGATTAAGAGATACAAACTACCATGTATAAAATAGATAAGCAGACTTACATTCTTCAAGATGGCGGAGTAGAAGGACATGCTGTCACTCCCTCTTGCCAGAGCACCAGAATCACAATTAACTGCTGAACAATCATTAACAGGAAGACACTGGAACTCACCAAAAAAATACTCCCCATCCAAAGACAAAGGAGAAGCCACAGTGAGACGGTAGGAGGGGCACAATCGCAATAAAATCAAATCCCATAACTGCTGGGTGGGTGACTCACAAACTGGAGAACACTTATACCACAGAAGTCCACCCACTGGAGTGAAGGTTCTGAGGCCCACGTCAGGCTTCCCAATCTGGGAGTCCAGCAATGGGAGGAGGAATTCCTAGAGAATCAGACTTTGAAGGTTAGTGGGATTTGATTACAGGACTTCGACAGGACTGGGGGAAACAGAGACTCTACTCTTGGAGGGCACACACAAAGTAGTGTGTGCATCAAGACCCAGGCGAAGGAGCAGTGACCCCATAGGAGACTGAACCAGACCTACCTACTAGTGTTGGAGGGTCTCCTCCAGAGGCAGGGGGTGGCTGTGTCTCATCATGAGGACAAAGACACTGGCAGCAGGTTCTGGGAAATACTCCTTGGTGTGAGCCCTCCCAGAATCTGCCATTAGCCCCACCAAAGAGCCCAGGTAGGCTCCAGTATTGGGTTGCCTCAGGCCAAACAACCAACACGGAGGGAACTCAGCCCCACCCATCAGCAGTCAAGAGGATTAAAGTTTTACTGAGCTCTGCCCACCAGAGCAACAGCCAGCTCTACCCACCACCAGCCCCTCCCATCAGGAAACCTGCACAAGCCTCTTAGATAGTCTCATCCACCAGAGGGCAGACAGCAGAAGCAAGAAGAACTACAGTCCTGCAGTCGTGTAACAAAAACCACATTCACAGAAAGACAAGATGAAAAGGCAGAGGGCTATGTACCAGATGAAGGAACAAAATAAAACCCCAGAAAAACAATTAAATGAAGTGGAGATAGGCAACCTTCCAGAAAAAGAATTCAGAATAATGATAGTGAAGATGATCCAGGACCTCAGAAAAAGAATGGAGGCAAAGGTCGAGAAGATGGGGCTTCCCTAGTGGCGCACTGGTTGAGAGTCCGCCTGCCAATGCAGAGGACAGGGGTTCGTGCCCGGGTCCGGGAAGACCCCACATGCCTCAGAGCGGCTAGGCCTGTGAGCCATGGCCACTGAGCCTGCGCCTCTGGAGCCTGTGCTCCGCAACAGGAGAGGCCACAACAGTGAGAGGCCTGCCTACCACAGGAAAAAAAAAAAAAAGATTGAGAAGATGCAAGAAATGTTTAACAAAGACCTAGAAGAAGTAAAGAACAAACAAACAGAGATGAACAATACAAAAACTGAAATGAAAACTACACTAGAAGGAATCAATAGCAGAGTAACTGAGATAGAAGAATGGATAAGTGACCTGGAAGACAAAATGGTGGAATTCACTGCTGCAGAACAGAATAAAGAGAAAAGAATGGAAAGAAATGAAGATAGCCTAAGAGACCTCTAGGACAACATTAAATGCAACAACATTCGCATTATAGGGGTCCCAGAAGGAGAAGAGAGAGAAAGGACCAGAGAAAATATTTGAAGAGATTATAGTTGAAAACTTCCCTAATATGGGAAAGAAAACAGTCACTAAAGTCCAGGAAGCGCAGAGAGTCCCATACAGGATAAACCTAAGGAGAAACATGTCGAGACACATAGTAATCAAATTGGCAAAAATTAAAGACACAAAAATTATTGAAAGCAGCAAGGGAAAAATGACAAGTAACATACAAGGGAACTCGCATAAGGTTAACACTTGATTTCTCAGCAGAAACTCTACAAGCCAGAAGGGAGTGGCATGACATATTTAAAGTGATGAAAGGGAAGAACCTAAAACCAATATTACTCTACCTGGCAAGGATCTCATTCAGATTCGATGGAGAAATCAAAAGCTTTACAGACAAGCAAAAGCTAAGAGAATTCAGCACCACCAAACCAGCTCTACAGCAAATGCTAAAGGAATTCTCTAGGTGGGAAACACAAGAGAAGAAAAGGACCTACAGAAACAAACACAAAACAATTAAGAAAATGGTCATAGGAACATACATACTGACAATTACCTTAAACGTGAATGGATTAAATGTTCCAACCAAAAGACACAGTCTGGCTGAATGGATACAAAAACAAGACCCATATATATGCTACAAGAGACCCACTTCAGACCTAGGGACACATGCAAACTGAAAGTGCAGGGATGGAAAAAGATATTCCATGCAAATGTAAACCAAAAGAAAGCTGGAGTAGCAATACTCATATCAGATAAAATCGACTTTAAAATAAAGAATGTTACAAGAGACAAGGAAGGACACTACATAATGATCAAGGGATCAGTCCAAGAAGAAGATATAACAATTATAAATATATATGCACCCAACATAGGAGCACCTCACTACATAAGGCAACTGCTAATAGCTATAAAAGAGGAAATCGACAGTAACACAATAATAGTGGGGGACTTTAACACCTCACTTACACCAATGGACAGATCATCCAAACAGAAAATTAATAAGGAAACACAAGCTTTAAATGACACAATAGACCAGACAGATTTAATTGATATTTATAGGACATTCCATCCAAAAACAGCAGATTACACTTTCTTCTCAAGTGCGCACAAAACATTCCCCAGGATAGATCACATCTTGGGTCACAAATCAGGCCTCAGTAAATTTAAGAAAATTTAAATCGTATCAAGCATCTTTTCTGACCACAACACTATGAGATTAGAAATCAATTACAGGGGAAAAAATGTAAAAACCACGAACACATGAATGCTAAACAATATGTTACTAAATAACCAAGAGATCACTGACAAAATCAAAGAGGAAATCAAAAAATACCTAGAGACAAATGACAATGAAAACACCATGATCCAAAACCTATGGGATGCAGCAAAAGCAGTTTTAAGAGGGAAGTTTATAGCAATACAATCCTACCTCAAGAAACAACAAACAACTCAAATAAACAATCTAACCTTACACCTAAAAGAGCTAGAGAAAGAAGAACAAACAAAACCCAAAGTTAGTAGAAGGAAAGAAATCATAAATATCAGAGCAGAAATAAATGAAATAGAAACAAAGAAAACAATAGCAAAGATCAATAAAACTAAAGGCTGGTTCTTTGAGAAGATAAACAAAATTGATAAACCATTAGCCAGACTCAGCAAGAAAAAGAGGGAGAGGACTCAAATCATTATAATTAGAAATGAAAAAGGAGAAGTTACAAGAGACAACGCAGAAATACAAAACATCCAAAGAGACTACTACAAGCAACTCTATGCCAATAAAATGGACAACCTGGAAGAAATGGACAAATTCTGAGAAAGGTATAACCTTCCAAGACTGAACCAGGAAGAAATAGAAAATATGAACAGACCAATCACAAGTAATGAAATTGAAACTGTGATTAAAAATCTTCCAACAAACAAAAGTCCAGGACCTGATGGCTTCACAGGTGATTTCTATCAAACATTTCGAGAAGAGCTAACACCCATCCTTCTCAAATTCTTCCAAAAAATTGCAGAGGAAGGAACACTCCCAAACTCATTCTATGAGACCACCATCTCCCTGATACCAAAACCAGACAAAGATACCAGAAAAAAAAAAAAAATTACAGGCCAATATCACTGATGAATATAGATGTAAAAATCCTCAACAAAATACTAGCAAACGGAATCCAACAACACATTTAAAGGATCATACACCATGATCAAGTGAGATTTATCCCAGGGATGCAAGGATTCTTCAATATATGCAAATCAATCAATGTGATACACCATATTAACAAACTGAAGAATAAAATCCATGTGATCATCTCAATTGATGCAGAAAAAGCTTTTGACAAAATTCAACACCCATTTATGATAAAAACTCTCCAGAAAGTGGGAATAGAGGGAACCTACTTCAAAATAATAAAGGCCATATACGACAAACCCATTGCAAACATCATTCTCAATGGTGAAAAACTGAAAGCATTTCCTCTAAGATCAGGAACAAGACAAGGATGTCCACTCTCACCACTATTATTCAACATATTTTTGTTGTCCTAGCCACGGCAACCAGAGAAGAAAAAGAAATAAAAGGAATCCAAATTGGAAAAGAAGAAGTAAAACTGTCACTGCAGATGACATGATACTATACATAGAGAGTCCTAAAAATGCCACCAGAAAACTACTAGAACTAATCAATGAATTTGGTAAAGTAACATGATACAAAATTAATGCACAGAAATCTCTTGCATTCCTATACACTAATGATGAAAGTCTGAAAGAGAAACTGGAAACACTCCCATTTACCATTTTAACAAAAAGAATAAAATACCTAGGAATAAACCTACCTAGGGAGACAAAAGACCTATATGCAGAAAACTGTAAGACACTGATGAAAGAAATTAAAGATGATACAAATGGATGAAGAGATATACCATGTATTTGGGTTGGAAGAATCGATATTGTGAAAATGACTATACTACCCAGAGCAATCTACCGATTCAGTGCAATCCCTATCAAATTACCAATGGCATTTTTTATGGAACTAGAACAAAAAAATCTTAAAATTTGAGACACAGACGACCCCAAATAGCCAAAGCAGTCTTGAGGGGAAAAAAAGGAGCTGGAGGAATCAAGCTCCCTGACTTCAGACTATACTACAAAGCTACAGTAATCAATACAATATGGTACTGGAACAAAAACAGAAATACAGATCAATGGAACAGGATAGAAAGGCAAAGCCCAGAGATAACCCAGGCACCTCTGGTCAACTAATCTATGACAGAGGAAGCAAGGATATACAATGGAGAAAAGACAGTCTCTTCAATAAGTGGTGCTGGGAGAACTGGACAGCTACATGTAAAAGAATGAAATTAGAACACTCCCTAACACTATATACAAAAATAAACTCAGAATGGATTAGAGACCTACATGTAAGACTGGATACTATAAAACTCTTAGAGGAAAACATAGGAAGAACACTCTTTTACATAAATGACAGCAAGATCCTTTCTGACCCACCCCCTAGAGTAATAGAAATAAAAACAAAAAGAAACAAATGGGACTTAATGAAACTTAAAAGCTTTTGCACAGCAAGGGAAACTACAAACAAGATGAAAAGACAACCCTCAGAATGGGAGAAAATATTTGCAAACAAATCAATGGACAAAGGATTAATCTCCAAAATATATAAACAGGTCATCCAGCTCAAATAGGAAAAAAATCAAACAACCCAATCCAAAAATGTGCAGAAGACCTAAATAGACATTTCTCCAAAGAAGACATACAGATGGCCAAGAAGCACATGAAAAGCTGCTCAACGTCACTAATTATTAGAGAAATGCAAGTCAAAACTACAATGAGGTATCACCTCACACCAGTTAGAATGGGCATCATCAGAAAATCTACAAACAACAAATGCTAGAGAGGGTGTGGAGAAAAGGGAACCCTCTTTCACTGTTGGTGGGAATGTAAACTGAAACAGCCACTGTGGAGAACAGTATGGAGGTTCCTTAAAAAACTAAAAATCGAATTGCCATATGACCCAGCAATTGCAGTACTGGGCATATACCCAGAGAAAACCATAATTCAAAAAGACATATGCACCCCAATGTTCATTGCAGCACTATTTACAATAGCCTGGACATGGAAGCATCCTAAATGCCCATCGACACATGAATGGATAAAGAAGATGTGGTACATATATACAATGGAATATTACTCAGCTATAAAAAGGAACGAAATTGGGTCATTTGTAGAGACGTGGATGGATCTAGAGACTGTCATACAGAGTGAAGTAAGTCAGAAAGAGAAAAACAAATATCGTATATTAACGCATATATGTGCAACCTAGAAAAATGGTACAGATGAACTGGTTTGCAGGGCAGAAATTGAGACACAGATGCAGAGAACAAATGTATGGACACCAAGGGGGGAAAGTGGCGGGGGGGGGGCGGTGGGCGGTGGAGTGGTGTGATGAATTGGGAGATTGGGATTGACATATATACACTAACATGTATAAAATGGATAATAAATAAATAAAACAGATAAGCAGCGAGGATGTTTTGCACAGCACAGGGAATTATAGCCATTATCTTATAGTAATAGAGTATTATCTGTAAAAATACTGAATCTCTATGCTGTACACCTGAAATGAATATAGTATCGTAAATCAACTATACTTCAGTTTAGAAAACAGACAAAAACAAAAAACAATTAAAAAGTAAAATGTATTCTCAAATGTAAGCAACAATAAGATTAAAATTCCTGTGGCTGTAAGGTTTATCAAGTATGCTAGCTCCCTGGGAATCCTTAAATTCAATTCTAAAAATCTTCACTGAGTGCCTACTATCAATTAATCAGCAAGTAGTCCTCTACATGGAAGAAGACTCTTGGGAAGTATTCAAGAGAGGAATTCTAATTTCATAATTGCAAATATTCACCAAAGGGGAAAGGAGAGGTGTGTATCTTAAAAAAGAGTTACAATTGCAAGCTCTATTTAACTCTGATTTTTAAAATGATATTCAGGAAAGGTGGAAGGAGGGAGACAACAAAGCACCAGCAAAATATGATACTGACCTATAAGAAATAATAGGAAGTCCAAAATCCAGAACTATTTGAGGTTTGCCTTGTGCGACATGGAATGGTGTAAAGAAGGAAAACCGGGGTCTTGAACTCAGACAGAACTGGATATAAAGGTCACCTCCGCACTTAACTACTTGATGGCTTTGGGAATTTGAGCAATTTGCTAACCCATCTATCTCCTTATCTGTAAAATGGATATCATGACTTTTCTCAAGAGAATGGGATTATAGCAAATAAATTGCTGGCACAAAGTAGTCATTCAAAAGCCACCCTTCTTCCTCTAGCAGGCCTGACCTTAGGAACATTTTTATCGATGACTTGACTGAAATCATGGAGACATTCACTTGATATCACAAATGATATGAAATTCAAGGAATAGGAATTATAATAAATGAACGTCAAAGTTCAGAATGGTTTCCCATTTCCTTGCTCTGTGATCTTTGGCATGTGTTAAACAACTGGGGCCTCAGTTGCTTCATCTCTACAATTAAGATAATTATTTTTACGAATTTTACAGGATATGGTGAAGGCTAATTACATCACTTTCGTGAAAGTCTGTCTAAACCATAAGGCACTGTATGAATCAGTGGTCACTCAAGGGTGTCATGCTTAGATGCACAAGTGGTGCACTGCGCAAAGGGCTACATTTAAAGGCAACATTCACTTCAGAAACATCATAGATTTGTATTCTAGGGCAACAATTTTCTAACTGGTGGCAACAAAATGCCTTGTACTACAAAACTGGTATATTATAATAATTTTCCAACAGAAACAGAAGAAAGTAAAGTACCTTGAAAGGGGGTGTATATTTTCTAATTTTTACAAAAATACTTTATAGGCTAGCAGTGTCCCTGTGGCTATTTATCCCAACTCCAAAAGACAGAATAAAACTAGTACATACAAACTATGGAGAAGAGTCTTTGTAACAATCATAACTTTGAAAACAAAATGGATGGAGTGAGCTCCCTGTCCCTTGGGGTAGTCAAGAAATGGCTGACACTATTAATGAAGGATATTATATTAAAAAATCCATAGATCAAGTAAAAGTTAGAATTGATCATCTCTATAGGAAAGAAAGTTAACATTTATTAAGCATTGACTATGTGTTGGGTATTGTGCAGGAGTTAACATACTGTTAATTCATGATAAGAGTTAATCCTGATAAGAGTCCTTCAGAGTTTGTAACATTATCCCTGTTTTGAAGACAAAGAGGTCAAGTAACTTGCAAAGATTCATACGAAGCTAATAAGTGGCAGAGAGAGATTGTCAGAGTCTGTATTCGTTTACTATGACTGCTGTAACAAATTACCACAAACTTTGCAGCTTCAAAGAACAGAAATTTTTTATCTTACAGTTCTGGAGGTCAGACATCCAAAATGGGTTTCAGTGGGCTAAAATCAGGGTGTCAGCAGGGCCGCATTCCTTTCTGGAGACTCCAGAGGAAAATCTATTTTCTTGCCTTTTCCATCTTCTAGAGTCTGTCCACATTCACTGGCCCGTAGACCCCCTCCATCTTCAAGTCAGCAATGGGCTGGTCAGGTCTTTCTCATGTCACATCACTTTGATACTGACCAACTCTTCTTCCTCCAGCTTTCATCTTTGAGGACCCTTGTGATTATATTCAGCCCACCTGGGTAATATACCTACTTTCAGGTCAGCTGATTAGCAAACCTAGTTCCAACTGCAACCTTAATTCCAGCCCCCCCAACCCCACCAAGACCTAACATATTCGCTGGTCCAGGAATCAATTAGTGGACGTCTTTGGGGGACCATTATTCTACCCACCGAGACTCCAAAGCCCATCCTCTTTTCTTTATATCATACTCCCTTCTTACTGCCTCTCCAACATTCTTTCCAATTCTCAGTGAAGCTTATGGAAAATGTGAAAAGAAAAAAAACAAAAGAAGAGAGAGAAGACATGATCCCTGCTGTTAAGGAGCCTCCAGTGAAGCTGAGGTGGCGAGAAGAATTCGTATAAAGTGTAACACCCAATTTGGGTTTGCAAGTGACACAGCCCATAATAGACATCACAGTTATACCTCAGCTTACAAACTCTCTGGCTGTGGAAACCTAGTACTAATGTTTAGTCCTCTCACTGCTGTGCTCGTGAAAACAATTTTCTAATTTCCTGTATGCAAAAAGGGAGGGTACGGAACCATTTGGGGCGTTGGACAACACAGAGAAAGTGATGTCCCAGAAGCAGGGGAAGCAGTGGCATGTGCTGGGGTGAAGTCACAGAGGCAGGGAAGGCCCAGGGAGGGTGATGGAAGGAGAGGTACTGTGGAGGTTGCAGGAGAGGCAGCAAAAGGCTCTGGTCAGGGAAGAACCGTTTCTGAGCACAGATGCCTCCTGAGCAGGCCAGAGCCTGGACCCCTCCTCGTGAAACTTTGGACAAGAAGCGCACCCTCAGAATGCTTCTGCTTCGTTCGTTGTGATGGTAGTAAGTCTAGAGAAGGGAGAGAGCCACGTGGACCGAAATAGTCAAATTCTCAATGAAGTCATGAGAACTGAAACAGAGGATCGTTATTGTGGTCGCTGAGAGAGAACAGAGGGCAGTCCATGGCAGAAGCGACTGGAGAGAAAAGGATCTGAAGAGGGAATGGACAACCAGGAGAGCCATGGTTCCCAACTTCATCCCCAAGCCAGGTGTACTTTAAAAGCATCTTTATCACAGCCAGCGCTCTGCTGCCGCAAGCCCCGAAGCAGGCTCAGACCCTTCCAGTACCAGAACCCTCTGAGGTACTTGTCAAAAATGCAGATTTGAGGGCTTCGGGGCAGACCTTCCAGAGCAGAATGGCTAGCGCTGGGGACCAGGAATCTTCATGTTAACCAAAATTCCCCAAGGAGATGGAATTGAAAGCCAGGGAGGCAGGTGGCCCAAATCCTTCCCTGTAAGAAAGATCACTGAAAATAGATGAACACTTCACCATCAGGTGAAGGTCAATGAACTGGGCCAGTAGGAAGAAGGTGTAAAGGAAAGAAGCTTTCTGTCTCCCGGTACTGTGGCCACTGCAGAAAGCAGCCTTGAGAAACATAAATGGGATCGCTAACATTTAGACTCCTTAGATATCTGTTTTCAGACCCAAACTTTTGTGGTGCCAACTACTTGGTAATTTTAAAAATAGAAAAAGGACTGTATTTTGCTCTGAAATAGTATTACTTCAATCATTCTGTCTTTTCTATAACTATGGGGGAAATATGTATTAATTGCAGTTAGGGGAAGACTTTCAACAGCATTTAAAGGGAGAGATAGCCCCTCAAGAACGTAGTCATCTATGCACCAGTGGCAGCTATGAACTATAGGCAAATTGTAAGAAAAGTAATAACATCGATGCTCACTGAATACAGTTAAAAAGGCTTTCAGTTTAAAAAAGAAGAGAAAGAAAATAACAATAAATATATTACTATGTGTGCCATTTTTAATTTTAGTCCAGCGGGACTTCTGAATGTGGCTCAAATTCAAAATACCTTTTAAAATCCTTTAAAGTTTCAACACTTCTTTTTAGCACCATCTGCATAGAGGAAAAATGCCTTCACATTACTGGATTGTACCGCCCCTATTTAGAGTATTTTGTCTCAAACAGTTGTGGCCTTGGCCACACCTAAGTCTTTTTTGTGTTCAAGCCAAGTGAGAATTCTGTGGCTGGAGACCAATTCTTTCCATTTTTGGAGCTTCATCACGATTCGTTGAGCTACTTTTTCAAACCTAGGCTTCCTCCTCCACGGATGGGCATTTAATAGAGACTACTTTACAGAGCTGTAAAAAAATTTCTATCTTTCTCTTTTCCTTTCACTTCTTTAACTTTCATTTCATGGTCCATTGTCTTAGAAGATCCCACCTGTTCTTCAAACTTTCAAGCCAAGGCTTGAGTCATCTATTCTCTACTGGCAATTTTTGTTTATGTGTTTTTTATGTTTATGTTTAAGCTTTATGTTTAAGCTTTAAACCAAAGTTCACAACCTTGGCTATACATCAGAACCACCTGGGGGTGGATGATAAATTACTGATGCCAGGGCTGTATTCCAGGCCAATTAAAGTGAGGTGATCCCCAGCAAGACAAAGGCAAGCTTATTCTAAAATTGATATGGAAAAGCAAAGGACTTAGAATAACTAAGACAATTTTCAAAAAGAGGAATAAAGTGGAAGGAATCACTCCAGTTGATATTAAGGCTTATATAGCTACAGTGATCCAGATAGTGTGGTAATAAAAAAAAAAGATAATGTGGTACTGATGGAAGGATAGATACATAGATCAATGGAACAGAAAAAAACCTGTGAATAGACCCACATAAATATGCCCAACTTATTTTTGACAAAGATGGAAGAGTAATTCTAGTGAGAAAGAATAGACTTTTCAAGAGATGGTGCTGGAACAACTGGACATGCATAGGCAGAAAATGAATCTCAGACTAAACCTCATGTCTTATACAAAAAATTAACTTAAAATGGATCACAGACTTAAATATAAAATATAAAACTACAAACCTTTTAGAAAAAACATAAGAGAAAATCTTCAGGACCGAGGGTTAGGTAAAGGGATCTTAGACTTGAGGCCCAAAGCATGATCCACTAAAAGTATTGAAAAATTGGATCTCATTGAAATTAAATTTTTTTACTCTGCGAAAGAACCTTATAAGAGAATAAAAAGACAAGCTACAGAGTGAGGGAAGATATTTACAAACCATATATCCTCCAAAAGAGTTGTTTCTAGAAAATATAAAGAACTCAAAACTCATGGTAAAAAGCCAACAATCCAATTTCTAAATGCGCAAAAGTCACGAAGGGACATTTCACCTAAGAGGATATACAGACGGTGAACAAGCACATGAAAGGATGTTCAACATCGTTAGCAATTGGGGAACTGCAAATCAAAATCATGAAATATCACTACACACTTACTGGAATGGCTAATTTAAAAAAAAAATGTCACCATCTAATGCTGGCAAGGATGAGGACAAACTGGACCACTCATATGTTGCTGGTGGGTATGTAAAATTGTACAGCAACTCTGGAAAATAGTTTGACAGCTTCTTATAAAACTAAGCATGTACTTACCATATGACCCAGGAATTCCACAGTTGGTCATTTATTCCAGAGAAATGAAAACTTAGGTTCACACGAAAACCTCTACATGATTGTTTATAGCAGCTTTCTTCATAATAGCCCCAAACTGGAAACAACCCAAATATCCCTCAATGGGTAAATAGTAAAACAGACTGTGAAACACCCATCCCATGGATACTACACAACAATAAAAGGCAGCCAACTGCTGATACATCAACAACTTAGATGGATCTCAAGGGAATTATGCTGAGTGAAAAAAGCCAACCTCAAAACATCACATACTGTGTGATTCCATCCACATAACATTCTTGAAATACCAAATTATAGGGATGGAGAACAGATCAGTGATTGCCAGGGGTTAGAGGTGGAAGAATAACATGAGGTAGCCTTGGGGTGACGGCACAGCTCTGTATGTCGATTGTGATGGTGGTTACACAACTCTACAGGTGCTAAAATTGCATAGAAACACACACACATGCACACACAGGAGCATACTAGCACTGGTGAAATCTGAATAAGCTCTTGTAGACTGTACCAATGTCGTTTTTCTGGAGTTGATATTGTACTATACTTAACGCAAGATTATCATTGGGGGAAACTGGGTGAAGAGTACACAGAATCTCCCTGTACCTTTTTTCCAATTTCCTGTGAATTTATAACTATTTCAAAGTAAAACTTTTAAGCAAAAAAAAAAAAAAAAAAAGTACATTAATAAAATGCTGATGCTTGACCCCTATTCCAGACAAATTAGATGAAAATTTCCTGAGGTAAGACAGGACACTAATATTTTTTAAACTCTTTCCAGATTATTCTATGGTGCATTCAAGGTTGAACCACTGTTTTAAGCAAGCATGGATTTCCAAAAATATGTAAATTACAAAGATGATAACTTGCTTTATTAAAAGAATCTTTGCTCTACGATGCTAAATTGATCACAAGCAGTCTTTCAAGAATTGAGTCCTCTAAACCACTTAAGAAATCTAATTTACACATTATCTTTTAGGAACGCATATTCTAGTGTTCATGCTGAAACACATGAGCAGTCATAAGTAGCTATTGCTATAAAGAAAAAAAACAAAATTCAAAAGGCTATATGCACCCCTATGTTCATAACAGCACTATTTACAACAGCCAAGACATGGAAGCAACCTAAATGTCCATCAACAGATGAATGAATAAAGAAGATGTGGTATATACACAATGGAATATTACTCAGCCATGAAAAAGAATGAAATAATGCTATTTGCAGCAACATGGATGGACCTAGAGATTAACATACTAAGTGAAGTAAGTCAGACAGAGAAAGACAAATATCAAATGATATCACTTACATGTGAAATCTAAAAAAATGATACAAGTCAACTTATATACAAAACGGAAATAGACCCACAGACATAGAAAACAAACTTACAGCTACCAAAGGGGATAGTTGGGGTGGAGGGTAAATTAGGAGTTTGGGATTAACGTATACACTACTCTGTATGAAACAGATAACCAACAAGGACCTACTGTATAGCACAGGGAACTATACTCAATATCTTGTAATAACCTATAATGGAAAAGAATCTGAAAAAGAATATATATGTATATGAATCAGAGTGCTGTACACCTGAAACTAACACAACATTGTAAATCGACTATACTTCAATTTTTAAAAAAATCTATTGCATTCAGCTCTCTGAGAAAATGTATTTGACTAGATTATTAATTTCTCTTTATGTCTACTGCTTGAAACTGCCTGTCTCTCCAAATCAGTGTCAGCAGAGTATCACTTGACAACATTTAAACATTTGCCTTTTGTTTCAAGAATCTCAAGGGAGATTGAGAAGTAGCCCCCTGGGGCTTCAACAGTGTTAATCACGAGGGCAGATATTTTAAGGATATGAGTTGTACTGACAGGCACTAGACCCTGAGTGATAAGAGCCTCCGCGGACTTTTCCTTTTTAGAGCATTCGTGATATATGCAGGGCCCTCTAAATTATGGGCCCAATATCCAGGCTCCTCTTACCCCGGACTAAGGTCAGTCTGGCACACATCCCATAAAATAAGTCTCATTTTATTGTCTGTATCTCAGTTGTGCATGTGACCTGTTTGATAACCAACTTTATTTGCCATCCTGGGATCAAGGTAACTTTTGTTCGAAAAATTATATCATTGAAAGATCTCCAAAGAATATGCCAGAGAGTCAAAAGGGGAATCCAAAACAATTTGAAGAGTGGCAGCATCCCTGGAATATCAGTGTAGATTCTCAAGGTAAACTGTTACCAAATAAAAATACGGATTTGTTTGTTACATGTCTTGTCATTTTTAAATCCTACCTTGAAAACTCAGGGGTGCCTGGCTACTACCCTGCAGAAACTAGGTGAGGCTCAGAAAGCTACTGTGTTCTCTGGTGTTATGTGGGGATTCGGAAAGATTCACACACTTTCCCACTGCTGCCATCTTCCCCCTCTTGCATTCTTTCCATTATTTTTCTGTCAACATTATTTCACATAATTATGGTCATCAATATATACATAAAAATTGTATATTCTAACCATCAACAAACAACGTGAGAAGATAATCTACAGAATGGGAAAAAATATTTGCAAATCATGTATCTAGTAAGGGGTTAATATCCGAAACACATAAAAAACTCATACAACTCAGTAGCAAAAAAAACAAATAACCCAATTAAGAAATAGGCAAAGGGGCTTCCCTGGTGGCGCAGTGGTTGAGAGTCCGCCTGCCGATGCAGGGGACACGGGTTTGTGCCCCGGTCTGGGAAGATCCCACGTGCCGCGGAGCGGCTGCGCCCGTGAGCTATGGCCACTGAGCCTGCGCGTCCGGAGCCTGTGCTACACAACGGGAGAGGCCACAACGGTGAGAGGCCCGCATACCGCAAAAAAAAAAACAAAAAAACAAAACAACAAAAAAATTGAAGCATAGTTGATTTACAATATTGTGTTACTTTCACGTGTACAGCAAAGTGATTCAGTTATATATATATATATTTTTTCAGATTATATTCCATTATAGGTTATTATAAGATGTTGAATATTGTTTCCTATGTTATACATAAATGCTTGTTGCTTATTGATTTTATGTATGATAGTTTGTATCTGTTAATCCCATACTCCTAATTTATCCCTTCCCCCAAACTTCCCCCTTTGATAACCATAAGTTTGTTTTCTGTCTGTGAGTCTGTTTCTGCTTTGTATATAGATTCATTTGCATTATTTTTTAGATTCCACATATAAGTAATATTATATAATATTTGTCTTTTCTCTGTCTGACTCAGTATGATAATCTCTAGATCCATCCATGTTGATGCAAATGGCAATGTTTCATTCTTTTTATGGCTCAGTAATATTCCATTGTATATAAACCAATCATCTGTTGATGTGCATTTGGGTTATTTCTATGTCTTGGCTATTGTAAACAGTGCTGCTATGAACATAGGGGTGCATGTATCTTTTCAAATTAGAGTTTTCATCTTTTCCAGATATATGCCCAGGAGTGGGATTGCTGGATCATATGATAGCTCTATTTTTAGTTTTTTAAGAAACATCCGTTCTTTTCCATAGCGCTGAGCCTACGATTAAAATAGGGAAACTCCTTATCTTAAAGAATGGTGTGAGGATCAAATAAGGTAATGCACACAAAGAAATGCTTAGCACGGTCACCATCTCATTGGAAGCCCTCAATCTTCCACATCAGGTGGTAAGAACACCCCTCACGCATTTCACAAATTTGCCTGAAACTGTATCTGATAGCTATGAGGAGCCCCAAGGCTAGCATGTACTAAATTGTACTTGGCAGAGCTGTCAAATCAAAGAATACTAGTGAGAAATCTGGACCTTTTCTAAAGTGCTTTCCCTTACCTACCATCCTTTTCCGTAAGGCCTTCTGCAGCTTAATCTCCTGCCCTCTCATCCAAAGCATACTATGAGACAGGAGGAAAAGCTAGTAGTAAAAGATGGCCAGGCATCCTAGTTGGGTATCATATACTTGGCCTTTCTTCCCTGTATCTTTGAAAATCTAAACTCGATGTGATATTTCACAAAATATTTGAGAGGTTCTCCCCAGTTTTGTGGGTAGGACACCTTTCCCAGACTCTTGGAAAAGACATTCTTTAGTCCTCCAATAGCCAAACCACCTCAGAAGGGGCCTAGCCAAACCTACTGGTAAGGGAAACTGCTCTGAGGGAAGCTGACTCAGATCCCTCCCTGCCCGGCACCCGCCACGCACAATGACATCAACAGCGCATCAAGAAGCTTTGGCGATGCTAAAGAATAGACAAGTTCTTGCCCCTCCAAATTCCCCACTCCTCTTCCAGCCACTTTCCCTGCCTCCACTAATTGGTTGGAAGTTCTCATCACTCTATACTGTCATTTTTGTGGTGTAATTTCCCAGTGGTAAGTCAAAATGCTGATAGAAGAGTGGGTGTGCAGAATGATTTGATGACTTATAAAAATGATCAAGGCTTCATGAAGCCTGTGTACAGGTGTTCTATTACGAGGTATTTCAAACAGACAATAAACAAGGAGAACAAGATAATAGACTCTTAGTCACCACCGTCCAGATTGTTCTCATTTTCCCCATGTTTACTTCAGATGTTTTTGAGGGGATAAAATATCACAGATGTACTTGAAGTCCACTTTATACCTCTTTTGGAAGTTGCAGTTATTATTATTCTTTAAACTTTATAAATACTAGGTTGGGAGCATGGTGGTAATAAATCTGAAAACTGCATTCAAAGGTAAAGTGAAATTTTCCTTCTGTTGCTATGGGATTTAACTAGTCTCAGGGCATGTTTTCCTTCTCACTTATAGGGCCTTTTTCTTCTTCATTTTTTCAAAGAATCTCAAACCCAGAATTCGGATTCATTGTGCTATTAGGTTGTAAACAAAAAACAGATCTAAATGTGCTTTGAAATTTTTATCTGCCTTCAATCTAAGTTATTAAAGTTTAAGATGCCCAAAGACATGCTGAAAATCTTGTGTAATTTCGCAAGTTAAGATATTTGATTTTTTATTTTATTTCCCCATAGTGTAGCCATTAGAATTGTGAATTTCCTGCAAAAATAACTGATTGCTGCTCTTGCCCAATTGAATCTCTTCTTTTTCAACTTTTTGTTCATTTCTATCAAAATCTGAATGTTTACTTATCCACAAATTTCATAACTCAGGGTGAGAGTCCTGCAAATGTCATAACTATGTATTTTTAGTTACTAAATTTTAGTTAGCATCTAAATTTTCACGTACTAGAAGACTAGACTGTCTAGAAGTTTAGAAGCTTTCTTGTTACTTTTCCAAGGACCCATCTGGAAAATCCAAACTTCCTCATCTTCCCCTTAAGTTCATTAATCAAATTATTTTTCGATAAAGTTTTATGCGCATTCTTTCAGGAGGAAATCTCCATAGACATGCACTCCCTCTCTTTCGCCACCTAGAGGTCAAAGCGTAAAACAACTCATAATCTTTCCAAGATATTTCCTTCCCAACTGTACAAAATTATCTATTTTTCCTCCAACACAGGAATTTCTGTAATACTTTCTACCACTTTTAATTTGTTCATACATTCTACCTTATACAATAGTTATTTGTGAACAAGTCTTATGTCTCCTTACAGACATTGGATATCTTAAGGGGCAGGTCTATATGTTACCCATTTCTTTTCATCTCCCATAGCACCTAACTCAATGCTTTACAGGGAGAATAATGAATGAAAAAATGAATGAACAAATAAACAAACATATCGGTTTGGGGACAGAATCTCATTCATCTCCCTTCAGTCTTGGGTATATAAGAAAAGGCGACAACCATAAGAAGACACTCCCTGGCAGCATGAGGTAGGGTAGAGTGGTGCTGAAATATGAAAAGAATATGACCTTGGGAATTAGATTCTTGCCTTCTCAAGTCCCAGCTCTGTCACCAGCCAATCAGGAAATTTTTGGTTAAATAACATTTTCTCTTAGACTTGCTCTCCCTTTCTCTGAAGTAAAGAGAGTAATACCTATTTTGCAATGATGTATGACTATTAAGTAATACAGCATAAGAGAAGGTGCCTTGCTCTCATAATAACTAAACAATAAAGTATACATGATTGTTCCTGGAGAGGGCGCTCGCTCACAGAAAGATGCAAGATCTTTCTGGGCCCAGCTCTGCCACAGGCTGACCAGCTGTGCCACCTTGAGGAAGTCATTCACCCTCTCTGGGACTCCCTCTTCTCATTAGTGAAATTGAAAAGTTGTGTGCATAATCCTTGAGGTCTCTCCCAGCTCTGTGATTAGAAAATAAATGTTTAATGTATCAACTCATTATCACAGTATGTCTGGGTTGAGGAACTCCATAATTCCTCTCTTTTTTTAAACAACAACACAGTTGACAAATTTATAGTAACCACTACTTCTAAATTTTGTTTCCCTCATGAGAAGAATAAGAATCCAACTTTAAAAACCTATGCATCTGGACATATATACACTACCAAAGTAAGGTAGATAGCTAGTGGGAAGCAGCTGCATAGCACAGGGAGATCAGCTCCGTGCTTTGTGACCTCCTGGCGGGGTGGGATAGGGAGGGTGGGAGGGAGGGAGATGCAAGAGGGAAGAGATATGGGAACATATGTATATGTATAACTGATTCACTTTGTTATAAAGCAGAAACTAACACACCATTGTGTAAAGCAATTATACTCCAATAAAGATGTAAAAAAAAAAACCTATGCATCTTTCAGAAAAGAATATTTAGTTGCTTTTATATATGACACCATCCATTGAGCATATTTTTGCTTCAACATATTTTTGCTGAATGAAGGAATGAATAATACTTTAGTGGGTGTTTGCCAGAAGTTCCAAGAATGATAGTTCATCTTCTCTACTAGGCTTGATTCTTTATAAACAGCCAGCTTAGCTCTTTTTTCTCCCCAAATTGGCTTTGAGTCACTGATATGATTCACAACTTTAAAAATATAGGTTGAACCTGAAATTGCCCTGGCAGGAAATGAGCTAAGGAACACAGTACAGGTGAAAGGGAGATGCCCTCCCCCCAGAAAAAAAGATCGTTCTTCTTTTTATTTTCTAGTTCCCAATATGAAATGAGGAAATGTCAACACGTAGCTTTATTCCCATCTCTCTGATCACATTGGTTGAAATGGTAAAATCAAAGGTGAAGTACAAAGCAATTAAATCTCTAGGATTTAAATCTCTAGGCACATTTTTTTTCAGGTGTGGCTGGCCTTCCCACTGCACCCCAGATGAGTCACTTAACAGGAGCTAAGCAGAGGAAGATGTATTGACATTCTGTCAGAGAAAAGGTACGTACCAGGTCAGGTCTTGACCCACAAAGAAATCATTGATGTCACACAGAAAGATACAGATGGCAAGAGCTAAGAGATGACTACCAGAGAGAGGTGAGGGTGCCCTAGCACAGCTAGCCCTGCTGGCATCCTTTAAAAGGGAAGAGATGGCAGAGAGCAAGCAGCACAGGTGCCACTGGGAAGGAGGTCTGACTGACAGCAAGAATCAATGCACTTGTTTGTTTTAGAAAGTTTGCCTTGTTTGAAGAAGGATCCTGAAAGGTAAGAGGATGGTTTCAGTTCCCTGTTTTCAATATCCTCTCTGCAACTCAAACTTCCAGTATTATCCAGAAGCCACTTTGCCTTCTCCTGTCCTGTCTTCCCATGGATAATGGCATATTGTCATGTTTGTCCAGAAGCTTATAAAAGCAATTATCTTAGGGAAATAAACGAGACACACTGGAAGAATAGAACACTGCTAAATAGGAGTAGGGTGGTTTCAGCCCTTAGGCAAGTGCTAGGAAGTTACCTAGTGCCCACCCTATGACGTGGGCAAGAAAGGCTCCTTCCCTGGACTGCATGCTGACTCCCGCGCTTCTCGGCCCATGCCCTCCCTTCATGGCCGAAAGGACACACCAATCTGGAGCTCGTAACCTCTCTCTAGATGACACTACAGGCACCCAAAACCTTGGAATTCCCTTTCCAAATGACCCTGAGCCCTTTTTCATGTCCTGCACTGGTCTCTTCTCTGGGTCTGGCCCAAAGGCAGACAGAACAGTTAGAATACCCACTCCTAGCCCTGCGGGACAGCTGTTCGGGGGGATGGTAGAAGGTAGACAGAGCTTGTATGCAAGACTAGGGTGTCCACATGTGCCTCGTGCCACAAGGCCCTACAGTACAGGATGGAGCTAGTGATGAGAAGAGAAGAGGGGTGGCCGGGGGACGGCAGACATTCAACACTAAGTGGTCTAGGAATTCTAACTTTGACCTTGACTTCCAATCATGAAAGCACGTTAGTCAATGTACGTGGATAGAACATATTTTATTTAGCAAGTCGTTAGCTTGGTTTAAACCTATGACTTGTGGGCTTCCGTTTGTGCTCTTGCCTGGGCCCTGTGAATATTGGGGGTTTCAATCAAAGGTTGGTTATTTATTGCTTTTATTATGACGAGTGATTTGCAGTTTGGTCAGTAGTGAAGGATTGTTTCTTTGATACATGTCAACCTTTCATTCTGTTAAAGGGATTGTTATGCTCTACATCCTAGAATAATTTGTAACCTAAGGTCAATAATTCATAACAACACCAGAAGAGGGGCTATAGTTTTTAATGTAAAAGCAAATGAAGTTGTAAGTTTGGATTATGGTTTCAAGAAGTAATTCTAGCGACAGCTGCCCTTTTTCTTTACATTTCTAGACACTTTTTTCCTAAGTGTCTTTATGAAAGGACTTTGTGAGGTCTGAGTAGTTAGTAAATTAATGAATTTTCTGTATTTTAGTTTATTTTAAAGAGAGAGCACTACCAAAATACTTAAACATCTTTAATATTAAAAAATGTTTAGTAGATCTCAAAATTTGCACTTATTATTGCTATAGTAACTATCTTGGTACCATGCTCACTTGCCTTGCTGTTCTACAAGTCATAAAAATACCAAATAGACACCAAAGTCTTGTTAAATGCATCCTGGCAGAGTACAGAATTCTCTTTTACAGTCTGTCTCTAACACTGTTTAAGGGACTTAGTTGCCAGGGAACCTCATTATCATAGGATCTTGCCTGTGCTCTAGTCCTAACAGCAGTCTTGGGGAACGGCATCATTGTAAACTGCCAATGACCATGAATCCAGATGTTTTGAAAGTCTTTGTGAAAAGGGGATAGGATATTTTTTACTTTTCTTAAGCTTCCTCACCATATTATTTAGGCTTTGTGTATTTAATTAATTATTTGAACTAGATATTAAATTCCATCATCTTATTGGCTTGGTCACAAAATGTATAGTGGTAAAAGAATGTCCTGAAGAGGATAGAAGTTCACTCACCACCCAGATGAAACCCAACGCTATAAGGCTAATTCCCTTTCCAGTAACAAACGCCCATAGCCCAATCCAAAGCCTTCAGGAAAAGGGGACAGATTCTCCCTCATTTCTCCCCTTCCAAAGGAGCACAGGTACCTCAGGTAAATCCTTTTACAAACCCCAGGTATCGTTCAGGCTGCTCTTCCTTGCCCTCGGGTGCCGTGTTGCTTTCAGTCTCTTGGCAGCATCTCTTGGCCGCTAATTGCCTTGCCTTGTCAGTATAAGCCATACTGGCATTTACTCCCTGACTGCTGGAACACAGTCATGGCTGTCACGGCTAGCATCCCAGACATTCCCCTGCCAATGACATTCCTCACTCTGACCCCTGCCAGCCATCACGGACTCTACCACCACTGGCTCTATTGACCCATACTAGCTCCTTGGGGAAGCTGAGAAAAGAAGGGACATCTGGGCTATAGACTTTCTGTTGCCCAACACAGATCCTTGACATTGCTCTTTCACTGGAGAGGTATGAGTCAAGCCAGCTACCTACCCTTTTATACAGAAAGGTCAGACAGTCCCATTCATTTTCTTTGATTAGCAGGCTGTGTAATATTCTCTCCTCCAGGATGGTCTTTTACCATCTTATAAGTCCCTTATCATAACACTTGTCTGTATCTCCTTGTATTTACTTATCCACAAGTGCTATGAGGGCAGGGATTGTATCTACCTTGCAAACTGTTACATCTCTAGCACCTGGTCCTACCACACCCTACAAATCTTCCTTAACCTGAACTGAACCTCAAAAACTTAGGGCAAAAACTGTACAGGCATCTATCAACACTATAGTGTATGCCTCCAGAACTTCTTCCCCAGCCATCACCTACCTTCCCAGTCCAACCACCACAAACTATGATCAAAGAGAAACCCCCTTGGTCTTCAAGCCCAGGCTCCCAGGGTCTACGCAGGTTATTTTAGATTGCTGGGTTGAATTTTTGTCTTGAGGTTTCAAAACAACTACTCAAAATTAGGGGTGTGACTAGGAGACGAGGGGAAAGCATGTTTCTGTTTGGATCTGTAAGAGACAAAGCATAATCTCCCTGCTGTGGAAACCATTCTCGTCATTGAAAGGGCTTCAGCCTTCAAACCACGGCCCCACCATGGCTACCCACCTGTCTTGGTTGGGTGGTGAAAATGGCATCAGGAGAAATGTATATATAGAAATGGAATAGGAGAACAAGACATAGAAAAGGTACACCTACATGTTCATTCTTAACTCTTAGTCCAATAAAGTCATAATTAACTAAATTATAATTTCATTGCCCTCTAACAGGAGATAATTCTGACCTCTCTTCTGGCGTTTGGCATTTGTAAGTGACACTACTCAGAACAATTCTTATCTGAGTGTGGGATGTGACCATACCCATCAAGACAAGCCCAACCATATTACCACTCTGAGGAGATGTAAAGATTGTTCCTTGGTTTGGGACCACAGCTGTCATTTACAGAATCATAGTGACCGCATATAAATCAGTCTCTTTGACAAAGAACCTTTGTGGGTCAAGCTGTCCCCTCCTAACCACCTCAGGCATGGCTTTGGTGACAGTTCTTAGTAATCAAAAAGTAGCACTATTTAAAATTCTTCTTCAGAGGGTACTTAACAGTTTTTCTTTTTTGTCTTTCAACTTAGTGTGCTATAGTTCACAAGATGGAAAATAATGATATTTTCTTCCTGATAATTCATTTCAGAATAATTCAGTATCGTGATGATAGCAGGAGAGAATGGAGGAGAGTCTATTGATATAAGACCGACAGATACTGACCCCCAATGTATCATTCAACAAGCACGAATGTCTAACCGGGGTGCTGCTAGGTGGTAAGACTGTAGGAAGACACAGTCCTTGGTCTCAGGTAGCTAATAGTTTAATGTGGAGGAAAGGCTCAGGTAAACCAGCAATTGCAGCAAGTTTACTCGGTGAATGTTATGGTAGAGTTATATCTGGGTCGGGAAGAATATTTGGAGTACAAAAAAAGGGCATCCAATCAGACTGGGGGAGGTGTTATCAGGAAATGCTTCCAAGATTCATGTTTAAACTGAATCTTTTTTTTTTTTTTTTTTTTTAGGCTGTGCCACGCGGCATGCAGGGTCTTAAGTTTCCCGACCAGGGATCAAACCCGTGCCCCCTGCATTGGGAGCTCGGAGTTTTAACCACTGGACCACCTGGGAAGTCCCTAAACTGAATATTAAAGGCCAAGTATGACATGGAGAAGATGAGGCAGGAGGAAGAGAGTAAGGGCATTCTGGGGAAAGGCCTTACTACATGCAAAAGCATGGAGGTACAAAATCGTGGTGTGTCCTGGGAACTACAAACATGGCTAGAGAAAAAGGCATGTTGCAGAATGTTGCATGATCTGTAGCCAGACCATGTAGAAGCTACTATGCTAAGCTCAGTTTAGAGGACCACAGATTGACTTAGGCTGTTCACTGTACTGTAAATGCTGCAAAGGGCAGAGAACATACCTTCCTTCTACATTTCTGTATCCTCTGTGTCTAGTACATGGTAGCCTCTCAATAGATGTGTGTTGGATAATTATATTAATTTATTAGTTAAACCCTATCACTGGAAGGAGAATACTTTTTAAATCAATTACAAGAAGGACAACTTTTATTTATAGTAGCATACAGTTACTACAAAATGAAAAAAATGTAAAACACAAAAGATACTTTAAGTTAAAGATAATAAATTTTTTTGTTTTTTGTTTTGTAAAGATAAACAAAATTGCCAAGAAGGTAGACTCACCAAGAAAAAGAAAGGATTCAAATAAATAAAATCAGAAATGAAAGAGGGGACATTACAACTGATACCACAAAAGCACAAAGGATGATAAGAGACTACCATGAATAGCTACATGCCAACAAATTGGACAACCTAGAAGAAATAGATAAACTCCTAGAAATATACAACCTACCAAGACTGAATCATGAGGAAACAGAAAATCTGAACAGACAATTACTAGTAAGAAGATTGAATCAGTAATCAAAAATCTCCCCCCTCAAAAAAAAGTCCAGAAGTAGATAGCTTCACTGGAGAATTCTACCTAATATTTAAAGAAAAATTAATACCAATCTTTCTCAAGAAATTGAACTCATTTTACAAGGCCAGTATTACTCTGTTATCAAAACCAGACAAGCACACCACAAGAAAAGAAAATTACAGGCCAATATCCCTAATGACCATAGATGCAAAATTTCTCAACAAAATCTTTGTAAGCCAAAATTAATAATACATTAAAAAGGATTATACACCATGATCAAGTGGGATTTATCCCAGGGATGCAAGGATGGTTTGACATCTACAAATCAATCAATGTGATATAACACATTAACAAAATGAAGGATAAAAATCATATGATCATCTCAACAGATGCAGAAAAAACATTTGACAAAATTCAACATGTGTTTATGATAAAAACTTTCAACAAAATGGGTTGTTCTTAAGTGAATAGACATTTTTCCAAAGCAGACATGTAGATGACCAACAGGTGCATGAAAAGATGCTCAAAATCACCAGTCATCAGAGAAATGCAAATCAAAACCACACTGAGATATCACCTTACACCTGTTAGAAGGCCATAATCAAAAAGAAATAACAAGTGTTGCTAAGGATGTGGAGAAAAGGGAAGTTTTGTGCATGGTTGGTGGGAATTAAATTGGTGCAGCCACCTGGGAAAACAGTATGGAGGTTCCTCACAAAATTAAAAATAGAACTACCATATGATCCAGCAATCCCATTTATGGGTATTTAGCCAAAGAAAACAAAAACATTAACTTGAAAAGATTATGTATCCCCATGTTCACTGCAGCATTACAGTTGACCCTTGAGCTACCTGACGGTTAGGGGCGCTGGCCCCTACTCAGTCAAAAATTTACATTATAACTTTATAGCCAACCCTCCACATCCAAGGTTCTGCAATGGCAGATTCAACCATCTGCTGATCATGCAGTACTATAGTACATACCTGTTGAAAAAAATCCAGTACAAGTGGATCTGTGCAGTTCAAACCCATGTTGTTCGAGGGTCAACTGTATTTACAACAGCCAAGACATGGAAGCAATTTAAGTGTCCACTGATGGATGAATGGATGAAGAAAGCATGGCATATATATACAATGGAGCATTCTTCAGCCACAAAAAGAAGGAAATCTTGCCATCTGCAACAACATGGATGGACCTTGAGGGCATTATGCTAAGTGAAATAAGTCAGACAGAGAAAAGTAAATACCATATGATCCTGCTTATATGTGGAATCAAAAAACCAAACTCATAGATACAGAGAACAAATTGGGGAGGGGAGCAGAAGTGGGTGAAGGTGGTCGAAAGGTACAGACTTTCAGTTATAAAATAAATGTCATGAGGATGTAATGTGTAACATGGTGCATGGTGACTGTAGTTAATAATACTGTATTGTATATTTGAAAGTTACTGAAAGAGGAGACTTTAAAGTTCTTATTACACACAAAAAAAGATAACAAGAATCAGTACCTACCACAATTATTATAAAGAGTTTTAAATTCCATCAAACAGATCTCTTAAGGATGCATGGAGTTCTGGTGAGTGGCATCCTTTTCTTGTCTCATTAGCACCACAGAAAATATCTTTGCTGTGTTGTCTCATTAGCAATATCTTTGAAGTTTAAAGTGCTGTCCAAGTGTTCCTCAGAATTCTATTATTAATTTCACATAGTATGTTCCATGCACTATCTCTTAATTCGTGGCTTATCTAAAAATTCAACTTTAAACTGGATGTCCAGAATTTCATCTGTCAAATCTATATTATGGCCACATAAAAATACCGACTTAAGTTAAACAAATATCTTTTATGCTGGTCTTCACAGAGCCACTAATAAATTCTGGTAAATAATGTTTCTCTGAGAGGGAACTGAATGTGCAGTTTTTCTCAACCTTATCTGAACAAAAATTCCTTTTTTAAATGAACGTTCCCAAAAAGCTACTCTGAAGGGCAATTACTCAATTATATCTGTAGTTTCAGTGTCCTATTTACTAAGTATTTCTACAGTTTCTTATTGGATTCTGAGCAAATCATTTCTCCATTTAATATCAGTAAATCATTCTTTCCAAGGGAGAGTGTGAAATCCTTAGCATGAAACACAGGGTCTTCTGCAATCTGTTATTTACCTTTCCAGCTTCACTCCCAGGTTTTCCTCATACACAATCCTACCCATGTGTCTCACTGAGCTCCCCTCCACTCTCTGAACATTCCACACTCTTTCAGACCTCAGTAGTCTTTGCATGTGTTTCGTCTTCCGGAAGTGCCCTTTTCTAGGTCCCTACTTTCTCAGTGAACCATTAATCTCTTAAATGAATAAAGATGTTGCTGACCCCCCACCGAGCAGTTAGTCATTCACTCCTTCCTCTTCTCACAACACTGGATGCATTTGTCTGTTAGTACTTACCTTCCTGCGCTATAATTATTCATTTACAGGTCTGCCCCCTTCCCCCAGTAGACAGGAAACTTTTCAAAGGCATTGCTTTATGTTATTCATCTTTGAGTCCTCAGCTCAAAGCATGGGATTTGACACATATATGCTCGATAAATGACTGGTGAATTAATGAATGAATGTAAATGTGATTTTTAAATAGAAGATTGAGGTTGTGGACCCTTCCCCTTTTTCCTCAATCCTCTCTGTTCTGCTTCTGCAGAAGACCTAGAATGTCTTCCAAGAAGATAACTATTTAACAAATAGGTACCATTTTATAGAAATTGACTCAGACTTCTAATGCTTTCTCTGAAAAGAATGAGAGACAATGAAATTAGGTAAATGTCTTAAAACATAGTATTTATCTGTGGATCCTTGCCTTCCCATGGGTTATGATTATCTGATAAATTATTTAAAACATGTTTTTCTCTAGTTACATAGTAACATATTCAAAGAAGCTTACTGGCATTCAATTAACCCTTTATCTTCCATACATGAGGTATTATTATTTTCACTTTAAGAGGCATGAAAGTATAAGAAGTCACGCCCACATGAGAGTAAACCCTCTTTGGGCATTAGTCTAAAGTTTTTGCCTGATTTAACCACCTTCAGCAACCAATTAGAGACCATAAATGTTGATAGATCTATCTGATTCAGGTACCTCTCTTAAAAGTATAGTGGAAAAAGAAGATGTGGTACATATATACAATGGAAAATTACTCATCCATGAAAAAGAATGAAATAATGCCATTTGCAGCAACATGGATGGACTTAGAGACTCTCATACTGAGTGAAGTAAGTCAGACAGAGAAGGACAAATATTGTATGATATCACTTATATGTGGAATCTGAAAAATGGTACAAATGAACTTATTTACAAAACAGAAATAGAGTTACAGATGTAGAAAACAATCTTATGGTTCCCAGGGAGGAAGTGGGGGAGGGATAAATGGGAGACTGGGATCAACACTACTATATATAAAATAGATAACATATTATATAGATAATAAGGACCTACTGTATAGCACAGGGAACTCTTCTCAATACTCTGTAATGACCTATCTGGGAAAAGAATCTGAAAAACAGGGGATTTATGTGTATGTATAACTGATTCACTTTGCCGTATGGCAGAAAGTAACACAACATTGTAAATCAACTATACACCAGTGGAGATTTTTTAAAAATAAAAAATAAATTTTAAAAAAGTATATGAAGAATGACTTCAAAACTCAGGACTTTATAAATTCAACAAAAAGATGAACTGAGACTAATGAACCCATTATATGGAATAAACTATATACAATTTACCAACTACAGACACGTAGATAGAAGAAACAGGTGTATGTAACCTCTTCCTGACTGGAATTTGCTCTCACACAAAGTTCTAATATATGAAGATTAATTTTCCAATATATCTTCAACAACTAGGAGAATTTTACTTCAAGTATTAAAAAGTTGTGTATTCAAAGTTGGGATTCCCTCCCTGAAGGAAACTGAAAGAGAGAGGATTAAAGGCAGAGAAAAGAAAAAGCAAGTAAATGGAGTAATCCAAGCACAGTTATTGGTAAATAATATTTGCTGACTTGAGTTGGATCAAGATAAAGACATAGAGCCTTGAGTAATAAAGTGAAGAGAAAGATGTATTTAAAAAAAAAACAAAGAAGCTGAGGGAAAGTAAACCCAGGCCTTAGAAACACACTATTAGGAATGAGAAGACTATGATGGGTAAAAGAGTGTCTGATAGTGAATTGATTGACATGAAGCCACCAAAGCCAGTAGGAAGCAGAGTGAGCAGAGTCGGGAGGCTGCTCAGAAACCTGGGCCTGACCGGGGGAAGCAAGCTAAGCAAGGGGGACATAGCTCTGCTCACTGGCAGCTTGCAGTGATGCTTTATCTCTGAGGCCTCATAGGGACCCTATAATAAAAGTGTATTTAGTTGAGAAATAAACTGTCTGGGATCATAAAATGAGAAAGACACCCTGGGATGGAGGCCCAGAAAGACACTGGACAGCCTCAGAGCCCCACTGATCATCTGGCAGGCACAGCCTTCACAGCTGCTGGCGAGCAAACAATGATAAGTGGAAAGTAACTCCACGGACCACACAGTCTGTAACGGGCATGCACAGGATCGTGAAAAGTGTCCTTATTTAGTGTGTTGTCTTTATGGTTTTATTCTTAGTCATAGTGACAGCTAAGCCTTCGTATTCCAGATTGTTCAAGGAGCTTTACGTATAAGTCATTTCATCTTATTAACGACCCCATGGAGTTGGTACGATTATTATTTTCTTTTTATAAACAAGGAAACTGATACATAGAAAGATCACTTGGCAAGTAAGTGGTGGAGGGAGGAGCCATTGGAATCTAGTCGGTCTGACTACACACATGCACACACGTACCCCCAGGGTGAAGTTCTCATAGTAACTGTCCAGCCATCCTCCTTGGAAGGGTGCTAGGAATGACCAGGGCGGTAACTGTCAGGGCCGCCTTGTAGGGGCTGTCCCACACAAACAAGTGTCTCATGGTCATGTCTGTGCTAAGCCATCACCCGGTATAGAAGCTACGCACTCTGGCCCAGAGAAGGAACATGACCCAGGCTAGGTCAACAGAGGGCCCACGCCCTGGCCACAGTATAGTCCAATAATCCAAGTGGTGGGCGTAAGAATCCCATCTGAACAGCCTGAGTCCTTCCCTAGGATCTTTCCAACTGAAATTCAGAGATAAATAGACATCTCTGGCTGCAAATCTTTCAGGATGTGACTTTGACTGTTGCTGAAGGCCACTTTTCCTACTGGGCAGAGAATGTCCATCTCTATTCACAGAGAAGGAAGCGTAAGTGGAACAGATGAGAGAGAGACAGACTGACAGACAGACAGAGCTAACAATTTTTGGGTTCCTGGTTCCAGTCTGTGGGACCCCAGAATGACTCTAGGTCCTGTGATGGTCCTTTGAGCTACTTCCATGCTCTTCAGATAAACCACTCATTTTGTTTAACCTAGTTTGGATTGGTTTTCTGTCACTTGCTGTTCAAAGTGTCCTGGCTAAAGACTCTTCTCTCATTTTGCATCTCCATCATCTCATCCTGGTTTCTAATCATCTGTTGAGGTGCTTCTGAATCCCACGTGGACCACATGCCATGGCAGTCCACCTCCTGTGCAGATTCCCATCTGTCCACACCACACGCTCTGTGATCTGATCCGTGGATCGCAGAGGAGATTTTGGTCGTTTATACGTACAATTTTCAAAGTTTAGCTTTCGGGAACATATGTATAATACTCATATTCCCATTTCTCTAGATATCCCCATTTTAATTGTTATTGCACAAATCTATTAAAAATGCAGAAATGCCCCCAAATTGGGGTACTTTTTCTTTCCGATGATGAAAAGCTTTAATCCTTGTCTTTAAGCAGAAAACGAGTAACTTACAGGTAAAGTGTAGACTGGAAAGTTTTTTTCTAGAAGTCTGTCCCACTCTGATGATAGTCTCTGGTTGTGACAGCTGGGGTTAAAAACTGGCCGCCTCCTTCCTCTTAGGAGTTCTGTTATTTAACTATTTCATCCCTACCATATGAGCCACAGTATGACTAAATATTTTGCCTACAGTACAGCTGGTTAATAGATAAGCAGCTTTCCTCTCCCTCAGTTTATATTTGAGTAGACCACACTGTCTCTACATATATACACAAAAATTGACGTACTTGAAAGTATAAATAAGTGAGTCGAAGATGACAACAAAGAAAAGTTGAGATTTAATTCACCTGTATTATTTCTTCCCATAGTTTTGAATTAAGAGATAAATCTTGGATTCCAGCCATCTCAGTTGGTTCTGAGTTTCTTAGATGGCTTTGTACATGATAAACCAATAGAAGTCTTTTTAAAAATTTTATTTTATTATAGTTGATTTACAATGTTGTATTAATTTCAGGTGTACAACAAAGTGATTCAGTTATATATATATATTGTTTTTCATATTCTTTTCCGTTATGGTTTATCACAGGATATTGACTACAATTCCCTGTGCTATACAGTAGGACCTTGTTGTTTATCCATTCTACATATAACAGTGTTCATCTGCTAATTCCAAACTCCCAGTCTGTCCCTCCCCCTCCCCCCCTCCCTCTTGGCAACCACAAGTCTGTTCTCTATGTCTGTGAGTCTGTTTCTGTAGGTAAGTTCATTTTGTCATATTTTAGATTCTACATATAAGTGATATTATATGATATTTGTCTTTGTCTGGCTTACTTCACTTAGTGATCATCTCTACATCCAGCCATGATGCTGCAAATGGCATTATTTCACTCATTTTTATGGCTGAGTAGTATTCCATTGTATATACGTACCACATCTTCTTTATCCATTCATCTGTCAATGAACATTTAGGTTGTTTCTATGTCATGGCTATTGTGAATAGTGCTGCAATGAACATTGGGGTACATGTATCTTTTTGAATTAGAATTTTGTCTGAATATATGCCAAGGAGGAGGATTGCATAGCGGTTGCACCAATTTACATTCCCACCAACAGTGTAGGGGGATTCCCTGTTCTCCACACCCTCTCCAGCATTTGTTATTTGTAGACTTTTAAATGATGGCCATTCTGATGGCCAGTGTGAAGGGGTACCACACTGTAGATTTGATTTGCATTTCTCTAATAATTAGCAATGCTGAACATCTTTTCATGTGCCTATTGCCCATCTGTATGTCTTCTTTGGAGAAATGTCTAAGTCTCCTGCCCATTTTTCCATTGGGTTATTTGTTAGGAGAAGTCTTCTCCTAACAAAGGCCATGTGTCCTTGAAGTCAACCTTCAGCATTCTCAACACGAGCACAGGAAGCTCCTGGTCCATCCCTCTCCTAGTAGATCTGAGGGCAAGCCTGCCCACCAAAGCAATCTGAAAGCTGATTCCATTTTCTGGGTGATGCAGGGGAAAAACTCTTATAATAATTAAGCTGTCAATCAATAAGTCTTTATCGAGAGCCACCTTCAGGACATTCAGGAAGGAAACTAATGTCCAAGGCAATAGCAGAGGCCAGTGATAAGGGGGTCAGCTATCCCAAAGGCTCTAAGTAAAATCGCAAAGTGGGAGAAATTTATCGGCCCTCTTCCTTTCTTTATGATCTCTTCGCCCCTCTGTACCTGTTCTTTTTCTAATATAACCAGTATTTTATGCTGACCCACCCACACCTAGACCTGTCATTCATTCATTCCTACGTGCATGCATTTATTTATTCAATAAATATGTATTGGGCAGTATGTACTCGGCACTGTTCTGGGCAGTAGTGAAATAGCAGTGAATAAACACCATTCCTGAGCCTCAGGGAGCTTATATCCTAGTGGTGGTAAACAGTGAGAAAGAAACATACAGTAGATCAGATGTTAAGTGCAGTGGAGAAAAATTAATTAGGTTAGGAGAGACAGAGAATAGGACTGTGTGTGCTGTTTCTTATTTTATTTTTCTTATTTTAATGTTTAACTTCATTTTTGGTCAAAGCAGGACCTACTGCAACTGTGCTATTTGGGCAGAGACACAAGAGAAGTGAGGGGGTCAGACTGTGGAGATATGGGACCCTGGGCTGGGAAACCACAAATGCGAAGACGCTGAGGCCAGTGATTGCTTAGAATGTTGTAGAAACTGTTGGGAATTGGTGTGGCTGGGGTCCCAGGAGTGCGGGAATGAAAGGAGAGCGGCCATAGCCCAAGGGCACGGATGGGGGTGGGGTGCTCAGCTTCTCCCCCGTGTGAGATGGGAGCCGCTGAGGGGTTCTGAGCAGAAGAGTGTTCAGAAGCTGGTTTACACTTTAGCAGAATCACTTTGGCGGTGGTGTTGAGAAGAGATTGGTGGGTGTGACAAAGGCAGGGGCAGGCAGATTAACTGGAGGCTATTACATAATCCAGCAGAAGATTACGTCTTTGAGGCTGTTTTAAAAATTTTGAGGAGTCATCAGACTTTGGTTATATTTTGAAGACAGAGTCAATGGGATTGGCTGATGGAGGAGAAAACCATGCATAAATTATTCTATCAAGATAATAATTACTGTGGTGGAGGTTTATAGCATATAGTGGAACCACAGGGGAATCGGTGCCTCGATCTGGCTAAAATCTATGTTCTCTAATGAAATATAAATGCTATTCAACACTGTGTCCTAAGCTTCTAGGAAAGGGCCAGGTATATAAAAGGTGCTCAATAAATGTATGTTGAATTGAATTCCATTGGGATGGTTAGTAAAGGCCTCACGGAGGAGAGAGTTTTAGGCTGAGATTCTAAGGGTAAAAGGATTTTTACAGGTGACAAATGGCCCATAGGCTAAATTTATCAGCCATCCTGACACCCCTTCCTCCTCCAAATAAAATGATCTTTCCTTACTTAGTACAAACTTGGGGAAGGGGAGGAGAATTTAAATCAAAGATTTCCAAGATCTAAGATCTTTACAGCAGGAAGTATTCGAGATAGGTGTTAAGAGAAATGGGAGAATATATTTTTGATTTCAGAGTTAGAAAGAAGTCCATAAACAAAACCCAAAAGCACAAACCAAAAAGGAAAAGACTGGTTAATCTCTTGGGTATATTGAACAAAGTGGCATGACACAGAAGGGGAAAAGATAGTTAGAATATAACTGAAAAGAGATATATAAAGATATCTAATAAATCAATGAGAAAAAGACAACTATATCTAAAATGAGCCAGGGATATAAATTGTCAGTACCCAAAAAGGAATTCCAAAGGACGAATAAATGTGGAAAAGGCTTGATTACTGCTAATCAGGTAGGTACAAATTTAAACAATAGGCAGATGAGAAGCCTATCAGTTTCATTTACTTTTTCTTAGAACACGTCCTTGTGGAGCCCTTACATCACTGGTTCCAGTCTGCAAAGGTTGCTTTCTGGCAGCACATATACTGTCTTAGATTTCCCTTCCCCACGATTCTGGGAAACCCCTTTACTTCTGTTTCAATCTTATTTCCAGGGTCTTCTGCCTACCGACTTGCTGGCTGACTTTGCCTTGACAAACACAGGTTCCGTCATTAGGTTTTGAGACTCAGTGAAAGAAAAAACTCTCTGTGTTTCTCTACTCAACACACTACTCTTCATTCTCCCCAGCACACTTCTGACACCAGATGTGTGGGTTCTTTCCCCACACCAAGCAGTTCTCTAATTTTGTCGACAGCTGAGTGTCCTACAAGTTAATTCAACTCTGGCACTGTCTACCTGGGGTTAGCGAAGACCCCATAGGTCAAGGGCTCAGTTTTACAAGACTCCCCCCTCCCACTTCAGATGCCAATCTCAAGTCCAGGTGGTTTCCCGTTCTTCTAACTGACCAGCTACAGATGGGAGGTTCCCATGACCCCCCTCCTTGGGTTCAACAATTTGCTGGAGCAGCTCACTTAGGAACACAGTTTACCTACCATATTATTGGTTTATTATAAAGGATACAACTCAGGAACACTAACAAAAAAATGTAAAAACAACACACAAATGGTAGAAAATATTTGCAAATCATATATCTAACAAGGAACATGTTATCTAGAATATATAAAGAACACTTACAACTCAACAATAAAAAGGCAAGTAAGCCAATTAAAATATTGGACAATGGATCTGAATAGACATTTCTCCAAGAAAGATATATAAATGGCCAATAAGCACAGGAAAAGTTGTTTGACATCATTTGTCAAAAGGGAAATGCAAATCAAAACCACAATGAGGGACTTCCCTTGTGGTGCAGTGGTTAAGAATCCTCCTGCCAGTGCAGGGGTGACGGGTTTGAGCCCTGGTCCGGGAAGACCCCACATGCTGCGGAGCAACTAAGCCTGTGCACCACAGCTACTGAAGTCCGTGTACCTAGAGCCCATGGTCTGCAACAAGAGAAGCCACTGCAATGAGAAGCCTACGCACTGCAATGAAGAGTAGCCCACGCTCACCACAACTAGAGAAAGCCTGTGCGCAGCAACAAAGACCCAACACAGCCAAAAATTAATTATTTTAAAAAAACACACACACACAATGAGATACCACTTTACAACCATTAATATGGCTAGAATCAAAAATTCAGATAGTAACACATATCGATGAGAATGTGTAGAAATTGGAACCCTTATGCACTGCTGGTGGGAATGTAAAATGCTGCAGCCACTTTGGAAAACAATCTGGCAGTTCACCAAATGATTGAACACAGAGTTACCATATGACCCAGCAATTCCACTCCTACCTATATACCCAAGAGTAATGAAAGCACATGTCCACACAAAAACTTGTACACAAATGTTTATAGCGGCATTATTCATAATAGCCGAAAGGTGAAAACAACCCAAATGTTAATCAACTGATGAATGGGTAAACAAAATTGGTATAACCTTACAATGGAATATTAGTTGGCCACTAAACACAATGAAGTATTGATACATGTTACAACATAGATGGCCCTTGAAAACACTAAGTTAAAGAAGGCAGATACAAAGTACCACATTTTTATGATTCCATTTCTATGAAATGTTCAGAATAGGCAAATCCATCCAGACAGAAACTAGATTAGTGGTGGCCGAGGGCTGGAGAAAGGGGGAATGGGAACTGTATTAGTTTCCTAGGGCTGCCATAACAAATTACAAACTGCATAGCTTACAACCACAGAAATTTATTCTCTCACAGTACTAGAGGCTAGAAGTCAGAAATCTTAAGTGTTAGCTGGGCCATACTCCCTCCGAAGGCTCTAGGGAAGAACGCGTCCTTGTCTCTTTCTGGATGCTAATGGCTCCCAGCAACCCTTGGCATTCCTTGGCTTGTAGGCGCATCACTCTATCTCCGTCTCCCCCTTCACACAGCTTTCTTCTCTGTAGCTCTGTGTGCCCTTGTGTCTTCTGTAAGAACACTGGTTATTGAATTTAGGGCCCATGCTAATTCAGTATGATGTCATCTTAACTAATTATATATGCAAAACCTTATTTCCAAATATAGTCACATTCCAAGGTTCCAGGTAGACATGAAGTTTAAGGAGACACTATTCAACCCACTATAGGAAGTGACTGCTAACAGGTATACTGTTTCTTTTTGAGGTTACGAAAATGTCCTAAAATTGACTATGGTGATGACTGCACATATCTACAAATATACCAAAAACTATTTAACTATATACTTTAAATGAGAGAATTGTACGGTTGTGAATTATATCTCAAAAATAAAAACTATCTTTGGGGGCTTCCCTGGTGGCGCAGTGGTTGAGAGTCTGCCTGCCGATGCAGGGGACACGGGTTCGTGCCCCAGTCTGGGAAGATCCCACATGCCGCGGAGGAGCTGGGCCCGTGAGCCACGGCTGCTGAGCCTGCACGTCCGGAGCCTGTGCTCCGCAACGGGAGAGGCCACAACAGTGAGAGGCCCGCGTACTGCAAAAAAAATAAAATAAAATAAAAGCTATCTTAAAAAGCAAAAAGCATTAAGATTCAACAAGCTCCCAGTAATGGAACTTCCAGAAGATGTACAGGAAGAAGAAAAATGATCTCAGAAAAAAGATATGAGGTGTAGGATGGAACAGTTACTGTGAGCTGGAAATTAAGTGCCTGAAGGTCAGAGACTTTGTTTTGTTTACTGGCTGAGTCCCTAGTTTGGAATAGATGTTCAAAAATTACACATTGGATAAATGGCTGAATTGGTAAATAGGGGCATAAATCTAAATAAATGTTTTCATTAAACAATAAATTCTAATTTTTATGATTAACAACAAAAAAGAAGATAAACCAAAAATAGTTGACAATAGCATGTAAGCTGGGAGAGTGTGATCAGAATTAGAGCAATGAAATGCCTTGGAATTTTTGAGGCATGGGCTAAAGATACTGATTGATTACAGACTTCGTAAATTAAATATGCATGAAAATATTTCAAAAGGAACCATTAAGAGAATAAAGAGGTTATAACTTCCTAGCTAATTGAGCAAACACTTAAGAAAAAGAGAAAGGAAGCTCACTTAATCCAATAGAACGTTGGAAAGAAGGAAAGTACAGATAACGTGGGACAATTAGAAAGCAAAAAAGCGAGAGGACAGAAAAAAATCCAAATACATCAGAAATAGATGTACGTAGACTAAACCTTCCATTTAAAAGACAGATTGTTAGATTAAAAATAAATCCAGCTAAATGCTGCTTAAAGATACATATCTAAAAGATGGGGAAAATATACATATGTAATATATTTTTTATGTATTATATATGTAATTATATAGAATATATAGTACATATATTTTATAATTTATAAATATATTATACATATTTTATATATTTTAGTATGTTACATATGTAACACATATAATGTGTATTATATATTTTATATTATGTATGCTATATAGTTTTTATATATTTTATATATCATAAATATTTTGTCATATAAAAAATGTATATATATATATACACACATATATATACACACACACACATACACACAAGTCCTTAACCCAAACCCTAGAACAAAATGTGTTTCAAATTCACATTAATTTTAATTTATTTTAAGAAATGAATACAGGTATATGTTACATCTGCATAACATCCCCAGTGGGGTTTGATGCAGCACTTCATAACCAAGCAGAGTAATATTTCTGAAAGAAACATTAATATTCACACTAAGTAGAATAAATAAAGACTAAACAGATTCACATCAGCACAGATCAGGTTTTGCTGCCAAACGAATTATGAAAAAAAAAAAAACCTCTTTTTTCAGAGCTTTTTGGTCTTCGGAACTGCAGATATGGAATTACAGACTTGAAGCAGCAAATATAGCCAAAAGAACTGGGATACCTGCAGTAATATCAAACCAAATAGGTTCTGAGGCAAACAACATTATTAGGGGTTACCAAATAATATTTCTAAAGTCTTCAGTTCGCCAGTAAGGTACAACAATTCTAAATTTATCTATTCTTATTGAGATAGCCTCCAAACACAAAGAAAAATGGATAGTACAATAAGGAAACTTTCGTGTACATGCAAACTAATTTCAATGTGTTATATACTCTGTTCAGTATTTCAATGTGTCTTGTCATCCCAACTAGATTACAATAAATCAGTGATGAGTGGGTGTTTTCCTTCCAAGTGAAAGGTCCTTTACACTCATGACCTCCTTTGAGCTTCATGTGCCTATGAGGTAGGAACGGGTGTGCCCTTACTGCAACAAGGGAGATTAAGTAATTTGCCCAAAGTCTCCCTGATAAGTATCAGAGTTTGGATTTAAATTTAGTTCTGCTTGACTCCAAAGATCCAAGACCTTTTCAGTGGATCCTGAAATAAGCATAAGACATCATCCCCTGAGTTAGTGAAATTAAAATGGCAGCCGTTATATAGCAGAATTTAAATCGCGGTGGATGATCTATACATAATATCTATCATTTTCCAGGAGGCATATTATCAAGTGTCCATGCACAGGAGACACGTTCTAAAGGCTAATACAGTCATCATTCCCCTTCATCTCCCGGAATACTGCCATTTTCTCCCTGACCTTCAGACAGCTTTGAAACGAGATGAACTCACAATCCCAAGACATTCTGAGATTTCTCAGCCTCTAACTCACATAATTCCTGTAACACAAAAATGCAGAGTTGTTTGGGTAACGAATGAATTTATAGTTTAAAATGTAAAGCCTTTTAAAACCTGTTTATAATGGGTTTTCTACTTTCATTCACCAATTATCCTCCATGAAATAGAGAAAATAGTAACTAAAACCGGTGACGGGAACAGCAGTAGGCAGAAAAAGATACAGAGAAAAATAAAGTTTAGAAATAAAAACAACATATTTGTCCTTATGTTTCAAGAACACCAGAGACTACTCAAGACCGGGCGTGCTTCTCTTCACCAGGGGTATCGGAGGAAGCTCAAGACAAACCACTGCTCGTCCTGTGTCACAAAGAACGCTGGAGCAAGATGGAGACGTGCATACTCACAATCCACCACAAGAGGGCGCCCATCAAAAGGGAGTGAAAGGTCATCCTGCCCTAAATATGCACCGGAAGAGTAAATCCCTGTCTGAAAAGCTTGAGAATATTTTTATCATCAGGCGCTGCTGCTAGAATTGGTAAAACAACGATCCAAATTAAGATTCTTTCCTCCAATACTATTTTTGTGTTGTCAATCCCATTTCTGTAAAGAATTCTTAGAGACACTCTATAAAGAATGAAAACACATTTTCCTGTCTGTATGGTAAAACAGAAACCAAATGAATTGCTCAGATGAAACAATTCCAGTAAGCGTCAGTGAAAAAAATAAGTGAATTTTATTTTAGGTAGACTTTACTAAAAACTGGAGACTAAAAGGGATTCAGCCTGCCTTTCCCTTTTAGAAAGGAAGGAAGGGAAGATGTGAATTTCAATTTCAATTTCTTATGAACTATTGAAGAGTGAAAAACTCGAGTCCAAATTCCAGTTTTATCTTTCAAAAGTGTTGTTAGCAGCTGTCTCAGCCTCACTGTCTCCATATCACTGGTACAGGGTTTGTCTTGGATAACTCTTTTCTTCTAATGGCTTCCACTAACAAATCCATCCTATAGATCTAATCTGTCAACCAAGAATCGTTAGGTGGCCAGGTGCCCAGGAGCCAAGAGGTGGTGTGTGTCCTAGAGGCCAGAAGAGTCTCTGGGATCAGGCATTTCTGTGTTTGAACACGGGCTCCACTTCTTGCTAGGTATATGTAACTTTGGATTAGTCTTTCAATATGCCTCAGCCTCTGTTTCCTTACCTGTAAAATGTGAATAATAATAGAGCATAGATAGGGAGAGGGGATTAAGAGGTACAAACTACTATGTGTAAAATAAATAAGCTACAAGGGTGTATTGTACAACACAGAAATACAGCCAATAGTTTATAATAACTATAAATGAAGGATACCTTTAAAAATTGTGAATCACTGGGTTGTATACCTGAAACTTCTATAATATTACACATCAACTATACCTCAATAAAAAAAAGAGGAACAATTGTAAGGACTCAATGAGATTAAATAATATAAAGCATATAGTAAAGTGCTTAGTCTAAGAATGTGCTCAATAAATGTCAGTTAAAATAATTCATTAATATTTATTGACCACCTATGCTGCGCCAGGTACCATTCTGGGTGCTCGAGACGCATCCCTGAACAAAATTCCGAATGATCCTGACATTGGGAGTTTGCATTCTAGAGAGGAAAGGCAGATGGTAAACAACGGGTATAATGGATAAATAAAGTGTGCTAGAAGGCAAGAAGGTAATCAGTGCTGTGAAAAAGAGAAGTAGGGCAAAGTATAGAGACTGGAGAGGGCAGTACAGTTTTAAACAGGGAGCTGGGTAGGCCTCATTTAGAAGGTGGGGCTTGAGAAAAGAATTGGAGGTGTGGGAGATACCATGTAGCAATGGTGGGAGGAGGGGCATTTCAGGTGAAGGTAATGAGACAAAACATGGCATCTTCCCCCTTCAAACCTTCTGTCATATTTTCCCTCTTTATCAATGTTAAATTCTTCCAAGATCATAACTTTGAAATCATGTTTTAAATTCCTTTTTTGGTTCATTCTTTGTGTTCTAGCTTTTTTTCTTTTCTTTTTTTCTTTTTGGAGTCTTTGGGTTTACTTTTTTCTGTCTCTGCTGTCATGACACGAACACAGATTAAGACCTGGCCCTAAGACCAAAAAAATGCCTGGTGCCCTTTTTTATAAGCTGCAAAGGTCTGTAAAGCTTCATGAAAACTGAAGATTTCTCATTTTTAGGGGCCCCTCTTTTGTCCCTGGGTATGTGCTTAATCTGCCTCTCAGATACCCAAAACGACCATCCCCCTGTGTGCATTCTTATCACCCACCTCACTTGTAGGTTAGTTCCATTGTTTTTATTTATTTCTTAGATTTTACTGAAGTATAGTTGATTTACAGTGTTGTATTAATTTCTTCTGTACAGCAAAGTGACTCAATTATACATATATATATTCTTTTTCGTATTGTTTTCCATTATGGTTTGTCACAGGATGGATAAACAAGGTCCTACTGTATAGCACAGGGAACTGTATTCAATATCCTGTGACAAACCATTGTTTCTTAACTGGTCTCCCCCTGCAGTTCCTCCCAATATAATCTAGACCACACAAAGCTTTCTGATTGACCTTTCTAAGATGTTGCATTCATTTGTCATCTCTGTACTTAAGAACTTATAAAGTCTAAATTGCAACACCTGGGACTTCCCTGGTGGTCCAATGGTTAAGACTCCGTGCTTCCAGTGCAGGGGGCCCAGGTTCGATCCTTGGTCAGGGAACTAGATCCCGCATGCCGCAACTAAAAATAAAAGATCCCGCATGCCACAACTAAAGACCCAACGTGTGGCAACAAAGATCCCGCATGTTGCAACTAAGACCCAGCACAACAAAATAAATAAATATATTTATTTATTTATTTATTTAAATAAATAAATAAATAAACTGCAACGCCTGTCCTTGTAATTATGAATAACTTGAGGTTGGAATCCTAGTTCGAAACTTCTGTTGTAGTCCCAGAAATGCTTAGCCTGGTGGATGCTACATGGAAACACTCAACACTTGTTCAATCGATTTGAAAAGAAAATTGAAAGAAAAGAAAGAGTGAAACTCACATAGCTCCAAGTCTTCCAGCTCTGAGGACCATCCTGATTTTTTTTAAGTCTGGTTTACTGAAGCATAAGTTACGTACAGTAAGATTTACTCTGCATCGCGTACAATTCTCTGCGTTTTGACAAATGCATGTGGTTACATAGCCACTGTCGTCCTCAAGATACAGAACAGTTAGGACACTCCACTAAAACACTCCCTGTGTCCCTTTGTAGTCAACCCCTCTCTCCGCCCCTGGCGATCATTGATCTGTTTCCTGTTCCTATAGTTTTTTTCTTTTCTACATGTCATATAAATGAAATCATCCAGTATATGACCTTTTGAGCCTGGCTTCTTTCACTTGGCATAATGTATTTGAGATTCATCCATTTTGCTTCATATACCAGTAGTCTGTTCCTTTTTCTATTGTATGGGTGGACTACAGTTTGAAGAACATTTAAACTGTTTCCAGTTTGGGGCAATTATGAATAAAGTCACTGAAATCAGTCATGTATAGGTTTTTGTGTGAACATATGTTTTCATTTTTTCTTGGATAAACATTTAGAAGTGGAATTGCTGGAGCGTGTAGTATGCTTTTAAAGGAAATGCCAAACTGTTTTCCAAAGTGGCTGTAACCATTTTCTATACCCACCAACAATACAGGACAGTTCCAGTTGCTCCAGATTCTTAACAGCACTTGGTATTAGCCGCTTTTTCTTTATTATTTTACCAATTCTAATAGGTATATTTCATTGTGGGGTTTTTTTGTTGGTTTTTTGTGTTTCTTTTGCAGTACACGGGCCTCTCACCGTTGTGGCCTCTCCCGTTGCAGAGCACAGGCTCCAGACACGCAGGCTCAGCGGCCATGGCTCATGGGCCCAGCCGCTCCGCGGCATGTGGGATCTTCCCGGACCCGGGCACGAACCTGTGTCCCCTGCATCGGCAGCGGACTCTCAACCACTGCGCCACCAGGGAAGCCCTCTCATTGTGTTTTAATATGCGTTAATGAAACTGTTGAGCATCTTTTCCCATGCTTACTTACCACCCATATATATTCCTTGGTGAAATATCTATTCAAATCTTTTGCTATTTTTAATTGCTTTGTTTGTTTTATTATTAAATTTTGAGACTTCTTTATAATACTGAATGCAAGGCCATTAACCAATATGCTTTGCAAATATTTTCTCCTAGTCTCTGGTTTGTCTTTTTGAAAAATGCTCATACAGTAGAGTTCACGTGGGTGTACAATTCTATGCGTTTAACACATGCATGGATTCTTCTAACAATCAAAAATAGGATATGGAACATGCCAGCACCCTAAAGAATTCACTCATGTCCCACTTTTGGTCAGACTCTCTCCCCACCCCAACCTCTGGCAACTTGTTCTCTGTTCCTATAGTTTTTTGGGGGGATTTTTGGTTTGTTTTTTTTTTTGCGGTACGCAGGCCTCTCGCTGTTGCGGCCTCTCCCGTTGTGGAGCACAGGCTCCGGACGCGCGGGCTCAGCGGCCATGGCTCACGAGCCCAGCCGCTCCGCGGCATTGTGGGATCTTCCCGGACCGGGGCACGAACCCGTGTCCCCCGCATCGGCAGGCGGATTCTCAATCACTGCGCCACCAGGGAAGCCCTGTTCCTATAGTTTTATCTTTTCCAGTCTCCCAAGGAAATGAAATCATATAGTATGCAATCTTTTGGGACTGGCTTCTTTCACATGGCATAATGCTGAGCGATGGTCTATGGTATGGATACACCACAGCTTATTTGCCCACTAAAGGACATTTAAGTTGTTTCCAGTTTTTGGCAATGAGGATTTTTGGAAAATCAGTGCATTATTCTCATGATGAATAAACACAAAATATTAGACATTGTTGAAGAAAACAGATTCAAGCAACACTGTTGGAAAAGTCGGTGAAGAAGGGATATCGGGAAAGTGGAAAGAAAGGCCACCATGGGACCATCTCAACTAGGATAATATACCCACGGGGAATAAGAGAAACTAAAATCAGTGTGAGAAGCAGTGTGGCTCAGAAAGGCAGCCCAGGGCAACACAACTCTGCCTTGCACTTGAATGCAAGAAATGCAATTGAATGCAGAACAACTACTGATAACATTATGAAGCTATAACCATATTCAATATTTTACCTATATTTTTATAATTTTTCCTCTCTACTTCTTAGAAAATATTATAATAATTTAAAAGCCATTTGCACAAGAACAGCTAAAACCTAAATCAGAGAGAATGTTTAGAAGCCATATTGAGGAAGATGTAAGGAAAAAAATTCAGCTGCGAGCCTGCAATGAGATGCTTATTTGTTCTCTGAGCTTCCTATATATCTTTCAGGCAGGAAAATCAGTTTTTCAGGAGAGGAAAACATTTTCCTGTTACTAAATTCTCAGATAAATTTGTCACATAATTCCTTATATAGAAGACCCATGAGCAATATTGAACAGCATCATGAAAACAACAGTTTTGCCAGAGATGCAAAAATTTCTTCATAGGAAATTGCATTGTATTCCGTCTTCCACATAATCTCTCAGAACATAGTAGGTAGGAAAATTTGATGTATTCACATCTAGTTTCTCAAACATAGTCAGTGGTACCCCCGGGTCAAAATCACTTAGTGCTACTTGATACACATTCAAATTCCTAAGCTTTCTCCCAGTCCAACTAAATCAAAATTTGGATAGACAAGGCCCAGGAATCTGATACATTAAAGTTGGAAAACTACCGCTATAGAAAAATATGGCTGCTTTTGGGTTATGTAGAATGCAGAAACAGAAACGGGAGGATTTGGGGAAATGAATAATTAACATGTCCTTTAAACCATCTCTCTTGATATTAATTGCTTCCACTGTGTTTTGGCAGCCAATTAAGTGCTGCGTTCTTTGGTAGGTGCCTGGGGTGCAAACCTTCAATATTATTGACTGAACCTTGGTCATTTAAATACTTTGAAGTGTGTAAGTCTACAAAAGAAGCCGTACTATTGCTCATCTCTTGAAAAAAAAAGTCTTGATAAGCACTTTAATTAAAAAAAAAGAGGTTGATCATATTTTAATTTCTATTTGCCCAAACTATCTGCTGTAAGCATGTTAGCACACTGCGTGTTAGTGTCTGCACTGTCTGTCACAAATGAGACAGAAACACAAACCAGGAGGCCCTTAACTTGAAAACACCTTGCCTGAGGCATTAGTTCATGTATGTGCCAGAAAGTCATAAACTACAGTTCTTTGAAAATATTCTCGAGTTTAGATTGTGCTCCCACATTTAGTTGAGGATACTGAAGTGTTACAGTCTATGTTTCATGAATCTCCTTATTCTTACTTCAGTAAGCCACTAGAGGATTTGTCAATTTTCTCTTTAAAAGCGGGATAAACAGAAGAGGTGATCCAGTGAGAAATAAGTGGAAATTGCAAGTCAAGAAAACATATTGCATTTATTTTATAACCCCATTTATACTTAGATTTAGCGCATGCCCAGAAGACCTTGATATACATTTATTTCCTTGGGAGAAGATGCCAGCCTTTATAACAATATCCACAGTCATTATCTGTGTCTGGCAGCAAATCACATTTGTTAAGCCCTTGTGGGCATGTGTGAATGCTTGGTGAGTTACAACACCTCTATAAGTGTTTACATTTTAGGGGTAAAAAACCCACCATGTTCAGATTGAAAGACATATTGGAAAGCCTTGGATTTCTAAAACCTAAGTAAAAAAATAGGAAGACGACTCCCACTGAAAATAACACGATATTGAACTTTAAATCCATACAATTAAAAACACCATTTTGCCTATCAGAGTATGCAGAGAAAACCAATTACCACAACCATTGTGTGCTTTGGAACGATTAGAAAAACAAAATATGTGAACATTATACTTGACTTATGATTAGATTTAACTTTCATTTCTATTTAACCCAATCCTTTTTGTCTCATGGGCTGAAAAGTTCTGTTTCTCATTCAGTACAGACCATCCTTTCTTCTCCCCACCCCTAACCTTCAACTCTCAAGGAATGCATTTCCTAGAGGAATGTTATGTATGGTCCATGTTCTCATTTCTGCCCTGTACACTGTATTATGTATACACATAAATATATACCTTGTGCTGTTTACCCATAAAGACCTTTGATTTGGCCAGCTACCCTAACACTCGATTCCTTTTCAATCATGTAGTTGATATTAGCTGGAAGTTCCCTTAGAGTACCCCAATTGTTAAACATTAAATCTTTTAGAGTCATTCCAGGCCATTTCCTTTTCTAGTCCTTGACTCTTTCTTGAAATGACCCCTTTTAGTTCAACCAAATGTAAACAGAACTAAATTTTAGCTCCGCTCTTACAAGACCTGTGTTTAGACTATGATTTGCTCCAGGCCAATGTTTTTCAAAGGGGGAGATTTTGATCTCTAGGAATCCTTGAAGGTAAATGATGACAAAGATCGAGAAGGCAAGATTAAAATTATATATGTACATGTATTTGTTCATCATACTTATGTTAAAGGGAAAAAAAGATTTAGATGCAAGTAAAAGGCATCTAAGCATGAAGGGCCACTTATGTAATTCAAAAATGCAAAATTATCCTATAACTCATTAAATAACTTTTGAAATATTATTTCAAAATGGATTTTATTATATGGTTCTATTTATATGAAATGCCCCAAATAAGCAAATTCATAGAGACAGAAAGGAGATTGGCGGTTGCCTGGGGCTGGAGGGTGGAGACCGGGAGAAGTGGGGAGAGGCTGCTCAGGGTACAGGGCTTCTTTTGGGGATGATAAAAATGTTCTAAAACGGGGTAGTGGTGATGGTTGCACAAGTCTGTGCATATACTAAAAACCACTGAATTGTACACTCTAAAAGGGTGAATTTTATGGCTATGTGCACTGTATCCCAATAAAGTTGTTATTTTAAAACTGGATTTACATGGTTCCCATCTGACAGTAAGAAGATAATAAATAATCCAATAGAAAATGGGCAAAGGATATGTATTGGAAACTCTCAGAAGAGGAACCACGATTTGGCAAATAAGAGGTTTCCCCCCAAGGGGAACCCCCACAAGGGGTTGGGGAAAATGCAGAACAAAACGACAATGAGATATTTAAACCCATTATAATGGCAAAAATTATAACAATTCCAAATGATAGCAGGATGTGAAAGTGGGATTCTCATACATAGCTGGTGGGAATGTAAATTGGTACAAGAGCTTTGGAGGGCAATTTGGCAACATCTCAAAGTTAAAAATAAGCACACCCTCCCACCTGGCAGTTTGGTTTCTCAGCACACTCTCACACAACAGAGTGAAGATATATGTACAGAGACATCCATTAGTATTCTTTGTAATTGGGAAAAATGGAAACAACTCAAAGACCTACCAATAAAGGGATGGGGAATTTAACTATAGTACATATATACAATGGAATACCATAGAGCACTAAAATAAATAAATTAGATTCACTAGGGGAAATAATGCATTTACAAAACATGCCACAGAATTTTTTTAAAGAGAGATGAAATAGGAAAAATAAGATTAAGCTAAGGGTTTAATGCACAAAATGAGGTTTGGTTTACCTGTTAGTGCTGGATCACATTTGGCCAGCGCGAAAGGAAAATCTGATCAATTACAGAATCAGATCGTGATGGAAAAACACACAACCCTTCCTGACACTAAGATCAGAGGGAAATTTCCCCCAGGGTTTTCAGAAAGAGGCCACCACAGTAAGGTGGGTAATTAACATCCTCAATGTCATTCACCCGTCCATAGAATGACCCGTATTTCCACAAAGACACATCTCCGTGCTTCAGTGTCCAAGTGTCTGGCTTTATCAGAAGATTCATTGTTGAGATCAGGGGTTAGAAACCGAGGTGCCAAAGTACTTTGCTTGGCCAGCACCATATTTAAGATTTTTTAATTTGAACGCCTTCAGGTGGCACATACATTCCTTAGAATAGCACTGTCAAATAGAACTTTCTGCAATAATGAACATGTTCTGTATCTGCACTGTCCAGTGTGGTAGCTGACAACCCTATGCAGCTACTTACTGAGTATGTGAAATGTGGCTGGTTTGACTGAAGAACAGAATTTAAATTTTATTTAATTTTAAGTAACTTTAATGTAAATAGTCACGTGTGGCTAGTGGAGACCCTATTGGGCAGTACAGCTCTAGAAAACCACGGGTCCCACCATTCTCTACTTTATTAAACCCCACCTCAAAATCACACATTTAGGTTATCTGGCCCCTAGAGGTGTTTCTGTTTGTAACTCATGTTTTAAAGTACCATGTCTCTACTGCTATATTTAAAATAGATAACCAACAAGGATCTACTGTATAGCACAGTGAACTCTGCTCAGTATTCTGTAATAACCTAAATGGGAAAAGAATTTGAAAGAAAAGAAAAAAAAGGAAGGAAGGAAGAAAGAAAGGAAGAAAAGAAAGAAGGAAGAAAGGAAGGGAGGGAGGACCGTGTCTCGAGGAAGGACAGATTGTCGTTTTATGGTATATCCTCTTTTGTTCATTTATTCAATAAATACTCTTTCTACATGTACCAGGTCTGTTACAGACACAGCACTTACCATCTCAAGGGCAGCAGAGACCAATCAATCTATGACAGCCCTGCAAGGATGGGTGATGCGTATGGTGGGGGAAAAGCAAGGTCCAGGGAGCACACAGGATAGTGGCATTTAACACCTAACGTGAATTTGGTGGGACAGAGAGGTGCCCTGTAAGAGAGAACTAAGAATAAGTACAAGTCAGCTGGAGTGAGGGGCAGTTCTCAGAAGAGGAAACAGCAGGACCTACTCTATGGCTTCAAAAAAGTTCACTAGAATTTAGAATGTGGGGACGGATGACAGTGGAAGATTGGCAAAGGGTGAGATCATGCAGGATGTTAGAAGTGACTTTGGACTTTGTCCTGAAGGCAATAGAAAAACCACTGAAAAATTTTAAGCAGAGGAGCAGATTTCTGCCTTCTCTACATTCAGAATAAACCCGCAAGTATTACCACATGATCCCAAAATTCTACTTCTGTAGATACCCAAAAGAAATGAAAGCAGGGACTTGAACAGATACTTGTACACCCATGTTCATAGCACCATATTTAAAATAGCCAAAAGGTGGAAACAACCCAAGTGTCCATCAACAGATGAATGGATAAACAAAGTGTGGTCTATACATAAATGGAATACTATTCATCCTTAAAAAGGAACGAAATCCTGACTCATGCTACTACATGGATGAATCTTGAAGACGTTATGCTAAGTGAACAAGTCAGAGATAAAAGGACAAATATTATATGATTCCACTTATATGAGGTAACTAGAATAGTCAAATTCATAGAGACAGAAAGTAAAATGGTGGTTGCCAGGGACTTGGGGGAGGAGGGAATGGGGAGTTATTGTTTAATGGGTACAGAGATTCAGTTTGGAAAGATGCAAACGTTCTAGAGATAGATGGTGGTGATGGTCGCACAGCAATGTGAATGCATTTAACGCCACTGAACTGTACACTTAAAAGGGGTTAAAATGGTAAATTGTATGTCATGTGTATTTTATCACAATAAAGAATAAATGAATAAAATAAAATAAACCCTTCATTAGTTCTTGCCAAAACTATGTAAACGCCTCCTAACTGTTCTCCCTGTGACTCTTCTTGATCCCTTATATATAGTCTATTTTCTGTTCAACAGAGAGAGTGATGGATAAAACAGGAGTCAGGTCACCTGACTCCCCTGCTGAACACCTTTCAGTGGCTGGACTGGCCTCTCGTGATCTGGTCCCTCGTCACCTCCCTGGCCTCTTCTCCTCCAATCTCTGATGGCTGACTGTACTCCAGCCTCACTGGCCTCTTTGAACTCACTAAGAACTCTCCCACTTTCGGGCTTTCTCATTCTGGAACATTCTTTCCTCTGATATTCACCTAGTCTGCTTCCTCACTTCCTTATGAAGGTAATATCACCCCTCAGACACCTTTCTTGATCACCCTATCTAAAAACATCCCTACCCTGCTTTCCTTGATAGAACTTACCCCCGCCCATCATTTTAGTATATATCCATCTGTTAACTTGTATATTGTCAGTCTCTCTTGCAATGTAAGTTCCGTGAAGGCCAGGACTTAGTTTTGTGTGCTACTGAATCCCAGTCATTGGAACAGTGCTGGTCATGGAGGAAACATTCAATAAAAATCTGGCGAATAAAAGAATAATTATATTTGTGTTTTAGAAAGATTGTGAGGATAGACTGCAGTGTGGACTAGAATGGGAGATACCAGCTTGGGTGGCTGTTTCTTAATCACACAAGCAGTTACGATGGCCCAGATAGTGGCAGGGGGTCACCGGGAGATTTGGGGAGACAGAGATATTTAGAAGAGTGACTCAAGAGGCAGGCTGGAAGGTTCATTCAAAGAAGTAGAAGACACGGAAAGAGCAGCAGGTGTGAGGGAGAAGTGAGCTCCATTTTAAACTCAGTGAGTGGACTTTCTTCATAGACATGCTCAGTGGGCAGTTGTATTTCTTCAACAGAGGGATCTGGGCTAGAAACGCAGATTTGGCAGTTCATAAATATAATCTCAGTGGAAATTTTGATAACCGTTGAGCAGCAGTTAGTTGGAGGTTATACTTTTTGAATAAGTACTTAAATGTACATATTCAATGGTGCCAATTAGCTTCAGACGCATGTGCTCTCATAGTCATCCGAGTTGGTCATATTTTTTAAACTGTAAGGAAGGAATGCAGAAAATGAAATTTCTATTTTTAAAAAAAAGTGGAGTAATGCTACTCTTTTTTTTTTTTTACTGTAACAGGGTCAATTTTAATGGATTATATCCAAACCTCAAGCCATATATTCTGTAATCCACCTAATTAAATATACAGATTAATGTTTGACCTTTACGGGAACATCATTATCCTTTATATTTAAAAGCGATCTCCTAATCCAACTCCGTCATTTCAAGTATGTGGAAATAATAGCCCTTGGACAGTAATGACCCACCCACCTAAGGTCACACAGTTGGACGTAACAGAATCAGAACTAGAATCCAGAGTTCTTACTCTGTGTCTAAGTAGTTCATAACTGCGGGCACATTGTTTAGATTTCTGTTTTGGTTTATCTTTGGAAGGATTCCTTCAAAATTGCTCATCATGAATGCATGCAGTTTACCAAGACCAAAGCTACCTGGATATCCTTCAGTGACCCACTTGTCCCACCCAGGAAACCTGTTGTCAGACACTGAGTCTTCACTCTTTATTACCTTTCTGCAAAGTTCAATACGTAGCAGGACTGCTTGAGAATAAAGATATGGGCTCCAAGGCATTCTCGGATTTCACATAACTAAAAAGTACAAGCCATTTCTGCCTTCTAGATTTAAAGTCTGGACTTTGCTGCCACTCCAAGGCTTTTCTCGAATGAGTTTCTCGCTTCATGGAAAAGCATTATTAGATGATGTCCCTAGGAACCAAAATGTAGTGACCGCTTGCGGCAATGAAATCTTACATTAACTGGCACAAAAACAGAAATATAGATCAATGGAACAGGATGGAAAGCCCAGAGATAAACCCACGCACATATGGTCACCTTATCTTTGATAAAGGAAGCAAGAATATACAGTGGAGAAAAGACAGCCCCTTCAATAAGTGGTGCTGGGAAAACTGGACAGCTATGTGTAAAAGACTGAAATTAGAACACTCCCTAACACCATACACAAGAATAAACTCAAAATGGATTAAAGACCTAAATGTCAGGCCAGACACTATCAAACTCTTAGAGGAAAATATAGGCAGAACACTCCATGACATACATCACAGCAAGATCCTTTTTGACCCACCTCCTAGAGAAATGGAAATAAAAACAAAATAAACAAATGGGACCTAATGAAACTTCAAACCTTTTGCACAGCAAAGGAAATCATAAACAAGACAAAAAGACAACGCTCAGAATGGGAGAAAATATTTGCCAATGAAGCAACTGACAAAGGATTAATCTCCAAAATTTACAAGCAGCTCATGCAGCTCAATATCAAAAAAACAAACAACCCAATCCAGAAATGGGCAGAAGACCTAAATAGACATTTCTCCAAAGAAGATATACAGATTGCCAACAAACACATGAAAGGATGCTCAACATCACTAATCATTAGAGAAATGCAAATCAAAACTACAATGAGATATCATCTCACACTGGTCAGAATGGCCATCATCAAAAAATCTAGAAACAATAAATGCTGGAGAGGGTGTGGAGAAAAGGGAACCCTCTTGCACTGTTGGTGGGAGTGTAAATTGATACAGCCACTATGGAGAATGGAGGTTCCTTAAAAACTACAAATAGAACTACCATATGACCCAGCAATCCCACTACTGGGCATATACCCTGAGAAAACCATAATTGAAAAAGTGTCATGTACCAAAATGTTCATTGCAGCTCTATTTACAATAGCCAGGACATGGAAGCAACCTAAGTGTCCATCAACAGATGAATGGATAAAGAAGATGTGGCACATATATACAATGGAATATTACTCAGCCATAAAAGGAAACGAAATTGAGTTATTTGTAGTGAGGTGGATGGACCTAGAGTCTGTCATACAGAGTGAAGTAAGTCAGAAAGAGCAAAACAAATACCGTATGCTAACACATATGTATGGAATCTAAGGAAAAAAAAAAAAGTCAGAAGAACCTAGGGGTAAGATGTGAATAAAGACACAGACCTACTAGAGAATGGACTTGAGGATATGGGGAGGGGGAAGGGTAAGCTGGAACAAAGTGAGAGAGTGGCATGGACATGTATACACTACCAAACATAAAATAGATAGCTAGTGGGAAGCAGCCGCATAGCACAGGGAGATCAGCTCGGGTGCTTTGTGACCACCTAGAGGGGTGGGATAGGGAGGGTGGGAGGGAGGGAGACGCAAGAGGGAAGAGATATGGGAACATATGTATATGTGTAACTGATTCACTTTGTTATAAAGCAGAAACTAACACACCATTGTAAAGCAATTATACTCCAATAAAGATGTTTAAAAAAAAAGAGAAATCTTACATTAGAGGCAGAATTAAGAACCATCTCAACTGTGATGGCCAGTCAGTCAGAGCTGGTAATTTTTCTGACCATAGTGGAAACTACTTGTGGCAGATTCTTTAAATGGCTACCCCGAAGCCTCTCCGACCTCTTCTCCTTGCCCCGTCCTACTATAAATTCCTCACTGAAGTGCAGATGGCCAAGTGAGCCCATTCGGAACCATGAGACATAAGCAGAAGTCTTCCCAGGCCGCTGCTGCAAAGTCAGCATGACCCTCTTCCCATTTCCCTTCCCTCCTTATGGACAGGATGGCTTGAGCTACAGCAGCTTTCTTGCATTTATGAAGGAAAAGACCAAGGGAATCACACAACAGAGGTCCTGCCATTGTCTGACTGCTGAACCAAAACCCACCAACGCCAGATTTCTCATGTGAGAAAAAGTATTCTCTTTTTGTTTAAGCCACTGTAGATGTATGTTCTGTTTCCCACATCTAAATACAGTTATATTAGATTATTCAGTCTAATTATGGAGGGGGTAAGGGGGTAAGAGAAATGGGAGAATTAGGTTGTTTTAGTTTAACTAAATTGTTTTATTATTTTAATTTTTAAAAATAAATAAATACAAAAAATAATAATAATAATAATAAATAAATACAATTGTGGCCAAAACGCTAATGAAATAACTCAAATTGGAAGGGTTGGGGATGGGACGGGGACTACCAGAATATTTGTGGGCGGAACCTAGTGTGTATATATGGACACACACGATATATATGTATGGTCCCCAACGCCTCCTCTCCCAATTGGGAATTATCTGTATATCATGTTTTCTTTACTAGGTGCAGTTTTATCTCTTTATACCACGAAAATCAAGCATGAAAAAGAAATGACCTAGAAAGTTGGTATCCGAAGACAACTTTCGTGCACATAGGAACTTTTCTAATTTGCTAAACTCTGAATATTGCCAGTGAATTTCAGAAAATATCCTAGGAGCATGAAATTATATAAACCATTACAGACACTCTTAGACCATTTGTGAAGCTCTATAGGGCTGCACCCCCATGACCACGTGCTGAGGAGATTAGGGAAAATCTGCTTTGCCCAGTCCGGGAGTCAGGCTCCACTCTTGTCCTGACACGACCCTGTGACAGCCCACTCCCTCGTCTGTGCGGTATGCAGAGCCTCAGCTGACTAAGCAATTGCAAGCTCTGGACTCTGTTGCTATTAGTGCCTTGGCCGCATCGCTGCAAACCATCTGCCGGCTTTCCCCGAATCCATCACTCTGCAAAGATCATGGTTCAATCTATTCTACCACGGCGGGGCCAAAGCTCCCTGATTGACAATGCTAGTCAATTCAAAACTCAAGATCTTGCCAACAGGGGGTTGTTTCTTAGATCCTTTGTGGGTTTCCCCCCAGTCCTACAAATAACAGTGATAGTAGGCCTGTGAAATCCAGAGGCATTTTCTGACTTTGTAGGAAACAGCTGGGCCGATGTCTCAACAATATTTTGTCATCCTTGATTTGACCACCAGCCTGGGAAACACTGAAACGGCTGAAGTCGGCCTGTCCTGGCTCTTTTAGAACACCCCTCAGTACCCTCAGAGCTGCTTCTTCTCCCAGCTTCCTCCTGGTGACTCTCTGCGCCCCCCCAGAACCATCCCCTGGAAAGTCTATACACATGTGTCCCCAGCCAATCACCTGCCACACTGGGGAGAGAGGCCCTTCATGAATAACTTAGCCTAGACTTAAGGTGTTATGCCAACTGGGCACTGGCTCTTTAATAAGCACCTCAAATCCAAAGGAACGAATCTGGTGGTACTGTTTTGGGCACCAGTGACAGGCTGCTGGGAAACATTCTGTGGCAACACCAACCCCAAGCATGTCTACATCCCGCCTGCCTGCGTTAGGAAGCCTCTGCACTCTCACTCTTGTGAGGCACTTTGAGTACTCTAGCACTTAAGAATAACAAAATAAAAATAAATACAGTCTGTACATGTTTTATTTGTCTTCTTCCTCTATCAGCTATTTCTTAAATCAAGTCATCTTTTTTCTAATGATAGGAGTTGGAAAACAGTGTCAATATTTCTGTAGTGGAAATCCTAGAAGCTCACCAAACCAGCCGACCTGTACGTACCACGCCGCCGTAACCACACACAGGAAAAATCTGTCAAAGCAAGCCAGAAAAGCAGCCCATTGGGTCACTTTGCAGTGGCCACTAAGGGCATCTGGTTGGTCTCTCTGAGCATGAATGTTCCCTACTGTGACATAGTCTATATTTTTGTTTCATGAATTAATTTCTTTGTTTATTCTATTTAATACAAATGAAACATCACCTGATTGTTCTCTCATTAAGTGCAGCATTAGACTTCCCCACTAACTCTGCAAATTATTTTTTTCAGTGGTATGTGGAAGCTGGCAGAGTAAGCGATCTGTTATTTGTCCTGTTGTAGTGGCTTATGAAGAAAAAAGCATGACAATTATAAGAGCAATGTTTTGGACACTTAAGGTTGATGTCGTAACTAATTTCAAAAGTCCTTCTGATCACAATCTCCTCTCCTACCTTCTGCCAGACCTTTTGGGTCCTGTTAAAAAAGCCTCTAAAATCATGGGAAGAGTGTTCAAAGTAATTTAAGAAAACAAACTTTACACCTTGCAAAAATAGTTCACTGGGAATTATTGGTGTCAATTCGCAACCCCAGCAGACTGCCTGGTGTGAATTTCACCTGCCACTTGTCAGTATCCCAAGGCTTGATTCAGGACAGCCCCGGGAGTCAACAGGAGACTTGTGGTAATATAATTAGAAAGGGACCCTTTGTCCCACTAGTATTTTTCTATTTCTTCCTTGCCCTCTGTAGAATGGGCTCCAAGCCTAAAAATGTTACTTCTTAGAAGAAGCCTAACAGGCAACAGGCAAATGCATTCTTGTCTGTGATGCAAAGCAAGCCCGAGCTGCTCATTCTTACTGGGATAAAAACAAACCAACATGTAAACAAAATACATTACGAGGCGTTATGAGGTCATGGGTGGAAGATTGCATCTTAGAGGCTGCTTCTGTCACGTGATTGGCAGGTGCTTGAACACATCAGTTCTGTTAACCAGTCCTGCTGTGTGCCCTGCTCTCCCCCTTTTTCCCTGGGTGAGACGTCAAAGGAGGCCTCTGCTCCTCCAGGTGTGAAACAAGCACAATGATAATCTCACATGTTCGGTACATCGGTGAGGGTTGGCCTCACAGTCATGCTACTGTCTACGTCTGTGTCACTTTCCCTGCCTGCGCCCGCAAAACCCACATGGAAATCTGCAAGGGGAATTTACGTTTCTTTCTCTGTCTTGATCACAGCCTCTTTTCCTAATTCCCACTGCTGACACTGTCTCTCTAGTTCTACTCACTTCCATCTGGCTGCCAATTCCTTCCCACAAAGCCAGATGGAATTACAACCCAACACTGCACAGTTTGAATGTGGATTCCCTATTTGTCCTATACATCCTATCTGTACTTTGATAAAATGGGAATCTTTGAACATCATAAAATGATGATTATTTGGAGTGTTACAGGTTCAAAGGTCAAAAAGAAATACAGGAGAGAGAATCTTATCCTGTTTCTTTTTTAAACTGTATGTTTCCAGTCAATCTGATAGGATTACATAGTGAAATTTTACAAGAAGTAATTTTGCCTCTATTGCCTGCTAATCTGGAAAAAATGGGGAATGATAGTGCTATGATGCAATGAATTAGCTCAGTCTTAACAATTTCCTGCTACAACTGCTTTGTTAGGTAAATGATATCCTCAAATGCTTTAAGGATTAGAAAACCCAGTGCTGGAGGGACAAAACAGATCCGTCAAACAACGTCAACCCTGTCAACCATTTTCCTTACCTTTGCATCTGAAGGGAATTGAATTAAGTATTAATTTCGTGACGACTTTTCTTAAAGCTAGGATCAAATCATTGCTCTTCAAAAAACTTAGAGAAGTAATACATTTAACAACATAATATTTAGAGGTAGGTTTACCTGGTAGTATTTACAGGCTGATCAATGAAGCTTTAGACTGATGTAGGTTCAAATCCCAGCTCTTCTACTCACCAGCTGTATGAACTTGGACAGATTAGAAAGCCTTGGTTTCCTCGTCTGAAAAAGAGGAATGAGCATTTTTGTGAGATTTGTGGCACTGTGTATATAAAAGAGACTTAGCATAAACAGTAGAGTTTCTGACTTGGGATCAGATCCTGGCATTGTTGCTTACGAGTTATGTAACCTTGACCTTGCTATGTAAATATTATAGCATCATTATAGCTCAAGTGGTGCTATGATACGCGTCTTACAAGGCTACTGTAGAATTAAATGAGACTGTATTAAAGGGGTCAGCAAACTTTTTATAGAAGTGTAAGAGAGTAAATACTTTAGGCTTTGCAGGCCATGTGGTCTTTGTCACAACTACTCAGCTCCGTCCTGGTCACACAAAAGCAGCCACAGGTCATGCTGAAATGAATGAGTACGGCTGTGTTCCCATAAAATTTTACTCACAAAAACAGGTCATGAGCCAGATTTTGTCCAAAGGCCATAATTTGCCAATTCCTGCTCTAGGAGATAATCAATACATGATCAAACTCTAGTAAGAAACACAATCTTTTTAATTCATGTAATTGATCATAGATGAGACAGAAAGAGAAAGAATTGAAGATGCAATCTTTCCCTAGACATCTATATGTTTTTACATAATTACTCCATGTTAGATATCCATATGAATTCTATGAACAATAATAGTGCAATAAACAATAGAGATACATGCATTCCAATGTTCATTGCAGCACTATTTTAAAAATAAATTTATTTATTTATGGCTGCACTGGGTCTTCGTTGCTGCGCACAGGCTTTCTCTAGTTGTGGTGAACGGGGGCTACTCTTCATTGAGGTGCGTGGGCTTCTCATTGCGGTGGCTTGTCTTTGTTGCAGAGCACGGGCTCTAGGCATGCTGGCTTCAGTAACTGTGGCACACAGGCTCAGTAGTTGTGACACATGGGCTTAGTTGCTCCGAGGCAAGTGGGATCTTCCTGGACCAGGGCTCGAATCCATGTCCCCTGAATTGGCAAACAGATTCTTAACCACTACGCCACCAGGGAAGTTCCTGCAGCACTATTTACAACAGCCAAGGCATGGAAGCAAACTAAATGTCCACTGACAGATGAATGGATAAAGAAGATGTGATATATAATATTCCATTGTTATATATATATATGTGTGTGTATATATATATATATATATATATATATATATATATAAAACAATGGAATATTACTCAGCCATAAAAAAGAATGAAATATTGCCTTTTGCAGAAACATGGATGGACATAGAGATTATCATACTAAGTGAAGTAAGTCAGACAGAGAAAGACAAATATCATATGGTATCACTTATATGTGGACTCTTAAAAAATGATACAAATGAACTTATTTACAAAAAAAACAGACTCACAGATACAGAAAATAAACTTATGGTTATCAAAGGGGAAAGGTGGGGAGAGGGATAAATTAAGAGTTTGGGATTCATAGATACACACCACTATATATAAAGTAAACAATAAGCCTTCACTGTATATAGCACAGGGAACTATATTCAATACCTTGTAATAACCTATAATGGAAATAATCTGAAAAAGAATATATCTATAATCAGCTCAGTGCTTTCTGACCGCCTGGAGGGGTGGGATAGGGAGGGTGGAAGGGAGGGAGACGCAAGAGGGAAGAGATATGGGGACATATGTATATGTATAACTGATTTACTTTGCTATAAAGCAGAAACTAACACACCATTGTAAAGCAATTATACCCCAATAAAGATGTTAAAAAAAAAAGAATATATCTATACCTATATCTATATACCACTGAATAACTTTTCTGTACACCAGAAACTAGCACTATATTATAAATCAACTAAACTTCAATTAAAAAATGATTTAAAAATATGTTAATAGGCTGAGGCCAAATAACGGGAGGTCATGTGGGTCGTTATAATGTATTTTTAGCCTTCATCCTGAGAGAAATGGAGACCTGCCATAGGGCTTTAAGCAGGACAGTGGCAGGATGAGATTTGTGTTCCAGAAGACACAGTGGCTACAGTGTGGAGAATGGACCTGTTAGGACTCTATTGCATGGTCCAGGCATGACGTAATGGTGGTGGAGACAGGATTGATCGTAGGAAGGGTGGGGAAGAGTGAATGGATTGGAGAAATATTTAGAAGGTGCAATTGACATTAATGATAGATTGGTTTCTGAGAACTGGAAGGCATGGTAAAGACTGGAGTGAAAAGAGGATAACAGTCTGGGAGAAGATAAGGAGTGGATAGAGGGTCACATCATCTAGTGAACTAGGGAAGAAGAACAGGTATGATTTAGGGACAAGAAGCTTCCGTTTTGCACATGTGTTGGGTGGACCCATGACATATCCAGCTGGAGAGAGCTCTTTCCATGCCTCCTCAGCTGCCCATCTCCTGCCAGCCTCCTCTGACCTGCTTCCCTCCTCTTTCCTTGTCCTCTTTCCCTCCTGAGTTTAAGGCCTCCCAACCTCAGGTCTTCAACTCCCATCAGAGGAAAAAAATAAAAATAAAAACATATTTATGAGAAGGATTGATAATGGAATTCACCCTAGAGAAGATATTTAACAATTTCATATCAGAGTCTGAAGCATCTGCTTCTATTTGATGATATCCACTGGTCTCAAATGTTTCCACAATGATGATTAGTTATTATGGTTCATCTTATATCTGCTGATTAAAAGTGGTCTCCAGTGGGCTCTTTCTCAGAAGACAGCAAGAAAATCACTGAAAGATGAATTCTAACTTCTTTCCTTAGAACCACCCGGGATTCTACTGACCCTGGTAGAGGTATCACCATATTTCCATTAGATTGATGATTTTTACTCAGTGTTTAGTTATGGAACCCTTTTGTCTAAGGACAGGTTCCCTAGAAACAGAAGCTGAGATGGAGATTCTTGCACAAGTGAATTGTGGAGGACGTGCTCCTGGAGAAGAGGAGAGGGGCAAGCAGGATAGGGCAGGATGGAAATGCTGAACAAGGATGTGGTCTCAGCTGGAGCCCAGCTTCAGCCTGATCCCCAGGGAGCCAGGGAGCCAATCTACACTACAGACTCAATTACCTGCTAGGCAAGGGGTCAGCCTTTTGTATCCCATCAGGTGGTCTTTGGCTGAGGGCGGCTGAGTGGGGTTGTAACCTCCAGGCAGCCCCATGCTGAGGGCAATTCTTTGGACAAGAGGGCAGTGGTGGGTCACAAGCAGCCAATGTTCACAGCAGCTGGGGGATGGGTGCAGCAGACCTGGGAAAGGTAATCTAGATGGGGAACTAATGGCTTTCTTCAAACAAAATCTTACCTGGACGTCTAATAGATGTAAAGGAAAACACACACACACACACACACACACACACACGTGGTGCATGGCACCTTCACAGAAAAACTTTTGACTCCTCATAACCCCCAGAAGGAGAGAAAGCTCACCAGTTTCTATGAGAAATTTACAGGAGTAAATAGTAAATATTGTGTTTAAATATTTAATGTTTAAAAATGTTAGAAAAGTAACCAAATTAGATGATCATCATCATCTCAAAAAGGTATAAAGAGTTTAAAGTACACTTTTTTTTTTTTTTTTTTTTTTTTTTGCGGTACACGGGCCTCTCACTGCTGTGGCCTCTCCCGTAGCGGAGCACAGGCTCCGGACGTGCAGGCTCAGCGGCCATGGCTCACAGGCCCAGCCGCTCCGCAGCATGTGGGATCCTCCCAGACCAGGGCACAAACCCGCGTCCCCTGCATCGGCAGGCGGACTCTCAACCACTGTGCCACCAGGGAAGCCCTAAAGCACACTTTAAAAGCCCTATGAATGAAAGAAGAAAGAACAGCAAAAATAAATATACATTTTACAAGGAGATACAAAAAAAGAAAAAGAAAAAAGAAAGAGTATGACTAGCTCAATTACTAGACCCAATCCACATTGGGTACAGATTTGCTGAATTGAATGGAATTGAATTGATTATCCCTCCAAAACATCATATACTGAATGTTTTAACTTTTCCAATTCATATGTTGAAGTCTTAACCTCCAGTACCTCAGAATGTGACCTTATTTGGAGACAGGCCTCTACAGAGATAATCAAGTTAAAATGAGGTCATTAGTGGGAACACTAATCCAGTATTACTGGTATCCTTATAAAGGGGAAATTTGAACATAGACACATAAAAGGAAAACAATATGAAGACACTGGGCGAAGATAGTTATCTACAAGCCAAGGAGAGAGGCCTGGAATAGCTCCTTCCCTCACAGCCCTCAGAAGGAACGGAGCCTGCCAACACCTTGATCTTGGACTCAGCCTCAAGAACTGTGAGATAATAAATTTCTGTTGTTTAAGCCACCCAGTCTGTGGTACTTTGTTAAGGCAGTCCCAGGAGACCAATATATATGCCAAGGAATATGTTTGGGGCAAACACTGAGGAAGCGGTTCACAAGGCTTGCCTGTTTGATTATAAGGAAAATAAGAGTTGCTATCTTACTGTTTGATTTCAAAGTGAAATAAAGTCATCATAGAATAGTAAAAGTTATAGTAAACAACAAAAGCCTAAGAACACTGGAACACCATGCAAGGAAAAAATAGGCGGAAACGGAATTGTACTTTGAAACGTCAGTGTTCCACATGACAAATCGGGAGAATCAAGATTTAACGAAGAAAGTGTGGGGTTGATTAGTATAATAAATTACGTACAATTAACAGATATGTCGAATCACAGAACTTAATACATTTTTTGCTAGTGTAATGAGTCATAAAAAATATCAATCAAATAAGGCGCAAAAAAATTTCTTCATTCAAACAACAGCAACAAAAAAGAGATTCTACATACCACATTCCCAAAGTAAAATGAGTGCAACTTGAAATAATGAACAAAAGCAGAATTGATTAAAATTGTAAATTAATTTCTTAACTAATAACCTACATCAGAGAAGAAATCTGCTATACAATTCCAATATAATTTAAACTACATATTTATATGGTGTAATACCCACATATGATCACGATATATAAAGTTTATATATGGCCATCACAAAATTATGTAAATGCGAGTAAATGCATCAAAATAAACATGGTTGTCTTTGGGTTGTGGGACTCAGCCCTAAATTTCCTTATTTAATGAATTTTCTAAATTATCTGTTTTTTAAAAAGAAAGAAAATCATCAAGAAAAACTAGAAAAAGGAGACCTAATAAACTAAGCACAAATAAAGAAGGCAAAAGCTATAGAATCGGTAACAGGAGGTTCTTGGACAATTTTTTTAAAGTGTTAATCATTGAAATAAAAGAAAGACCCGGATTAGTAACATTCTGTGCAAGAAAAAAGCTATCACAATTCAAACCCAAACTTTTTATTTCACTAAAATGGAGGACTATTATTTTCAACTGTACGTTAAATTTGATAACCAAAACAAAACGGACGACTTTTCAAAAATATAAAATATAAAAGCTAACAGAACTCGCAGAAATACAAGTTCTCATTTTGATCGGTGTAGCGTCCTGAAGAATATCTCATCAGGCTTTCTGAGAACATCTTTAAAGTACCTGTTATTCTACCCTTGAGTGAAAAATTAATAACAGGTGATTTATTATAACAGACTTATTATAGTAGAGAAAAAAAACCCAACAGAATTAAGCAGAAAAAAATAGGAAAAGCTGTTACAATATAATGAAAAGAAAGGAGGAGAAAAGGCACCTGGCCCTCACCCTGCTAAATTTGCAGAGCTTTCAAATAACAAATAATTTTTTCACATATTGTTTCAAAAACTGAGAAAAACAGTATGTTTCAGAACTGACTTTATAAGTTAAACATGGATTTGTGTCCCAAACCTGAAGCCAATATCAAAGAAGAAAATTGTAATTATCAGCATAGATGCAAAGGAAGAAAGGGGAAAGGGGAGAGAAAGAGGAGGGGAAAAGGTGGGAGGAAGTGCGGAAGCAGGAAGGGAAAAAAATGAGATCATCTAACAAACATCTAAATACAAATGATTGCTGATGACCAAGTTAGGTTTATTCTAGGAATGCAAGGGTAATATAACACATAAAACATGATCAAGACAATCATTATATTAACAGAAAAGAGTAAAGATCATATAATTATATGAATAGGTAAAAAGAAAGTATTTGATTAAGTACAAACCATTTTCTTGATTAAAACTCTAAGAATTTTTCTTTCTTAATTTGATAAAGAGTGCATACTTGGGACTTCCCCAGTGGTCCAGTGGTTAAGACCCCGACTTCCAATGCAGGGGCCGCGGGTTCAATCCCTGGTCAGGGAACTAAGATCCACTACGCCTGCGAGGTACGACCAAAAAAAAGAGTGCATACTTAAAACTGATAGTAGCTATCACACTTAGCACAGAACTTAGCATTAGAAATGTTCAGCTTCAAAATAGGAGTATATCAAATTTCCCTTTGTCATTAGTCCTACTAAATGTACTAGAAAAGTCATCCATTGTTATTCTAAATAAAAGAGATGCAAATATAGACAAAGGAAAAAATAATATATGACTTTTTACAAAATATTATAAATGAGTTTCACGAAGAAGCAGGTTATAAGATCCATGCGTCTTAATTGAATTGCCGTAAATTAGTGACATACTTTAAAAAGCAGCCAGTGAAGTAGATGTATTAGATGTTTGTTCTAGAAACCAGAAAACAATGATAATCAAAAAGAATAGAAATCAGGAAAAGAGTCACTATTCATGAATATTATTGGGACCAAGAATTATACCAGGGCTTCCCTGGTGGCGCAGTGGTTGAGAGTTCGTCTGCCGATGCAGGGGATGCGTGTTCGTGCCCGGTCCGGGAGGATCCCACATGCCGCGGAGCAGCTGGGCCCGTGAGCCATGGCCGCTGAGCCTGCGCATCCGGAGCCTGTGCTCCGCAACAGGAGAGGCCACAGCAGTGAGAAGCCCGCGTACCGCAAAAAAAAAAAAAAAAAAAAAAAAATTATACCAATTACTACCTTATGTCATACAATGAAATAAAGCTTACTTTAAAAACTAGAAGTTATTAAGAGTCCTACAGCTTATGGATGGTTTGTCATCACTGTTGTCAATCAAAGGTGTCAAAAGAGATCAACAAGTATATGAGAAAATACAGCAAAACAATGTGGACAAAAGTCACGGGCTTACCATTCATTATGGCAATCAAAATTTAATAACTCTAGGATCCACCTTTTAAATTAGCTAAAATTGATTTATATCGTAAAAATCCAATATATTGGGACTGCATACAGACAGCTGTACTAACAGCTATCAAGTGGCATGTCTTTCCAGAAAGCAATTTGACAACATTTAAAAGCATTATTAAACTGTTTTGCATGTTGACAAAATAGTCAGAACTTGGAGATCTACTCTCACTCCCCTCAAAACTCCAAATTTTAGGAATAATAATTTATATAAGAATGCTCATGGCAGCAGTTTAATAGCAAGATATTACAAACAGCCCAAATGCTCAACTATGGGTAGATGCTTAAGGAGATGCCAGTAAATACTGTGCGGAGTGCTTGCTTTCTCTCTCATACCCCCTCTCAGCGAATGACAGCAACACCCACACACGAACCCCACAGAGAAGCCCAAGACTTCCTTCTTTACCGTATTCCAGCCCTTCCCGCATCTATTAGCTTCCTAACTGGTCTCAGCCTCCAGTATCACACTCCTTCAGCTCATTTTCCGCAATGGTGCCAGAGCGCTAATTCTGAAACTCGAATCTACTTAAAAATCCTTTAGTGCCCATCCCTGTCTCCCCAACTGCCCATCAAAATAAAATCCAAACAGCGTGACATCCAAAGTTCTCCAAGACCTGACTCTACCTTCCAGTTTATTTCTTCACCCTGCCCCCCCCCCAAGCCCTACACACACACACCCTGTCCTCTAACCATTTGGACCATTTTCAGTTCAACAAGTGCATCACACTGTTGACAACCTACAATGCCTTTGCCTTTGCCTGGAATGCTCTCCCCTCCCCTCTTGTCCTCCTGACACACACACCTTATCTTTCGACCTTAACTGAAGCTTCACTTCCTTATAAGTCCTTCCTCATATAGCAGGGGTGAAATGCATGCCCTTCATCTCAGATATGCAAAAATGTACTCCTACATTTATTTTCTCTCACTTATATTATTCCTGCCCATGATAGGGGCAGTGCCAAAATGTAATTCGGTCTCTTTGGGTTGAAAACTGTTCCTTTCAGGAAGACTGGGAAGGTTCCAGCACCTCACGAGACAATTTCTTCTCTTTCAAAGGAACTCATGCACCACCACTCCCAACAGTTCCCAAGATGACACCTGGATGCAGGGATATTACATGTCTTCAATACTGTCTCAGTCTCTTCCCTGACCTTGCTGAGATATCACCTGCTTTGTCAGATCTCTGAACGTACTGAACTGGTAGCTGCTGAGATACGGTTTGTTGACCTGGTTTTTGGACATTGTGATAATAACAGGTGCAGAAATCCACGACCTCTGGCATCATCCCCATCTTCTGAAGCCTCCTCAGTCTGAGCCCAGGAGCCTTTCCAGTCTCCTGGCTGAACAGCCCTGCTCTGACATGTGTGGAGATTCTGGAATCCTCATGCCATGTGCAGGCTTTGGGCACCTGGTACCCTGCATCAGACTCGTGAATTTAGATCCACCCTCTGCCAATGCCATCCTACTGTTTTTGTATCATACGGGATGTGATGATGTGATAAGCTGCCCCCAAATAATACCCAAAGAAACAAGGGATCTGCCCCAATATTCTTGGTTGCCACAAAACTACCTGGCTGCTTCTACACCCTATCCCAACCCTGAAGAGTGAGTCCAACAGTTATAACTCAAGCCTTGCCCTTCACCTCCTCTCTCCTGAGCACCTTCTCTTAGTGCTGGAATGAGTTTCTGATGTCTCTTCTTGACCTACAGGAGTTACTTACATCAATGCTTTTCAAACATTGATGTGAACATAAATCACCTGGGGAATGCTATTAGAAAGCAGATTCTAATTCAATAGTTCTAGAATGGGGCCTGAGAGTCTGTATTTCTTACAAACTCCCAGGTGATGCCAGCCAAGCCGGTCAACCACCACTCTTTCAGGAGCCAGGCTGATCAATCCTCTTTCACAGGACTGTATTCGCTTCCCCCACTCCACTCCCCTGGGACAATAGTAGCAGAGGTGGTGCATGGAAAGGAAATAGATGAGCAATGGGAAAATGTATCAGGGCGTGTTCCACAAATATCATCTCAATCACACCGACCACCATCACCTTCCCCTCTCCCACTGGAACCCTCCTGCTTCTCTGAGCGTCCTCATATGCTGTACAAATTTCAGACACTGCTCCTGTATCTGATTCTACGTGTTTCTTCCTAACTATACTATACGTTTCTTGAAGGTATAGAACAGAATTCCCCACACAGACATTTTGTTTTACCTCTGCAGTGCTTTTAAAATATATGACTTGCTTGCCAAAGGCAAAGCACTGATTCTCAACGGCAACTGCACATTAAAATCACCCAGAAAACTCTCAAAATACGTCAGTGCCTGAGTCCTACCCTCTGAGCGATTCTGCCTTAGTTTAATACAAATACATCAGTGTTTGTTTTTCAATAAACGTTTTTTTTTGGCTGCGCCGGTGGGCATGCGGAATCTTAGTTCCCCGACCAGGGATCAAACCCGTGCCTCCCGCAGTGGAAGTGTGGAGTCTTAACCACTGGACCACCAGGGAAGTCCCTTTAATAAACTTTTTATTCTAGAACAGTGTGAGACTTAGAGAATTCTTGGAGTAGTTTCCTACGCCCCACACCCAGTTTGACCGCTTATTAACAACGTCTTATATTACCATGGTACATTTGTTACAATTGATGAACCATATTGATACGTTATTATCAACTAACGTCACACTTTATTCAGACTTCCTTGGCTTTTTTCCCTAATGATTCTCTTCTGTTCCAGGATCCCATCCAGGACACCACATCACATTTAGCTGTTATGTCTCTTTAGGCTCCTCTTGGTCGTCAGTTTCTCAGACTTACCTTGGTTTTGGACACTTGACAGACCTCAAGAGCAGGGTCAGGGATTTGTAGAATGATCTTCCCCTGGGATTTGTTTGATGTTTTCCTCGTGGTTAGACTACAGTAGGCATTGATATTTTTTTAGTTAATTAATTATTTATTTTTATCGAAGTATAGTTGATTTACAGTGTTGTGTTAGTTTTAGGTGTGCAGAAAAGTGATTCAGTTATACATATATACGTGTGTGTGTGTATATATATATATATATATATTCTTTTTCAGACTCTTTTCAATGATAAGTTATTACAAGATATTGAATAGAGTTCCCTGCGCTATACAGTAGGTCCTTGTTGTTTATCTATTTTATAAATAGCAGTGTCTATCTGTTAATCCCAAACTTCTAATTTATCCCCCCCTCCCTTTCCCCCTTGGTAACCGTAAGTTTGTTTTCTATGTCTGTGAGTCTATTTCCGTTTTGTAAATAAGTTCATTTGTATCACTTTTTTAGATGCCACGTGTAAGTGATATCATATGATATTTGTCTTTCTTTGTCCGACTCACTTCACTTAGTATGATAACCTCTAGGTCCATCCATGTTGCCACAAATGGCCTTATTTCATTTTTTATGGCTGAGTAATATTCCATTGTATGTATACACCACATCTTCTTTATCTATTCATCTGTCGATGACACGATAGCCAAGACACGGTTGCTTCCGTGTCTTGGCTATTGTAAACAGTGTTGCTATGAACACTGAGGTGCATGTATTGTTTGGAGTTAGAGTTTTCATCTTTTCCAGATATATAGACATCGGTATTTTTTAAAGATCCCTCAGTTATTCTAAGTCCAGCTAGTGCTAAAAAAAATCATTGATTTTAAGAATGTGAAGAGTTCACATGAAAGTTCAGATCTGGCTTCTCTTGACACGTGGGGAGATATGACAACACTGAGTCTGCTATCCTTCAAGGAAACCCGTTTGGCAATGAGAGGTGGTTACTGCACCCTCCAGGTCTCTGCAAATCACTTCACTATGGGCCTCCTCTCCTCACCCCCCGGGGTAGACTTTCACTTCTTACTCTTTTATGCACCGCACCTAGCACGGTCCCTGACACAAAGCACATACTCGATAAACGTTTATTAAGTAAATGAGTGACAATGAATTTATAAGGGAAAGAACATATAGTTACTGAAAATGGCAAAGCTGTGTGTTATATGATCAGATTAAAATATTGGGGCAAGATGGCCAACTGACTTACTCAACATTCATTCTCACCTACCTTCTATATTATAGAGCCTACAGTTTTTATTACGGTCACAACTACATTTCCTAGACTCCCTCACAGCTGGGTTTCCTCAGGGGAGGGTGGTCCTGAGAAACTTACTTTGGTCAACTTGGAAGGAGGAGTGAAGCCACAGAAGGAGGAAGCCATGCACAGGGAGAGGGGTTTTTCTGGCAAGCACAGCAGTGGGGACACTTGGTTATTTCAAGGCCAGCAGACCTGATTGGGGCCTGGAAGCAGCAGCCAATGGAGCAGGCCAGTCCTCAGCGTGGTTCCAGAAGTTGTCCCCCAAGCAGAGCGTCCTCAATCTGCTCTTGCATTTTCCCAACAATTTCTCCACAAATGTACAGTCTGGATTCTGTCATCTTCATCTATTCATCTTGAGTGATAGAATCATTGGTCAGAAACTGCAAATTGCCTACCCTGTATCCATTCTCTTCTTCACTAACTTCTATATTTGGGAGGTGTAAATATGTCATGCTTTACAAACATGTGCTCCATTTCCATATCCCTTTGAAGAATGGATGGCCAAGGAAATGAAATGGAAGAGTGTGGACAGAGCTTCTGGGAAAGACCTACAGGCAGACCTCCGAGATATTGCAGGTTTGGTGCTAGACCACTGCAGTAAAGCAAATAGCACAAAAAAGCAAGTCAAACGAATTTTTGGTTTCCCAGGGCAGCTAAAAGTTAGGTTTACACTATACTGTAGCTTATGTTTACACTAGACTGTAGCCTATTAAGTGTGCAATAGCATTATGTCTTTAAAAATGTATGTACCTTGGGCTTCCCTGGTGGCGCAGTGGTTGAGAGTCCGCCTGCCGATGTGGGGTACATGGGTTCGTGCCCCGGTCCGGGAAGATCCCACATGCCACGGAGCGGCTGGGCCCGTGAGCCATGGCCGCTGAGCCTGCGCGTCCGGAGCCTGTGCTCTGCAACGGGAGAGGCCACAGCAGTGAGAGCCCCGCGTACCGCAAAAAAAAACCAAAACCAAAACCAAAAAAAATGTATGTACCTTAATTTTAATATACTTGATTGCTAAAAAATGCTAACCATCATCTGAACCTTCAGCAAGTCGTAATCTTTTTGCAATAGTCTCATTAAGTCACTGATCACAGATTACCATAACCAATATAATCATAATGAACAAGTTTGAAATCTTGCAAGAATTACCAAAATGTGACACAGAGACACGAAGTGAGCAAACGCTGTTGGAAAAACGGTGATGATAGAATTGCCACAAACCTTCAATTTGCAGGGGGGGTGGCAAAGAAGCCAATATCTGTGAAGGGCAATGAAGAGAACTGCAATGAAACGAGGTGTGCCTGTACTCGCTGGCGAGCCCTCGTTTGTCCTCAGACCATCCTCCAACTTGGATGAGATGTTTTTTAGCACCACCTCTTGTGAAGATGGAAGCCATGTGCTAAGGATGGCAGAGAAGAAAGCCAGGAGGAGGCTGGACATGGATGCCACTGTAGTGCCGTCACACCAGCCTTTGACTGCCTGCCTCTAGCCTCCTTGTTATGTGAGAGAGAAACAATAGTAGTAGCTTATAATAGTAGTAGCTTATAATAATAATAGTAGCTTGTCGTGTTTAAGCTACTATTATTGGGGGCCGAGTGTGGGGGGGTCTCAGTTCCTAAGCATTTAAAGCAGTTTCTTCATAATAAAAATATAATGTAACAGAATATCCCACTGCAGATGAAACATTGTGAGTGTTTTTAGCTCTAGAGAAAGGGGAACTAGAAAATCACCTTGGTCTTTTCACCAGCCCAGTCTAATCCCCTTCGAGCCATCAAAAGGCTCTCCCTCCATCTCAGAGCCAATTTAAGGTCTGGTTGTTTATCTGGGGGGTCAAGGCTGAGAAGGTGAGGGTCAAGGCTGTTACCTGGCAAGGGGATTCTAATCAGCCCTTTATCCAGAGGAAGCCCTGGGGAGAAATTGACGAAGGGAAGGCGGTAGGGGTTCTGGATTCATCTGTTTATACAGAGCTTCCTAAATATTCATTGTGTGTCAACTGTATGCCAGACACGGTCTGGGAATTTAGTCCCAGCAATGAAAGAAAGATCAGGCTCTGCCCTCAGGGAGCGTGCACTCTGGTGGAGCGTCTGCCAGCAAGCCGTGTTACAGAATCAGCTAAGTGGAGGTGTTTGTGCAGGTGAAAATGGAGAAGAGACCTCCGCCCAAGACAGCTCTGCAGCCTGGAATAGAGCCCCTCTCCCTTTTAGGGAGGGCTTCTCTCTCAGACCAACTGTCACTCTCTAGTCTGCTCTCTACACTGTGATCCCAGCTGGACACACAGCTCACCAGTTTCCCTGTTACTTTGTAAATTATGGATAGGAACTCTAGCCTTCATGCTCTGGGAATGGAAGAGAGTAAAAGCTGGGGTATAGTGAGCTTGGAGAAGGGGAAGTAGAGGTCTGGTTAGATAGTTATTAAATCTTGGTTTTTAGAAGCAGAATTCGAATAGAATATACACACTGATTATAACCATTTATTTTATAATGAATACAGAACGTGACCTGCAATGTGCAAGGCACTGGATCTCACTCAGTCTTCACAGAAACACGGAGAGTGATGCACTATTATCTTCATTTTACAAACGAGATCAATGCTCACAGAAGTTAATTATCTTGATTGGGTGCAGTAAGAAATCAAAATCGATCCATCAGACTCTAAGGTCACGTTCTTCCCACTTCACTATTCTGGTTCCTCCATACCAGCCTACAACTAAAGACCTTGGGTCCTAGAGAATATTGCCGGTCTAAGTTTTGCCGAGCAAATCTTACAAATTCTAAACATAGCCACAGCAATCACCCTGCAGGAACTGACGCTGAAGCCTGAAGTAGGCTGTCCAGCTTGGATGAGAGCACAGGAGCCAGGAATCCAGGAATCTAGTGTTTCTCAGTAATCATCTTTCTCAAGAGTACATCCAGCCAGAAGAAACATTTGACAGTACAATACGTTGCTTTTTTTTTTTTTTGGTAATTTACATGACCTATTCTTGCTGTGGATGGGGGTTTAAGGCCAATTACTGCTGCCCTAAAGAGAGAAAAATATTTTCTCCTGCCATTTTCACCTTCTCAGTCTTTGATTAAGACTGTAGGGTCTTCAGCAATATACACTGGTTAACAGAAATGCACAGACAAGGGGAAACTGGAGAAGAAAAGGAGTTGCCAGAAATTTTTTTCCAGACCACTGGATCCTCCTCAAACTAATTAGCTTGAGGTATGTAGGAAGAGAGATTGTATGTCTTATGGTCAGTAGGAGTGTAGGTTAGTCACCAACTGTTACGCTCTCCAGGCTGGGGAAACTTACCCCGCCCCCGACAGAATCTGTGGCTCTAACCCCCTCACACTAGGAAGGTATCTCTAAATTTGTACTAACCACACGTCTGCCACCACAGTATCAGGAATGACGTCTTTTCATCTATGTCTCTGTGTCAAAACTCTGAAGTGTTGGTGGCAAAGGACAAGAAATTAATTCAAACTGGCATAAGCTAAGGGAAAGGGTGTTTGAAAAAACGAAAAAGGAAATCTATAGGAACTTTTCTATAAAATTGAAAAGTTCAAGGCTAGTACCAGACTGATAAAGCCTGGATCCAGGGGCTCAAATGCTATCTTCAGAATTCCATTTTTATCCGTCTTAGATCTGCCTCCCACGGAGTGGGTTAGGTGCTGTGTGCTGGCTCCTGGCAACTCCAGGCTCGCTTCATTCTTACTGTTATGAATCCCAGGAGAAAGATATCTTCCCGGTGCTTCCCTCTTAAATTCTGGGTTCATTCTGATTGGAGGAATCGGAGTGATTCAGCCACTTCTGAACCAATCACTAGGTAGGGGAATGCAGTGCTGTGATTGGCCAGCCCTGAGGCACATGCTTCTTCTCTGAAGCTGGGGCTGGAGACCGGAATCTAAACCACGTGGACTGAGCAAGGATGGGTGGTAATAGTTCCCTAAAAGAAATCCATGGAGTTGTTACTTGACGAAAAGGTGGAATGGATAGTAACCAAAAGAACGCATATTCCTGCAGTATTCCCACTCCCTAACACAGTGCTTGGCACGTAGTAGGAGCTCAGAAGTCTTTATTCAATTTATTGTTGACAGAGAAGGTTCTGCCTAGTGTAGACCTGTGCTCGGAGCAGTGCCTTGACTCTGGTACCCTGTGGTGTTGGTAAGTGATGCCCACCTTGGCTTTCTTTACCCACGGCTCCTCTCCTCTGAGTTCTGACTTGACCCACACTTGATCCTGGATAATTCCCTCTGCTTCACAACATGCCTTCTATTTCCAATCATGACCAGTCTACCCTCTTTCCACCGAGGTTGAGCTCTTCAGAAGGCAAGGTCCAAGTTGCCTCCCTCTCTGGTCTTCAGAACTCAACTGGACCTGAGCTGTTCTGGGTGAGGCGCGAACTGGGATGAGTGCACTGCTGCACAAGGCTGAAGGACAGGAAGTAAAAGAATGCCAGAACGGAAGTTCTGTTCTCGAGCTCCCCCATTGCATCCTCTTTCCAAGCAACCCAGGGCTTCTTTTCCACAGTTTATCTGGCTGATATCCTGAGAATAAGTCCAGGGGCCTTTCAAGATGCCAGCAGTTAGTGTCTAAATAGTTATAACTGCACTGGTAAAGTTCCATCTCAGAGTATTTTACTAATTGGCCGGGAAATATTGTGCCCTTGAAACAGTCGATAGTTAAGCCCTATATAGCATCTGTAAGAAGATACACTCATTTCCTGGCTGCTGTGATATTAGAGGCTACCTTCTACTCCAAAAGAACTTGGAGTTGACTGAATCTTCTTGTATTATGAAACTCACATGCTAAGTTAGCATAACAGGATGCTAGCAATCCTCTTTGTTTTCCTACAATAATTAATTTTTCTTAAATTTCGTCCTAATTGATGCACTCATTTAAAAAATTTACAATGTATATAACAATGACCTTTATCTTAAAAATTGTGCACCAGAAGGTAAACTATCCAATTTCCTATTTTCACCACCCATATTCTTTTAAATAAACCTGACATTTAAGACAGTAATTGTAGATATGTATTCCAGTTCAGGCATCATAGATGAACCTGGAGTAACTAATAAACTTTTGATTTCTCATGCATTCCAAATAAGAACTTGAAAAAAGGGAATCATCCAGGACAGGGGATTTTAACAGGTGCCTGAGGATTTGTCTTCAAGTATGTCTTTACAGTAAGAGGGAACTGAAAGTGAAATACAGCGTAGCTTACGATAAGGGACATATTCTATATCTGTACAGTGCACTTCTCCATAGAATGTTATCTCAGTGTTCCTTGTGACCACACGGGGAGTTGAGTAGGCAGTCAATGACTCCATTTTACAGATAAAGAAATTGAGGCACAGAATAATTGAGTTTCTCAAAGTTGCATCCATTAGGGATAATGCTGGGAATAAAATCCACTCTTAATTATGAGTCTAGAACCTACTCATATTTTTAAAAGCTAAGACCCACCCAGCTTGGTTATTAACCTTTATTCCACATGCTGCTGTTCTGTCTCCCTTGAAATTCTTGTTTTCTTCTCAGATGTCAATTCTCTTCCTGGCACCAGAATCTTTTTTTTTTTTTTTTTTTTTCCTAATCCTTGGTTGTCTCTCAGTATGAATAGATTTCCTGTTTGTGTTCCTGAGGCTCATAAGTGCATTTATTTTACCAGCTGAGAGACATGAGCCAAAATCCTTGTGACATATGTTGAAATGCAGTTAAGCTGTTAAGTGGAGCACAAAATGTTGTAAAGTCAAAATACAAAGGTTTATGGGTGCAGAGTGTACAGGTTTTATGCTATTCAGCCCTGATTTCCAGGAGGCATGTGGCTGCCCTTCCCTGATGTAGGGCTAAATTTGACAAATTGATTTTTTTCAACCAGGGTTAAATAATGATTAATTTCCCAGGAGCATAACTTTCCTTAGGGGTTGTAGTAAAACGTCCTTGTCGTGCCCTTTCATGGTTAGGTGACAGAAACGTTGAATCTTTGGTTTTTAAATATGCTTTTGACAGCAAATTTCAGAAAGCTTCCTAGGGCTTGCACTAAAAAACAAACTCTTCCTTAATCACATCACTTGTTCTTAAACATATCGCAGATTCTAAGAGGGGAAGCGTTTATTTAGCATTAATCACCTTCTAGGTGTCAGGGTCTTCTAGACACTGTTTCCCTAATCAAAAATGTATCATTGAAAATTAAGTACAGAGAATAAAGGATCAATATTTGACTGGGCTTTTGATAGGAGGATAGAAAATTTTGATTAACAGCAATGGGTTTCAGAGAGATATGGATCCAGAGCTTAGCTCTCTGCTGCCTTGGGAAAGTCAGTTGATTTCCTCTGCCTGTCTCCTCACCTATGTAACGTTGCTAATGGTACCCAATTCCTAGCATCCAAGTGGAGCTGAACCGAGCATGTAAAGCATGCTTGTTGTACGCCATGAATAGCAACTATTTGAGGGTATGCTTAAAAATTGAAAAAGCCTGTTAATTGCACTTGTGTGTACGAGAATATTCAAGGCGATTTGTCACTGATGATTGGTGATAACTTGAGCTCAGCATCCCGTTCTGTTCATTTTGTATATATTGTATAGATGAGGCACGAGGTAGCATGTCGCCACGTGTCCACTTATAATTTGAACGAGAGCAGACCGTCCGGTTCTCTGATCCATGAGTGGTAGAGCTTTATGTTTCTATAGGAAATGAGAGAACTGATTTCTATCTTTACAAAGAGGGGGGAGACAAGAGTTCCTTCCATTCTCTCCAGCTCACAGAAAGGTAGTGCTATATTCCCGAAGATTAGACAACTGAGCTGGTTACCTTTCTATAAGTAGAAAATCTCTGTAGATGTGATGGAATTGAATTTTATTTTTGCAAATGATCTAATTTGAAGCTCCGGAGTTAAGGCAAAAAAAAAAAAAAGTCACTTACTAAAAACCAAACTAGAACTGGAACTTTCAATGCGTCTTGACACTGCTGTGGCCATTAGGTGGCTGAGCCATGAGGGCATGGATGAAACCCAAACTCAGTTTCTCTTTCATCTCTAGTTCTGTCTGGTGTATTCTGCAAATGTGCAGAAAAACCCTTTGGCCCACCTGCACCTTTTTGCAACCAGTGAGGCGATGGAATCACCAGCAGCTCCCACTAGCAGAGCTTTATTCAGGAGTTTCCAAGTCTTTGCTTCAGGCTCGCTCTGCTACAGGTGTATAAAGCCCTGCAGATTCCCCGCTGATCAGATCGCTGGTGCTCACGGCATGGATGGAGCTCATCAGCGCTTTTCTGTGTGAATGGGGCCACGACCCTGGTGTTCTATTGGTGGAAGTCGGTTACCACAGTCAGACCAATAACCACCTATGAGCCACACACACACACCTGCCACCAGCTGGCCTGCCTGTGAACAAGCAGCAGCATCACACCCCCATCACAAGGTCAACACCACCAGTAGGAAGCAAAACAACAGGACTCCTTCACGTTGGGGCAAGTGGGTGGTCCTACCAGAGGACGATCCTCAAACCATCATTATTGGGAACAGCAATGCTAAGTGTGTTTTAGGACGAAGGTAGGAAGAGTGAGGATGTTGAATGATTCAGGAAGCAGGAATCGGAGAGATAAGCATGAGGTCATGTTGGTTAGCTATTATTATGGTCCTTTTTTTAAAAAAAGCACAGAATGTACTTGTGTGTACATGACAGCCAAAAAGGTCAACTAGTATCCATTAAGCAACAGCAACAAAGTTGATCATAGTATTGAGTTGGATGAGGTTGGAAGTACCTTAGAAGTATATAAATTCCACCCATCTTTTAAGTCTTAACTTAAGTACCATGGCTTCTAAAAACCTACCAAGAGGAACCTCTCTCTCCTCTGACCTTCCATTCTATCTCTTGTCTACCAAAAGGTTTCATACTTTTTAAAGCTGTAAATATCTTTATTGAGGAAAAAAATTCTTCACGAGCCAATATGAAAACCAGATATAAGCAGAGGCTCTGACAGAAGTGGGGATGTGCTAGCCTGAGCATCTCTCCACCGATAGCCTGAGGAACCCTGGGGTACCCTGGAACACTGTTTGAGAAATACTCACCTCTATCATTTACTTGGCAGTTAACTGGCATACACTGTCTTATGTTTCCGCCTGATTCTTGTAGATCTGCCGACTAGATTACAGATTTCTAAAGGGCAACGATTCAAATGAAAACAACAAAACCAGCGAGAGCTAGGAGCCAGGAGGTGGAGGTTCTGGGCCTCGTGCTGTCACTCGGCAGGCCTTGCATATGAGCCCACTCAGTGTGCTGGGCCCATAAAGGCCAAACTAGATGGTATATAAGAAATGTGACCCTGATTCCCAGTCTCCCATGATAGTCCTGGGTTCCATGTGCTGTAGACCAATTAACTTAATTATTTTTAGGGTTGCTTTCACTCTCAGAAGTCTCCCAATTTGGGGTGATAACCCTATGACTTCCCTCTATATAAAGCCTCTTTTGGATTCATGATGGGTTGCTTGTACTTCACCTACACGCTCACACCCCATCCCCACGCCCACCAGCATAGGGCTTAGGACATAATAAGGACTCAATGTATATTCAATTAACCCAGAATAAGACATAGTTATTAACCTAAAGGGGCTTGAGACCTAACTGCGGTGATGACTTACATGTATGAAGTCTCTAGAAATCAACACAGACCAGTGTGCAGTGAAGGCTGGTAAACTGAGAGACACATGAGAAGGCCCACAGCCAGGTCCCATGTTCTCAGTACTGCAGATGGTCATTCCCATCCTAGCACGTAAGGTTTTGAACAGCAGAGCCAGGGAGAGAAGCCAGATGAGCAATGGCCAGGACCCAGACACGGGCAGGCCGCCAAGTGGGAAACATGATTGGGACGACAGGGGTTACAAGGTAGTGACTTTCAGGGAAGCAGAGTGGGGGCCTGCTTAGCTGTCTGGCTGGCTGGCAGAGCTCCATAGAGTGAGGCAATCGGCAGCAATCCAGCGAGGTCCATGTGTGGATGGGCCAACAGCAGTGGGGTTACCGTGGTAGGGGAAAGCCAGGCATTGGGTCTGGACAACCCCATGCAACCACCAGCCCTGGAGAAGGGGAGTCCTGAGGCAGGAGCAGGGCATGGTGGTTTAGGCAGGAACTTTCTGAAAGTTGGGGGAAAGTGGATGCTATAATGTGGGCTGATTTGGCTAGGGGGCATGCTGGGATCTCAATGGTCGGTGAGAACTGAAAGAATGAGTTGAAAGCTGGCAGAGACCAAGCAAGAGGGATTAATTTGGTTTGGAGCATGACCCTGAGGAGAGGAGCCAGCTGTCCAAACCACAAACTAGGGTCTAACTTGCGTTGGTACCAGTGCTCGTATCTGGCAGCAGGAGCCCAATCCCTGCCTCTCCTGATAGGCAGAACCAGGCAAAACGACTGGGGCAAATCCCATGAGTTATGATAGGTCGCTGGGCAGAGCACGACTTCCCCAGGGCGATGGTTACAGTGGGTGAGGCTGAAGGTAGAGGCTTTGAGTCATGTCAAATCTTAGTGATGTTCACAGCAGCATTACTTACAATAGGCAAGATATGGAAGTAACCTAAGTGTCCATCAACAGGTGAATGGATAGAGAAGATGTGGTGTATATGTATATATACACGATGGAATACAACTCAGCCATGAAAAAGAATGAAATTTTTCCATTTGCAACAACATGGATGGACCTGGAGGGTATTACACTAAGTGAAATAAGTCAGACAGAGAAAGAAAAATACTCTATATGATATCACTTATACGTGGAATCTAAAAAATAAAATGAATGAATATAACAAAACAGAAACAGACTCGCAGATATAGAGATCAAGCTAGTGGTTACCAGTGGAGAGAGGGAAGGGAAGAGGGGCACAATAGGGGTAGCAGGTTAAGAGATACAAAACTACTATGTATAAAATTAAAAAGCTGCAAGGATATATTGTATAGCACAGGGAATAGAGCCAATATGTTATAATAACTTTAAATGGATTATAATCTATAAAAATTTTGAATCATTACGTTGTACACCTGAAACTAATACAATATTGTAAATTAACTATACCTCAATTAAAAAGTTAAAAAAATAACAAATTTCCACACACACAAAATTTTAGACAGCAAATACAAAACTAGGTCATAAAACAAGAGTTTGATTGAGAACAGATTTTGAGTTAAAGATCCCAATGGGAGATCAGGAAACTAGAGGAAAAGGTTGAAGAGTGGAGGGTCAGGGCACACAGGACAGCTTCCAGGGCAATTTCATGACAAAATGTGAGCCCTGATGGTGGCCTTATATGTAGCAGTCCCAACATGGGCTGACGTAGATGCACTTGAGCCACTGAAAGAGGAGCTGATGATACATGGCAACACCACCTCCAGGTAGAGGTCATGCATGCAGTCATGCAGGAGAGGGGTTCATGGTTCTGGGAGAGCCTGGCCAGCTGAGCACAAGACTCCACCTAGCGGCTGGAGGGAAGAGGTGCAGCCCCCCAGGAGAAGAGGTAGGCGAGGCCCCAGGCAGGATGTGAGGGCCTCAGCAAAGCATACTGGGAGTCAGGCTGGGGCTTCCGTCCTGGAGTAGAAGTCAGGACCCAGGACAGAAGCACAGGCACACACATTCAAGGTTAGATGTGTAGCTGGAGTGTGTTGGACCCGCCCACGTCCACCAGGTATTGGCCAGGGGCAGCAAGACGGCAGGGTGGTGGAGTCTGGCCTCTGTCTCGACTCAGACTAATTGGGGTTTTAATCTTGATTCTACCATGAGCTGGCTGTGAGACTGTCAGCTAATTAACATCTCTGAATGTGGTTGCCTCATCTTCAGGATGGGCATAACAACATGTACTTGGCACACGGTTGCTGTGAAGGTTATGTGATGTAATGTGCGTGAAGCCCCAAGCTTGGTGCCTGGCGCCATTATAGATGCTCCGTACACAGAACTATTACTATCATTAAGACTAAATCCAAACCACACCTGTTGGGAGGCAGGCAGATGGAGCTTTTAAGCCACTGCCAGGTTGTCCAGATCACCAGAGGAAATGGATGATGCCCTGAGGGACCAGGAGTGGGCTTGGTCCTACGGAAAAAGCAAGGGCTAAGTTTCTTAAAACAGGAGTTCAGGTTCAGAGAAGAATCAGCTATTGGGTACTGACTTACTGGCCTCTGTTTCCATCTCAAGGAGCACTGAGCCCACAGGCAGGGTCCAAACAACCCTTGCAGAAAGAAGGAAGGGATGTGGGATTAGGCAACCAAACAGTTCATCACTCTGGGAGCCAATGGGCCCTGTCATCCAAAAAATATCCCCTCTCCTTAATTCAGGACCAATGGTACCTAAAATTCCACAATTCTGTATTCATTTCTTTGCATTAAATATTCTTCTCCCTAGGCATAATTGTTCAAAACGTAGGCATTGCAAGATGTGGAACACACCGAGTCACTCATAGTTCATGCATCCAGACCTCAACCTGCTGGGTTGCCTGCAACTCCCCCAGAGGATTCACGTGGGCACTGACCTTCTCCAGACCTGGGGCAGCCAGCTCCAGAGGAGGAGAGGAAGCATCTTTAGGACTGTGAAGACTTGGGAAGAAACTGGGAAAAGATGGAAGTTCACACAGCATTTGTTCTCTTCTTCCTGCTCACGTTGGGGTTTTATGAGACCTACTTTCTAGATTCAGTTCTCAACAGGAGGACTACAGGCATCTGGTCATGGGCAAGATGGTCTGGAAAGGTAAGGGGCGGAACATTGTCTCCACCATTTCCTTTTTCTGGGGCCCAAACCTCTGATGGGACCTTCTTCCTTTGGTCTCCAGACTTCCCCTGAGGACTCTAATACCTTTAAGCTTTGGGCATAATCTGGCTGAGGAGGCTTTCAATTTAGGCCCCAAAGCTACATGAGAAATGTATGAGTGTGGGAAAGGTGGGGGAGGGAGAGGGATAAATTAGGAGTTTGGGATTAACATATACACACTACTGTATATAAAGTAGATGATCAACAAGGACCTACTGTATAGCACAGGGAACTCTACTGAATATTCTGTAATAACCTAAATGGGAAAAGAATCTGAAAAAGAATAGGTATATGTATAACTGAATCACTTTGCTGTACACCTAAAACTAACACAACATTGTGAATCAACTATACTCCAGTACAAAATAAAATAAACTAAAATAAAAGTATGTGTATTGTTGGCTTGCAAAGGTAAGTTTCTGACCTGTGCTGAGCAACATACAATAACCCAAGCCACGCATGGCTCCTGAGCCCTTGAAACGTGGCTGGTCCGAACTGAGGTGTGCTCCAGGTATAAGATACGCACCAGACTTCCAAGACTCATTACAGAAAGAAAAAAGAACGTAAAATGCCTCTTTAATAATTTTGTACATTGATTCCATGTTGAAATGATATCAATAATACTCAGGATATGTTGGGTTAAATAAAATGTATTACTGAAATGGATTTTTTTTTAGCTTTTTTAATGTGACTACTAATTTTTTTAAATTCCATATGTGGCTTGCGTTATGTCCTATTGGACAGCACTGTTTTAGACAAATTGATGACTTAGTTTTGTCCAAAGAGTCCCAGCCCGTGAAGGTCCAGCCACCCGCACTGTGATTAATCAGTCTGGTGAGTACCTGACCTCTGGCGATCACAGAGGGGCAGCTCATCTGGTGAAAGGGAGGGTGATGGCTCCAGACAGGCAAAGATAACAAGGTTCCCTACAGCAAAGGAAACCATCAACGAAACAAAAAGACAACCTGAATGCGAGAATATATTTGCAAGTGATATAACCAATAAGGAGTTAATATCCAAATATATAAACAGCTCATACAGCTCAATATCAGAAAAACAAACAACCCCACTTAAAAATGGGCAGAAGACCTGAATAGACAGTTTTCCAAAGAAGAAATACAGATGACCAAGACACATGGAAAGATGCTCATCATCATCAACCATCAGAGAAATGCAAATCAGAACCGCAATGAGATATCCCCTCACACCAGTCATAATGGCCATCATCAAAAAGACCACAAATAACAAACGTTGGGGAGGAAGTGGAGAAAAGGGAACCCTTCTATGCTGTTGGTGGGAGTGTAAATTGGTGCAGCTACTAAAACAGTATGGAGGTTCCTCAAAAATCTAAAAATAGAACTACCATATAATCTTGCAATTCCACTCCAGGGTGTATATCTGAAGAAAATGAAAACATTAATTCGAAAAAAATATATTCACCCCAATGTTCATAGCAGCATTATTTACAATAGCCAAGATATGGAAGCAACCTAAGTATCCATCAACAGAGGAATGGATAAAGAAGATGTGGTGCATAGATAATAGAATATTACTCAGCCATAAAAAAGAATGAAATCTTGCCATTTGAGACAACATGGATGGACCTAGGGAGTATTATGCTAAGTGAAATAAATCTGACAGAGAAAGGCAAACACCAAATGATTTCACTTATATGTGGAATGTAAAAAGCAAAGCTGATGAAGGAACGTACCAAACGGAAACACTCATAGATCCAGAGAACAAACAGGTGGTTACCTGCGAGGAGAAGGAAGGGGGAGGGGCGAGTTAAGGGTAGGGGATTAAGAGGTACAAACTACTAGGTATAAAATAAGTAAACTACAAGGATATATTGTACAGCACAGGGAACATAGCCAATATTTTATAGCAACTATAAATGGAGTATAATCTTTTAAAATTGTGAATCACTATGTTGTACACCTGAACTTGTATAATATTGTAAATCAACTATACCTCAAGGAAAAAGATTTTTAAAAATAACTGAACATTCCCTTTATTCCTACTGTTGGGATCCATTAAGGAAGTGCTGTCTTGCTTCTTGTCAGACACAAAGACACTTAGGCAGCGGGAGAATCTCTTTTTCCACCATCACCACCTTACGGTTCCTGCCTATGTGTTGAGAAACAGAAACTCTTAACTCTCTATTTTTTCACCAGCTGGTGCCTTGGAGGACAGGATCTCCAGCAAAACGTCTTGTGCTTTTCTCTCTCAGGGAGCTCACGACTCTGTGTTAACACCCATCTACATCAAAAAACCTGCTTCTAGCTCCTCCTCTGAAGCTAGAAAATTAGACTTTTATTAAGACTACTAAGGACACAGACCTCACCTCATTTCTTTATTCATTCAACAAATATTTGTGTAATGTCTACTCCATGCCCAGCATTGAAGAGCTAACAAAACAGACCTCTGGCTCTGTCTACCAGCAACATTTGATGTGTCCATCTTGAAGTTTCCTTCTTGAAAAACTTGCTTCTTGTTGCCCCTAGACATCCCTTTTTCTTAGTTCTTCCTATTTCACTGTCCAGTCCATCTCCTTAACTAGTTCCTAACTGCCCATATCTTTGAATCTTGGAGTTCCCTCAGTCTTCAGACCTCATCTTTTTTATCATCACAAACTCCCCAAATTATCACTCTCTTCCAATGGCTGTGAATCCAATCTGTGCTCCAACAACACCTCGTCTTCTCCATGACCAAATGCCTGGTCCCAACCTCTCTCTTGGACCCCAGACTCATATATCCAGCTCCCCCTTCAACATTTCCACTTGGATGTGTAGTAGGATCTCAAATGTAACACATCTAAAGCTAAATTCTGGTTTCTCCCCTAAAATCTGCTCCAACTTGGTATATTGAAAACCCATTCTTCCAGTTGTTTAGGTTAAAAAAAAAAATCTTGACACCGTCCTGACTCCTATTTCTCTCACATCCCATTTCTAATGTGTCAGCAAATCCTATCAGTTCTATTTCAAAATACATCCACTTTCTGACCATTCTCTCTAACCCAACCTCTACTCCCTTGGGTCAAGCCACAGTCGTCTCATATGGGAGATTATTACCATAGTTTCCTAATAGGTCTCTGTGCTATTATCCTTGCCTTCCTATATAGTCTATTCTTAAGTCAAAAGCCAGAGTGGTCCTTGAAAAATGTAAGCAATAGCATATCATTCTCAGAACCCTCCAACACCTTCCGTCTCTCTAAGTGAAATCCACAGTGTCTACTGCATCAACCAGGCCTACCATACTCTCCCCTGAGCTCTCCAACTCGGCCACCCTGGTCCCTGGCCCCCTTGCTTTCCTAAAACATACCAGCCAAGCTGCTCACACTTCAGGGGCTTTGTTTATTTATTTATTTCTTATTTATTTTTGGCTGCGTTGGGTCTTCTTTGCTGCATGTGGGCTTTCTCTAGTTGCAGCAAGCGGAGGCTACTCTTCGTTGCGGTTGCGCGGGCTTCTCATTGTGGTGGCTTCTCTTGTTGAGGAGCATGGGCTCTAGACACGTGAGTTTTATTAGTTGTGGCACGAGGGTTCAGTAGTTGTGGCTCACAGGCTGTAGAGCACAGGTTCAGTAGTTGTGGCACGTGGGCTTATCTGATCCGCAGCATGTGGGATCTTCCCGGACCAGGGCTCGAACCCGTGTCCCCTGCATTGGCAGGTGGATTCTTAACCACTGCGCCACCAGGGAAGTCCCTAGAGAGGCTTTAAATTTGCTGTTGCCTCTACCTAGAAAACTCTTCTCGCAGACATGTGCATGGTTTGCTTTCTTAACTTCCTTCAAGTCTCTGCTCAGATGTCACCTTCTCCAGGAGGCCTTCCCTGACCACCTCTTATAAAGTAGCACTCTGTACCTTGCTATCCCCTTCTTCTGCTTGATTTTTCTTCCTGATGCTCGTCACCATCTGCCGTATGTTCACTTAAGTGTTAATCGCCTGCCTGCTATTAGAATGTGAGCTCTCTGACAACAGGGTGTGTATCATTTTGTTCACTGCTGTCTCACACCATCTGTTACAGCACCCAGCATGCTGTAAATGTTCATTCAATATTTGTTGAATACATGAAGGCGAAGAAATGGTTTCCTTCATGAAGATAATCATTATAAGAGGCAGATAATAAACAAGTAAAAGAATAAACACATATAATTACAAGTGGTGATGAGTGCGGTGAGGAAGCTAACAGGTACGGTGATGGAGAAACCACTTTAAATGGGGGGGGGGGGTCAAGAGGGGTCTTCAAAAAGAATTGGGATTAGAAGAATGAGATAGGGCCAGCCCTGGAAATGGTGGTGGAGGACCATTCTACAAGGAAAAAATAACACATTCAAATACCTTGAAGCAGGAATCTTCAAAGTTTTGAAAGTGGTCGGGGTAAAAGGAAAAATGACAAGAGATGATGCTAAAGAGGGATCCAGAGGCCAAATCATAAAGGACCTAATAGACTACATAAGGTTTAGATTTTTTTTTTTTTTTTTTTTTTTTTTTGCGGTACGCGGGCCTCTCACTGTTGTGGCCTCTCCTGTTGCGGAGCACAGGCTCCAGACGCGCAGGCTCAGCGGCCATTGCTCACGGGCCCAGCCGCTCCGCGGCATGTGGGATCCTCCCAGACCGGGGCACGAACCCGAGTCCCCTGCATCGGCAGGCGGACTCTCAACCGCTGTACCACCAGGGAAGCCCTCGATTTTTTTTTTTAATTTTACTTTTTATTGAAGTAGAGTTGACTGATTATATTAGTTTTGGTATGGGGCATACAGATTCAGTGTTTTTGCAGATCACACTCCATTATAAGTTATTACAAGATAATGACCGTAATGCCCTATGATATACAAAATATCCTTGTTGCTTATCTATTCTAGACATAATAGTTTGTATCTCTTAATCCCATACCTCTAATTCGTCCCTCCTCCTTTCCCGCTTCCCTTTGGTAACCACTAGTTTGTTCTGTATAACCGTGAGTCTGTTTCTCCCTTGCACATACATTCACTGGCATTACCTTTTAGACTCCACATACAAGGAACATCACGCACTATTTCTCTTTGGCTGACCCACTTCACCAAGCATAGTATTCTTGAGTCCATCTACATTGCTGCAAATGGCAGAGCTTCATTCTTATTTATGGCTGAATAATATTCCATTATACATACATGTACCACATCTTCTTTATCCACTTGTCTGTTGATGGGCACTTGGGTTGCCTCCAAGTACTGTTTATTGTAAATAGTGTTGCTGTGAACATTGGGTACATGTATCCCTTCAAATAAGTTCATTTTCTGAAGATATATATCCATGTGTGGAATTGCTGGATCATATGGTAGTTCTACTTTTGATTCTGGAGGAAGCTCCATACTGCTCTCCATAGGGGCTGCACCAATCTACATCCCCACCAACAGTGTCCGAGGGCTCCATGTTTTCCAAACCCTTGCCAACATTTTTTCTCTCTGTTCTTTTTTTTTGTTTTTTTTAAGTAATTTTATATTATCTGTTTTTTTCTTTTTGGCTGCGTTGGGTCTTTGTTGCTGTGTGTGGGCTCTCTCTTTAGCTGCGGCGAACGGGGGCCACTCCTTGCTGCGGTGCACGGGCCTCTCACCGCGGTGGCCTCTCTTGCTGCAGAGCATGGGCTCCAGGCGCACGGGCCTCAGCAGTTGCCGCATGCAGGCTCAGCAGTTGTGGTTCTTGGGCTCTAGAGCACAGGCTCAGCCGTTGTGGCACAGGGGCTTAGTTGCTCCGTGGCATGTGGGATCCTCCCGGACCAGGGCTCAAACCCGTGTCCCCTGCACTGGGGGACCACTTAACTACTGTGCCACCAGGGAAGCCCCAATCTGTGTTCTTATGGTTATAGCCGTTTTGACAGTTGTGAGGTGATATCTCATTGTGGTTTTGATTTGCGTTTCTCTAACAATTAGTGACGTTGGGCATATTTTCATGTGCCTGTTAGCCATCTATATGTCTTCATTGGAAAAATGACTATTCAGTCCTTTTGATCAGTTTTTAATCGAGTTCTTTAATTTGTTGACTTGTATGTGTTCTTTGTGTACATTGGATATTAATCTCTTCTCAGATATATCATTTGAAAATATCTTCTCTCATTTAGTATGTAACCTTTTCATTTTGTTGATAGGTTTCTTTGCTGTGCAAAACTTTAAAGTTTGATGTAGTCCCTTTTGTTTATTTTTTCCCCTCTCCTGAGGAGATATATGCGAGAAAATATTGCTAAGGTCCTGTGGTGCAGAGCTGGACCAGGGCTTCAGCTCAAACAGGGCAGGGAAGCACAGCAAGGCAGTCAAAGGTGACCTTCAGAGTGGAAGTGAAACAGCAGCTCTCCTGAGAACTCAGCCCACTGGTTTCCTAAAGTTTAGATTTTATTCACCGTTTTGTCTAAGGCCACACCTGTCAGCAGCAAGTTGAGAGGAATATCTGAGATGGTGCCCAGAGATGGAATTTAGATTTCTGGCCCATTACCTTAAGCTTCTTAGTTAGGAATGGAGTGGCCTTCACAAGGAGAGTGCAGACCGGTCCTCCTACAACAAAACTTCCAAGATGCCATTTCCTGTGCAGGAAGCAACAGCATCCTCTCTCTCTATAAGAACCAGTCCCCACCTGCGCCAGCTCTTCTGTTATTTGGTCCCTCTTTAATGAAGTAGCCGGTTTCATCTCCCACTACAACAAAATATCACGTATGACATTTCCAGTCCAGCTGGCCTAGTCCCTATTAAGTTCTCTACATCCTCACAGCTGCCGCTAGGCCTTTACTTATGCTCTTTCCCTGGAAAGAAATACCCTGTGCCTCATCCACATCTCCAAATCCCATCTCTAGTTCTGAGACAACCAGGAGATCAGATTTATAGGCCTGGATCATGATTTCAAATGTACTTTATTAGTGTAGAAACCTGAATAATGCTCCCTTCTGCCCCGCCCCCCCCCCCAAAAAAAAGAGATCCACATCTTAATCTCTGGAACCCGTGAATGTTATTTCCTGTGGCTAAAACAGGACTTTGCAGATGTGTCTAAATTAAAGATCTTGACATGGGGAAATTATCCTCCACTGTCTGGGCAGGTCCTAAATGCAATCACAGGTATTTTTACGAGAGAGAAGCAGAGAGAGGAAACCTAGACAAAAAAAGGGGAAGGCAACGTAACCATGGAGGCAGAGATTGGAGTAATGCGGCTACAAGCCGCGGGACGCCAGCAGCCACCAGGAGATGCAAGAGGCAAGAAACGGAGTCTCCCCTAGAGCCTCTGGAGAGTACGTCCCTTTGACACCTGATTTCAGCCCAGTGATGCTGAGTTCAGATTTCTGGGCCTCCAGAACCGTGAGAGAGTAAATTTCTGTTGCTCTAAGCTACCAAGTTTGTGGTAATATCTTACAGGAGCCACAGGAAACGAATACAATTAGGCTACTCTCTACCTTGGCCTGTTGTCCTTTTGGAAGGTCACATTGCTTCCCTGTCGGCTTTCCTGGTGAACTGCTAGGTAATTCCTGCTCTTCTGCCTTCCTTGATGCTATGCCCACTCATATTTATTGCATCCTAATTTCACAGGTTTATGTAGGTATGTTCTCTCTCCTGCTTTCTTCGTCATAAAGCCACATGTCCAGACTCCAGGCAAATACCTTTATGGTCTGGTGGCAGATCTAGGATGGATCGTGTTCAGCAGGCCTGGAGGCTAGTTCAGTAGTCCATGGGTGAGGTGATGGAGTATGGACCAGTAGGTGGTTTGAGATAGTTAGGCTGTCTTGTTTTCTTACTTTTGATAATACTGGCTGCCTGGAATTGTGATGACTAGAGACAGAAAACAAAGGTTCCAGGCATTATTGTATCTAGGGACTTGTGACCTGAAATGAAAGGGAGGAACTAACAAAATGTAAGGGCTGAATGGCTCCAGGGCATGAAGAAAATAGAAACACAAGGTTTTAAACTTCAATCACTGGGAAGATGAATAGTAGTACTATTGACAGAAATGGAAATATTAGGACACAATGAGAGTTGGGGAGAGAAAATTATGAATTTTTTATTTGAAATGTTGAGTTTTAGGTAAGTGCAACTGGCCACTTGAAAGGTCATCTCCTACTGGGAAGTCTCCTCCTCAACTCTGGTGCTTCCAGAATCCTCTGGTTATGCCTTTATTGTACCCTGATGACCTATATCATGATTACTGGTTTTTCTGTCTTCCTAACAGTCTAACAGTCTGTGAACTCCTTAGGGGAAGAATGGGGTCTTCTTCTATGTCCAGCACCAAATAGATGCTCAATAAATAACTTTTAAATGAATTAACGAATGAGATGGAACTCAGACAAGAGGTTCTTGATGGAGCTGAAATCCTTGAAGTTTATAGCCCACTTTCATGGGTGAGAGTGGAAGCCATGAAAAATAGTACAGCTAGATCTGTCATCAGTTGGGTTCTACAATAACAGGAGGTAGTTCTGGCTAAGTAGTTTTTAAACTTTAACCCAATATTCAGGTGTCAGGGATCATAATAATCAAATAAGGAAGAAGACAGGAGTCTGAGACATTATCATCCGTCTAGGGCTTTCTTGAAACTAGAAGTAATTTTTCACTAGCCAGGCAGTTCAAAGTTCACTCACCCTTATCCCAGTTGTCATGCGACCTTCTAATAAGCAGCCATCAGAGGCATAAAGATATTCTTTATGTGACGTGTCTGACTTCTGGCGACTGGTAATTATATTTTATGCCATATCAAAGATCTAGTCAGGCAGGAAGCTCTACAGGCAATATATCTTTTTGCTGGACATTTCTGCTCCTAAAAAGCGGCCAAAGGTATGGAGAATTCTTTAAAATGCATTTCAAGCACTACTGTAAAATGCTTTCCCTTATATGCCCAGCCAGATCCTTTTTGTACCTCTGTAGGCATCAATACATGGGGTCAACTTCTTCTGAATGCCAGAAGAGATAGATAATAATCCCAGCTGTTTTAGATACTGCTCTCAACCTTCATAGTCTGGGCCTATCATTGAATTTCCCTGGGCATTTTATGATATATTGACTGAACCTAATTAAGTCAAGAACTCGCTCTCTGTATCTGCCTTAGCAGCCTCTACACAGAGCTATTCAATTCAAACAACATTTACTAAGCTACTAATAAGTACAAAGCTCCGGACCAGACACAAAGATAAATTAGACTTGGTGTTATGTACCTCAGTCACTTTCTTCATGAATAACCCAGACACATTCTTCTGGTAACCACGTTTGATGCTCCTCCATTTCTGGAGGACACGTTTAGACAGACACAAAAATATGTGGGATTGTCTCCTAGGAAAATGCGGGAACATTTTTAGGATGACCTTGGGGAGCTTTTGTTTCTTTAGCTGGAGAATCCCTTTTTCATGCTCTCATTACTTGATTTCCAGTTCCAATAGTTCCATGCCATATTACCTGGAAACTTTTGAGAACTAAGTTTCAACAACTGTGTGTGGACGCTCCTCTCCGTAGGACTCTCCCTGGTACCTTAGCAAAGACTATGTGATGCTGGGTTAACATCCTTCACAATTCTTTCCCACTCCTTTCTCCTGAGAGAGGCTAATGTTCTGACATGTCACCACCACTGCCAAGACTCCAAGACAGGCACTCAAGGATTGGATGAATCCAAATCTTCAGGCAGACATTGCTGCACCCTAAATTTTGATAGAAAATTCTGTTCATGGAAAATCATAGCTATTTCTCTAGAATATTATTTTACATAATATTCAAGGTAAGTGGTACTTGATTATGTGTGTGTGTGTGTCCAGATAGATTAGATAAATAGATAGATAGATGGTGTGTGTGTATAAACTTGTAATTTCAAACTTCATGGTTATTTTCAGAAATTTGTACCTGCAATTAGAGCAGACGACAACTAGGCAGTAAGTGCTTTGATTGCATCCCACAGGCTTCCAGACTTCAAACGTACATGGGGTTAATTTAGAAAGAAATGACCATGCTTTTCCTACACATATTAGCTTGAGAAAGTCACATAACCTAAACCTTAGTCACTTTTTTACAAAATGGGAATGATGATATCTGCCCTTCTGAAATTTCAAAGTGGTTTTGAGGAACAAATAGGATATTGGTAAAGCTACTTTATATAGAACAAAGGGCTCGTGATTATTATTATTCAAAAGTGTCTTCTAGACTCTTGGGTTCTTTGCTATCTGTAGACCACTAGGCAATCTAGCTATTGTGGGCATTGAAGTTGGACTTCTTTGTCTTTCCATTAAAATTACTTATAAGCTTGGACCCCAAATATCTAAGACTAGAAGTTATTCTACTCAGAAAATTCTAGAACCTTACCTGTCATTTATTCAATACATGCATTATTAATGTTCCTCTGTATCAGGAACAGAAATAGACCTTGGAGATGCTAAGACAAATAATTCAGAGTCCCTGCCTATAAAGGACTTAGAATATAACTGAAAGAAGCAAATAAATACAATAAAACTTTATAGGTACTATATAGAAGCATGTATCCTTCTCCCACACAGGAGGGAGAGGTTGAGTCTTGCCGTGGGCAGGGGTGTGTGACAAACCTTGCTTACTGCCTAGCTAACAGTCATGCTTCCCCCTTCCCCCAAGCCACCACCCACTAGACAGACTTGAAGGTCAAATACTCCCTTTCTCATCTTCCCTAGCAACTAAGCATGTATGTGACACAGATGTGTCAGTGAGATACAAGAGTAAATTTGCCAGTGGTTTCTGGGGAAATGTTGCTTTCTTAATAAAAGGGCTCATGGAAGATTGTGTTTTTCACAGACGGCCACAACAATGGCTTCCACCCATGTGCTCTTCTTACAATGTGATCGTGAATCTTTTCCCATTAAGAGATGGGGGTCGATGTCCTCTCCCCTTGATCCTGGAGTGAGCTTTGTGATTGTCTTAGCCAACAGAGCGCAGAAGTGGCACTGTGACGTCTGAGGCTAGATCATAAAATTGCCACGTGTTTCCACCTTGCTCTGTTGAGAGACTTGCTTCTGGAAGCAAGGAAGCCCAGACTATGCCAAGAGACCACAGGGAGAGACCATGTCTAGATGCTCTGGACAATACATCGGAGGTCCCAGTCCACAGTCAGCACCAACTATGACACCTGTGAGTGAGGACATCTCTCAATGACTGTAGCCCCCACCAGGGAATCATGCCCAGCCTTGAGGTCTTCCTAGCTGAGACCCCAGACATGGTGGAGCAGAGGCGACCTCTCCCCACTGTGCTCTGTACAAATTCCTATACCGCAGAATCTAAAAGCAAAATGAAATGGTTTTTTTTATGCTGCTTAGCTTTGGGGTGGTTTGCTTTACATCTGGAATGTGGATATAGCCAGCATGACCCTTTCTTTCTTCTTTCAGCCTTGATTCTAGGAGCTGAGCAGAGTGGGAGTGGCAGAAATCTTACAACCACTAGTGAAAGCATGACCTTGGCCTTGACATTGTTGAGCTGCTGAACCAACACCCACAACTATCTATCACCAGGCCTCTTGGAATGGGAGAAAAATCAATACACTCTTGTTTGTTTATGCTGCTATAAGCCAGATTATCTGTTACTTATAGTTAGAAGCACCCCTGACTCACACAAGTGACCCCTACTGGTAAGATTTGGTGGATTTATGGGGGATAAAATTTGATTGTAAAATATCAACGACTGTCTAATCAGAATAAAAGTGGAGATAGCAATTGTTATCTAGTCTTCTGAGAAATCTGGCTGTGAAGAAAACGAGAGAAATGAAGTGGTAGCTACAGGGATCCTATGGGCAAATTTTATAATCCATGAGGCAATATCTAGTAGAGCCAGAGAGATGAAAAACCGGGAAGTGAACAACCTCAGCAATTATTGGTACAGTTCCACCCTACTTTGGCCCTTGCTGTCTTTAACCAGTCTCAAAGACTCTCTTGGAAACGTTAAAAACAGGGCCAGCTTCCCGGGCGTGCGTCCCATACAGTGGCAGAGGGCTTCATGCTTAGAAGGACCGCACATGTGACTTAATGCTCTACTGTCTCTGTCTTGAACTTCTTAATAATTTTTGAACACGGGGTGCCACATTTTCATTTTGCAGAGTCCTGCAAATAATGTAGACAGTCCTGCCTAAAAGTTTCCTGCTCCTACGACCCACTCATGTGCAGTGCTGTGAAACAACTTGGGCTTTTATTACCAATGGATTTTTGTCTTAAGGGCACTATGTTGCTCAGGTTTTAAATAACATGGCACAGGGTGTCATATAGACATGTCTTCAGATGGCCATCAAGAAAGTGGCCTTTTCCAGCTGGGAAATTTTCCAGCCCTGTGGAGTCCTGGGCCAAGTGAGCACAAGCCCAGTGAGACTCTTGTAGCTCCTAATTAAGACCCTGCCATTCAAGCCCATGGATCTCCTGCCCAGCACTTGCATCACGATGTCAAATGCACTAGCAGATCTGTGAATTAATTCCTCAAGAACTATACCCCATAATATCCAGAGAATTGGGCAGCTGAGTGGCCCACTGCTGACTAATACCTTCCATACGACCAGCTGAAATATTCCTCCCACAGTAATTATGAATTCTCTCGTCTATCCTTCCCATCCACCCCAGAACCACAATTGTGCCTACAGGATGAGCTCCAGGTCAATCTCTGGGACACGCTTCATGTCCCAGAGGCTTGGTACATGAAGCTCTTGTATGAAGAGCTTGGTATGAAGTCTCTGGAAAAATGCAGCTACTTAAAGGGGATCTTATGTAGAAGGAATGATCTTGGTTGCCATACTCTTTATATTTTATCTCTCTAGCTGCTCAGAAGACTTCAGGATGTCTCTCAGAGGACACGGATAGCTAAAAATAGTTAAGCAAGTGATTTGATCCACTGTCACTGACGTGGATGAACAAAACCCCATTCTCTCCTGCTTTTCTATGCGGAGATTCCCAGAACCTGGCACTTCACCCATTGCTTCCCAGAGACACCCCCTAAGGTGGGGCAAAGGGGACAGCAGAATATTCTGTGAGGCTGTCATTTTCAAGCCATCAGGCATGTGCCATAACTATGGATCAGGAATTCCAGCTGCAGGGCTCATTCCCCATCTAGATAAAGGCACGGTGATCAGGTCTCCAGACAACTGGGCTGAGCTTTAGTCCTACCAAGAATGAAAACCAGGCGTGGGGGTAGGAGGTCTGTTGGTGGATGGGCCACATATGGTAAGGGTTTGATTAGAAAGAGGGCCTGCACATCCACAAGGGTGTCCATGGCTCCATGTTCCAGAAATAAAGCAGCAGATTCTTACCAAGCTCCCTCATCCTCTCCATCAGTGGGCAAAGAGCCACTGACATACACCACCTGACCTGACTCTAACGGCTCAGGGCCTGGGGAGAATCAGATGGTCATTTCTTGCAGATGGGGGTGAGTGTGGCTGTGAGTTGAGGACAGTGAAAGCAGGAGCTTACCTCCTTTCCCCTCCCCTCTCCCTGTGCTAAGGGAAAAGACTGCAATGAATTTATCCCTCCATTTTATTTTATTTTATTTTATTTTTGCGGTACGCGGGCCTCTCACTGTTGCGGCCTCTCCCGTTGTGGAGCACACGCTCCGGACGCGCAGGCTCAGCGGCCATGGCTCATGGGCCCAGCCGCTCCGCGGCATGTGGGATCTTCCCGGACCAGGTCACGAACCCGTGTCCCCTGCATGGGCAGGCGGACTCTCAACCACTGTACCACCAGGGAAGCCCCTATCCCTCCATTTTTATTAGCAGGGCTCAGCAACCTTTTTTTTTTTAAATTTACTTTTGGCTGTGTTGGGTTTTCGTTGCTGCACGTGGGCCTTCTCTAGTTGCAGCAAGTGGGGACTACTCTTCACTGCGTTGCACGGGCTTCTCATTGTGGTGGCTTCTCTTGTTGCAGAGCACGGACTCTAGGCGCGTGGGCTTCGGTAGTTGTGGCACAGGGGTTCAATAGTTGTGGCTTGCAGGCTCTAGAGCGCAGGCTCAGTAGTTGTGGTGCATGGGCTTAGTCGCTCCACGGCATGTGGGATCTTCCCGGACCAGGGATTGAACCCGTGTCCCCTGCATTGGCAGGCAGATTCTTAACCACTGTGCCACCAGGGAAGCCCTCAGCAATCATTTTTTAAAAATAAAATGTAATGCTTGTTTTTTAATAAATGGCTAAGTACTAGCAGAAAACCGAAAAGCAGAAAATGGAATTCTACTCACTTAGAGGAAAAGCTGGTAAAAACCCTGCGTGTTTGATAAATATCTTCAAGACCCATTTCTATGCCCACAATAGAGAACCCCATGGTCCAATGCCCACATATCACAGCAGCCTGAAATCATTTCAGCCCAAATATCTTAGAGAGGTATATGGTCCACAGGCATACTTTTAAAAAAATCCTCTTTTTCTTCTCCCACCCAAGGTCCCACACACAACAGCTCACCTCTTGATTCTCAAAACCCTTTAGAAAATATCCTCCTAGGCCTAGCTAATGTGCCTTTCCTGTCAGTTCTCATCACAAAAGCCCAAAGGACTTCATCTGGCAAGACAGACCCTTCCGTAGAGAATGAGAGAGAGAAAGAAACATATCAGGCAGGCTTCGAGTTCTCCTTTGCAGGTGGAGAAAGGGGAAAGCCGAGCTCATATACACTGGTAATCATTTTCTTGTCGTATATGTGCATTTTAAAAATTGAATGTTTTTCTACATCAATCAACATTCTTCTGTGTCATGATTTTGACTAGCTTCATTGTATTCCATTGTACAGGTAAACTATAATTTCTTTAACCAAAACACTATTTAATTGATTTCCAACTTTCACATAAGGTCTGTGATAAATTTCATTTTTATTTAAATCTTTGCACGTAACCTCAATTATTGACTTAGGATAAATATCCACAGTAGGGATTCAGATGCATTTTGGGGGCCACGTGTGTGACATGCATTGACTTAAATAACATAAGAGTGTATTTAGGGCTTCCGTGGTGGCGCAGTGGTTGAGAATCTGCCTGCCAATGCAGGGGACACGGGTTCGAGCCCTGATCTGGGAAGATCCCACATGCCGCGGAGCAACTAGGCCCGTGAGCCACAACTGCTGAGCCTGCACGTCTGGAGCCTGTGCTCCACAACGAGAGACCGTGACAGTGAGAGGCCCACACACCGTGAGGAAGAGTGGCCCCCGCTCGCTGCAGCTAGAGAAAGCCCTCGCACAGAAACGAAGACCCAACACAGCCATAAATAAATAAATAAATAAAAATAAATAAATGTACGAAAGAAAATTTAAATCACCTATGTTCCCACCACAGTTTAGATTCTGGTATGTAGCCTTTCAGACATTTCTCTAATCATATATATTTTTTTCCTTGCAGAAATTGAGTCATACTGTATATCCTGCAGTATAATTTGCCTTTTTTTTTCACTTAAAATACCTTGAGAAAACTCTATGTAAATAGCAACAAGATCGAAATATAGTTTTTAATTCAGAGTAAGGAGACTCAAATGAATTACAATTAAAGATAGTGACCAGTAGAGTAATTAATCAACGTTAGAGCAAAACTTGAGTCATTGTTTCCAGACCTATAGTCCTACCCATGAATAACTTCTACCAGTATATCTGAATTTCCATCTCTTTGCCTATATACCTGTCTACCTATATACATACCTATCCAGAGCTAGCTACCTACTTTACCAGTCATGATGGACTAAGTAATGCTCCAGTAACAAACAACCCTGAAATCTCAGTGGCTTAATAAATGTATTTCTTCATCCTACCACATGTCCAATGCAGGTTGGGGAGACTCTGGTTATCTAGGCTTCTGGGAACCAGGGTAATCAAATCTCCATTCAACCCAGCAGGGGCACAGAATATGGCAAAGCACACCCTGGTTCTCAAAGCCTCACCCAGAAGTGATACTTCTTACTTCCAAGCATCATTCATTCACCAAAGCAAATCTCATGGCAATCTAACTCCAAAAAAGTAATCCTGCCATGCAACCCTACCACGTCCCCAGAAGAACTAAAATATTTGTGAGTGGCAAGTGGCAAAGATGACACTTAGTTTTCTGGAGTTTATAAACAATTTAGTAGTAGAAATTGGGTTGGAATGGAGAATAAAATCTTTCCCGATTTGCAAATCCTTTAAGAGGATCAAATGATTTAACCATATTAGTCAGAGTTTGCATCATAATCATTTCCATTTCTATCTCAAACTATATTTTGTCCCTCCCCTAATCCTCTGTTCATCTAATACCAAACGAACCAGGAAGTAAGGGCATGGACAGCTGGTAACTTGCACAGAAGACAATTTGGGGATATGCTAAAAAGCCCAGTGTTATTCATTCCAGGTGATCTAAAACAAATAGATATGATTATTGAAACTGCTTTAAAAATTATCCTGAGGAATTGAATATCAATATTAGAGCCCTATCATCAGTGATTCAGACCAGGAAACTATTATGAAAATGCTACCAATAATAATATGCAGCTCTGCAACCAGTTTATTTCAAGGGTTGCCTACTGAATATATTAACTGATTAAATTTAATTAAAATTAAAATCACTTTTAAAAAAAGTGATATATAGATTATGGGAGAACTACATCTTTAGCTGTTGTATGATGCAACTAAGGTATATCAACCTGTTACATTTATTGAGGGATCCCAAGGGACCATGGCCTTGGGGAAGAGAAAGATGGACAGGGTCATCATCAGAGGGCACCTGAGCCTAGGACAAGTTGGGTACCACTGGAACCAAAGGATACAGCCCTCTGACTTAGGTGGAAGCTGAGATGGAAGAAAAGGTAGCCAGTTGAGTCATAGTGGAAGCTACGGACTTGAGGCAGACAGGTTCCAGGGATGAGACTAGACACAAATGCTCATCTATAACCAATCTTGTCAGCTCACTGGTAAATATGCATCAGGCATGGGAAAGAGCAGAAAAAGGAGAGACGATAGGACTCCAGGGACAACAGTTTGCAGTCCTTGGAAAGTGGGGCTGAGCCCGCGGTGGGCACAGCAGAGGACTCCCCAAGGCCCAGGGCAAGTCTTATTGGGATGTGAGCAGTAAAGGACTTCTGCACCTGGGGTAGCACAGGATGATGTTTCCTAGAAAAAAGCCATAAAGACACTGAAGACCAAAACTTATTGCAGAGGAAAACTCTTAGCTGCAAGCTAAGGGCTGGGCTTTCACTTCCTGGTCCTGCCTTCTGTTCACTGAGCAGCTAGGGAGGGTGAAACTGGCCTCTGTCGAATGCACACTCTCTTGCCAGACCTCGGCTACTCTGAGCAGAGAAGAGAGGGTCTCCCGGTCCTAAAAATGCAGGGGACAGGCTGAGGGAAGAAGTATAGATGGGGCGAAATTGGATTCAGAAAAATGCTGCCCATCCTGCTATTGTCCAATTAGTCCATCCCCATTTTAGAGTCCAGAGGCTGTATGTTTGGTGATATATATGCAAGTTTTAATCAAGTCAGCAAGTATTCTTTTCCATTCAATATAAGAAGCAAAATGGTTGAGCTCACTATTTTTTAATGTATCAAATATATTGGAATTAAAAATTTTTTTTTATAATTACAAAAGTAATACATGCAAATGTAGAAATTTTTGGAAAAGCAGAAAACTGTAAAGAAAAAAATGTAAAGTAACCATAAGCTCACTGCCTGGAGATGGCTAGAGTTTAATGTTTAATATGTTAATATAATGTTTAATATATTTCCTTCTCATCTTTCTCTCTGCAATTTTTAATAAGTTAGATTTGTAAAAACATTTAAAATTATATGTTATATATAATATGAACCCTATGCTTATCAATTTTAAATAAAATATGAATGTTTTTCTATGTATTAGAAAACTCCAGCACTAGCGGGTCTCTCACTGCTACGGCCTCCCCCGTTGTGGAGCACAGGCTCCGGACGCGCAGGCTCAGCGGCCATGGCTCACGGGCCCAGCCACTCCGCGGCACGTGGGATCTTCCCGGACCGGGGCACGAACCCGTGTCCCCACCCGTGTCCCCTGCATCGGCAGGCGGACTGTCAACCACTGCACCACCAGGGAAGCCCTCCAACACTATTTTAATGGCTTTACATAATCTTAGTGGCTCACCAGCACTTATTCATTTTCCTATTGTTAGTCATTAAGTTCATTTCCAATATTTCATTATTATAAATTATACTGAAATGCATTCATAAATATATTTCAGTATAATTTATATATATACTTATTAAACATAAATATATATTAAATATAAATATATATATAAATATGTATATATGAGCATACAACATTGTCCACATTTTGAATCATTTCATTAAGATAAATTCTGAAAAATGAAATCACTGAGTTAGAAGACAAACACTGAGGTAGTTTCGAAACACGACCCTGAAATTCTTTGACACTCTTCCTAGGGAGAGCTGGGGTCTATTATCCCCTCTCCTTGAGTCTCAGCAGGTTTGGGACAACTTCAACCAATAGAGTAAACAGAACTGATGCTGTGTGGTCTCTGAAATTTGATGGCTGGATCTCTGAGCCACCATATAAACAACCTTGACTACCCCACGGTTGCCATGCTGTGAAGAAGCCAACCCACGTGGAGGCCAAGTAAGGCACTCCAGGGGACATTCCTAGCCTGTGCATTACTCCAGTCCAGGCACCAAACTTGTGAGAGATCAAACCTTCTGAAGGGCAAACGCCAGTCACTGAGTCACCCCCAGCCTTCAAATCTTACCAGCTGAAGCCCCACCTGTCTTAGAACAGACAAACCATCCCCACTGCTCAAATTCCTGATTCCCAGAATCTTTGAACTTAATAAAATGATGTTTTAAGCCAAGTTTCTGGTTAATTTTTCATGCAGCAATAGTAACTGGAACAAACATTTTCAGGGTTCTTGATACATCCAGTCAATTTGTTTTCCAGGCAGCTTATAGCAATTTGGACTCCCACCTAGAGTACATGAGAACTCCCATAGCACCGCACTTGATCCACACTGACACATTTCAGAATTCATCTCTTGTTTTATCTTTAAATTTTTACTATGGAAAATGAACATTCACAAAAATGAGGAACTAATATATTAATGAGCATGTACCCATCACCTAGCTCCAATAATTCCCACTCTTATTTCATCCATCTCTGCCCCTTTCTACTCACATCTCTTATTTCTACCAGCAGAGCAGTTATATTTCTACATCACTCTTCTTATATAAAAATATATTTGCTCCTGTTGGTCACTGAAGACCAGGACTTGCCAGAAATAGCTAGATTAAACAATAAGCAACGGACTAAGAAAAGAAGATTGCTAAATACATATTAAATAGTTACAACGAGTTAGGCGCTATTTTAAATGGATCACACGTAATCACCCATTTAAGCCTCTTAGGAACTCTAAGAGGTAGGTAAAATTAATTACCATCATCCCATTTTACAGATGAGGAAATAGAGGCACAGGAAACTAAGGAACATGTTCAAGTTTGCATAGCTAGCTAGTAAGTGGTAGAGACAGAAATGGAATCCAAGCAGTCTGGCTCCAAAGCCCATGCTGATAACTACCTCACTGCTCTTGAGGGAGCCTAATTTCTGTGGCCGGTTATAGCAAATTCGTTTGTACGACACACTGAACTGATTCTCTAATCCACCATTATCCCAGTTACTGGGGAGATATTTGAAGGTTGAAGATATATATGGTGCCATTTGACCAGATGGCTCAAGTACAAGTATTGCTGGTTTACGAGTGGAGTCTTGTAAAGAAAAAGCCAGTCTGTGACCACCTGGAGGGGGGCGGATAGGGAGGGTGGGAGGGAGACGCAAGAGGGAGGAGATAGGGGGATATATGTATATGTACAGCTGATTCACTTTGTTATAAAGCAGAAACTAACACGCCATTGTAAAGCAATTATATTCCAATAAAGATGTTTAAAAAAAAGAAAAAGAAAAAGCTAGGCTAGGAAAAAAGGCAACTGTGTTATAGCCTAGTAAAGTCAGGGTTTCTACTGCATATGGAATAGGTCTTTTTATACTGAAAAGGAAAAAAAATACAACTTCTGGATTAATACAGTGGAATAAAGCTGCATCTTACCTAATTCCTAAGGAAATAATGGAAAAAAGTAGAAGCAAGTCCTCCAGAAATTCACCAGCAGCAATCAAATGAGGGAAGGCGCACATTCCAATGGTATAAACCTTGACCAGGTGGTCCGGGAAGGACATAGATTTGGGAGTAAAGCAGGGCAGCATCTTGGTAGAGCTGCCAACCCCAATTCCTTGTGTCACAAGTTATAAAACCCTAAGCATTCTCATCAATACTCCAAATCTGCACATCGGTGTGGTTATCCTTATTTTTTCTGTTTTCTGATTGCAGGGAATGGAAATGGCTGCTGAGGTGAATTGGGTGAAAGAGTCCATTGGAACATGGAGGGGAAAGCTCTAGGGCTACCCTCTTAACTGGAGAAGGGATCCAAAGCCTGCGGAGATGCAGGACACCAGGTGGGATGAACTGAGAAGCACAAAGCTCGGGTTTTCCAAGAGGGCGCCAGCCTCAGCGGAGCCCCCCTACCATGCCCAGAAGGTGCAGAAAAACAGGAAACAACTGAGCCCGCCAATTTCCCAGCACCACGATGGAAACAAACTGGCCTCAGATAAGCTGGGAAGGCAGTCACAGAGTCACCCACACTCCATCAGGGCGAACAGGGGGTTTGACAGAGCTGCCCGAACTTCAGCAAGATGAAAAGACTCAGCCCTAGAAAGGAGGCACCGGTGTCTGCAGGGCTGGGAGTGGAGTAGGGGCGGAAGGAACCAACTGGAACAAAAGACAAACATGCACCGCAGCCTGCATGAAAATGTGACTCAGGGACAAGAAAGACTTGACCTTACCAGAGCGTCCCGGCAAGGCAGAGCCACGGCGGGATCAGGGCCTTCCGGAGACTGCCATAGAGAGGAGGGGTCGAGGAGAAGAGAACCAAGCAGGGCGTGTCCACGTGAGACAGCCTCCGAAGGCCCAGCTGCAGAGGATTGAGACCTTATTCCTTTGTGAGATTCAAGGCGGTGAGCCAGCTCCAGCCTTAGGACCAATACCGAACCCTTCCGAAAGAAGACAGCTATCTGAGTACCACAGTGTTTTAGGTACTAAGCTCCTTTCATGTATTAAATCATTGAATTCTTACAGCAACCCTATGAGATATACTGTTATCATCCCATTTTACAGATAAAGAAATTTTACCCAAGGGCGCACAGCTGGTGAGGTGGTCTGGGTCCAGAATCTATTCTCTTATCCATTAAACTCCCCTGGCTCTCCCTTACTCAAAAAAAGAAAAAAAAAAAGTTGAATCTTCCTCCAGAGCTGGAGAAGCCCATGTGGTTTAATGGGTAGACCCAAGAGCTAACTGCAGCCTGCCTCATCTAGGAGGAGTTGAGCGTTTTTTTGATTTTTTCCTCCCCCACTCCTATCCCTGGAAAGTAGCTCAAGGAGGAAGACGTCAGCCATCCAGTTGGTTGCACTTTCTTTTGCTAACAAACCTTATTTTCCAGGTAAATAACCAGGTGAAATTAATCTGATCTCTACTAAGTGTTAAGATCTTTCTCTTAGGTAAATGAAAATCCCTTCACCAACAGGTTTAGCCTCCCAGGCTGTGGACAACACCCGTACATAAAACACCCACACAGGCACACACAGCTTGCAGCAGTGTTTTCACACAGACATAATTATGACTCACAAATAACCATGGCTGGAGCATAAAGCACTCAACCAGAAGTTACATAAGCATGGATGACATCCATTTTCTACTAGAGCAGTACTAACATGAGGCATAGTGGGTTGGAGAGTCAATTAACAGAAGGCAGAAAGAGGCCATTTATTGTAATGAATTCTTGAAGGGGGGTATCTGTCTTGTAATCACTAGTCCACTGCGGGGAGTGTAGTATTTCACCAATTAACAATAAACTCGGCGATAAGCCCAAATGTTGCTTCCAGAGAGGCATTTGGTCTGCAAACCAGTGACTCTAGAAACTTTCTCTGACTCAGTATCTCGTGTTCTAGAGTTGATTACCCTTAAATAATTCCCACATGTGAATGATTTTTTTTTGGTGTCTCCGAGAAAGTACATAAATTGTATTAAACTCCTCAAATCAAAAATAGGAGAGGGGGACAAAGCCAGGTTCTCAGCTCAGAAGCGTAAGGGACACATGAAATGCCTACAGCATGTGGGGCAGCAAAAGCGTTTGGCCCAAATGTTGTAACTCCCTCCCTATTTAACCCTCTCTGTCTTATTTGCTCCTTGATCTTTCCCTAAAGCTGTTGATGTATTAGCATATGGAAAACTTGTGAGAATAGGGGGGGTAGAAGAAGTTGATTATTGGAGCGTTGATTATAAGAAGTATAAAGAATAGATTGTTGGTTCTATTTTCTCTATTGCCCTGCTTCCAGTGATCTGTTCTCTATTATTATTAGCATTAGTATTGCTTTCTCTATGGTACACCCATCTGTTGGCACACGTAAAGGTGTTAGTTGAGAAGATAAGGAGGAAGAGAGAACAAGTGACATCACATGGAGGATAGTGGCTGAAAACTGTATTGGCACCAGTAAAATTTCTTCCTCCAGTGACAAGGCTTGGTGTAGGAAATTATCTCACATCTCTGCAGGCTCTGGGGCCATCCCTGAGGCAACCATGAGTGTTTAGATTCAATTTAGAACAAGTCAGTAAGGGACTTCCCTGGTGGCGCAGTGGTTAAGAATCCACCTGCTAATGCAGGGGACACGGGTTCGGTCCCTGGCCGGGAGTTGCCGCAGAGCAACTAAGCCCGTGCTACTGAACCCCACGCACCCTAGAGCCCATGCACTGCAACTACTGAGCCCGCGTGCTACAACTACTGAAGCCCGCATGCCTAGAGCCCGAGCTCTGCAACAAGAGAAGCCACCGGAATGAGAAGCCCACGCACCGCAAGGAAGAGTAGCCCCTGCTTGCCGCAACTAGAGAAAGCCCGCGTGCAGCAGCAAAGACCCAACACAGCCATAAATAAATAAATAACTTTTTTTAAAAAGTCGGTGAGAACTACTACTATTTAGAATCATCAAGGGTATTTAAGTACTTGTGGTGCTACATGTACGGGGACAGAAGAACGAAGTACATCAGTGGAAGAATTAGGAAGACTGAGAAAAAAAAGGACCAGCGAAAAGCAACTACACAGAAGCCAAGAAATTAGGGAGTTGGAAGAAGAGAGAGCAGAGCTAAAAGTGTCCAAATATTAGGTTTCTTGAAACGTTTTCTCCTTTAAAAAAAAAAAGTCCTGCCTGGATCCTACGTATCTCCCTTGTACTCTCCCCCAACTACTGTCTAACCACATTCTTCCTCAAGAGAAGTCCACTGTCCTTTTCCCACTCTCCGCCCCACCACTGAGTAATTCCATCTACTTCTGTAACCAAGCAAGACCCTGTGGGTCCTCCCTGGACCAACTCCTCCCCCATATCCTCTGCTGAAGCTCCTCTCTCAAGTGCCCAGATAATAGTATCTGACGCATGTTTCCTGAGTTGTTTTACAGATGAGAAAACCCCCACCAAATGGAAGAAATTAACTGCTTGATGACCATGAGCACGTAGCCCTCACGCCTACTAGGGCCTAAGGATTGATCACGTTAACCCCTGTGACGCCTGTTACCGCGAGCTGATCACGTACCCTGGGACGCCCCACACTCACCTGGCCTTTAAAAATGCTTCATTGAACTCCATCGGGGAGGTCGGGGTTTTTGAGCACTAGCTGTCCCGGACCCTTTGCTTGGCGCCTTGGAATAAATACTGCACTTTCCTTCACCACAACGTGATGTCAGTAGATTGACTTTACTGCACGTGGGTAAGTGGACCCAAGTTTAGTTTGGTAACATTTCTCTTGTTTTAGCCACCTCTTGTCTACATGCTCAGGACTCCCAAATCTATTCCTCCTGTCTCAACCTCTTCCTGAAGTTTAAGCTCATTTTTTCCGACTACTTGCTAAACAACTTCACCTGGACATCCCACAGACCCAGCTGAACTCTTTATTGACATCCCTGGTCTACAGCTTTCAGCTGGACCCACCACTATCTAACAACTACCCACTCTGGAAGCCTGTGAGGCATCTTGGATAGTGCCTCTCCTCCAACCCTCATTTTCAATCCCTGAGACTTGCCTCTTTTGGCTCCTAAGCATTTCTCAGCTTCATCATCCCTTCTCCACACTGAGTTCCTGTCACCTCATCTCTCTCCTCAACCACCACTGTGATCATCTGTTACTGGTCTCCCCTTCTCTGGTCCTGCCTCCCTCAAATCCATCCTTCCCACATTCTCAGAGTCAGCTGATTGCAAAGCTCACTCTCCTGTTTAAAACTTTTCATTTTCTGCCATTATCCATGGACACTGTGGAAACAACTTAAGTGTCCATCCAAGATGAATGGATAAAGGAGATGTGTTATCAACATACAATGGAATATTATGCAACTATGAAAAAGAAGGAAAATTTGCCATTTGCAATAAAATGGATGAACCTTGAGGGCATTAGGCTAAGTGAAATAAGTCAGAGAAAGACAGATGTATGATCTCTCTTATTTGTGGAATCTTAAAAAAACAGCTCATAAATACAGAAAACAGATTGGTGGTTTCCATAGGCAGGAGGTGGGTATGGGTGAAATGGGTGAAGGTGGTTAAAAGGTACAAACTTCCAGTTATAAAATAAACAAGTCCTGGGAATGTAATATACAGCATGGCAACCATAGCTAATAATACTGTGTTGCATGGGCTTCCCTGGTGGCGCAGTGGTTGGGAGTCTGCCTGCCAATGTAGGGGACACGGGTTCGAGCCCTGGTCTGGGAAGATCCCACATGCCGCGGAGCAACTAGGCCCGTGAGCCACAACTACTAAGCCTGTGCATCTGGAGCCTGTGCTCCGCAACGAGAGAGAGGCTGCGATAGTGAGAGGCCTGAGCACTGCGATGAAGAGTGGTCCCCGCTTGCCCCAACTAGAGAAAGCCCTCGCACAGAAATGAAGACCCAACACAGCCCAAAATAAATAAATTAATAAATTAATAAAAAGCCAAGCATTTGAAGCCATTTAAAATAAATAAATAAATAAATAAAAATAATACTGTGTTGCATATTTGAAAGCTGCTAAGAGAGATCTTAAAAGTTATCGTCACAAGAAAATGTAACTGTGATAGGAGATATTAACTAGACTTATTGTGGTGATCATTTTGCCATATATGCAAATATCAAATCATTAAACTGTACACCTGAAACTAACATAATGTTATATGTCTATTGTATCTCAATTTTTAAAAACTGTTCACTTGCTGCCCATCATCCATTGGATAAAATTGCCACGGGCCCTCCATCATCCAGCCCCTGCCTCCCTCTTCCATCTCCTCCCAAGGTCCCCCTCCCCAAACTCCAGCAATAATGAACTTTATGAGGCTCTAATTACACATGATGCTATTTATTCCTTCATTTCTCTGCTTATGCCCCTTCCCTGAACCCAGCTCAGCCTGACCATCTCACATGCACACTCTAAGATTCATCTCCACTTTGCTTTCTCCAAAAACTTATCTGGTCCTTCCAGGCTAGTTTCCCTCCCAATACCTTGTACATTTTTTTTAGTTCATGCAGTGAAACACTCAGAATTATGCCTAATAGTAGCTTAGAGTAATAACTCCAGTGTACGCTACACAGCTACTCCATCACATCCCACATCGTATTATAAGTGCCTGTTCTTATTTCTGTTAGATACTGAGCTCCTTGAGGACTTGCAGGATACCTTTCATTTGGCTGTCCAGATCCACTCTACCCTTCTCCCTCCTACTCTGCTCAAGGAAACTAATGTATAGACACATCAGTTGGCTTCCTCATCCACTGGCTTCTAATTGGTTTGGAAGGGACACAGCAGGGTAAGGAGAAGGTCAGGGTATTTATTCCTCAGCTCAGTCCTCGCTAGGTTGTCATTGGCTGACTGCTCCCTTGACTGGAAGCCACACTGGACAGGAAGCATCTCTACATAGTTTCCTGGTACTTCTTCTCCTTCACCTCCCATGTTCCAGTAGCTTTGCTCGCCATCTCCCCCAGTTTCAGGCCTAAGGATGGTAAAATGTTCCCACTGTTATTAGCTTTAGAAGACTACCCTATCCCGTGTGGTTTCCCTACACTCCGTCTACATTCTCTTCAAGTTCACCAATTTTAAATACCATCTGTTTTTTCTACTGGGATGCTAACTGATCCAAGGATAAAGATGGATTCTTTTTTGTCTCTGAAGCCTCATATTAGGCATAGTGGCACACAGTAGGTGCTTAGTAATGACTGGGTAAATAAATGTGTCATCCTGCTGCAGTTCATCAAGTCACACCCAACTAAGTCTGAGATAACAGAAAACAGTGGTAATTAATGAACTAACTAAACTTTAGTTCAAGAGAAAATAGAAATGCTTTCAAAAGCCGAGGTAGGGGAGTAGTCTCAACAGAGGGACTTGTAATCAGTTAGGATTAGAGAAAGCAGGGATGGTCTTGATCTTCCTGGTAAATTTAGGAGAAAGGAAGTTCACCTCTGGAATTTGTAAAAGGTTGGAACAATTGATGAGAGGAATGAGATATGGAAGATATAGAAAAAAGAACTGACAATTAGCAGAGAAAGCACAGTTGACACTAGTGTTTGTATTTGTGCGTATCTATAGTATGCCTGGATACAAGAAAAGAATTCAGATAAACACTATGTTGAGCACTCCCATGGGCCAGGCATTGGAGTAGGATCTGGAAACATGGTAATGAATGAGACATAATTTCTATCTTTGAGAAGTCTGCAGTAGAGAGAGGAAGACAAACACAAAAATAGATCATTTAAGGGCCACCTGGTAAGGACTATGATCTGTGGAAAGCTCCCACAGACACAGGAAGGTTTATCAACCCAGCGTGGAGGAGAGAATGGGAAAGAAGTCCAGAAAGACTTCCTGAGGAGGTGAGCTCTGAGAGGTGTCCTCAGAGAGGCAGCCAGGTGAAGAAGGGCAGCCCAGGCTTGGAGTCAGTACGGTGAGCAGAGGAGAAGGTCAAAGGGGTAGAAGCACAGGACTCATACACCCAACCCCAGACCCAAGATCCAAACACTATGACCTGCTTGGAAAACTATTGGTTTTTTTGTAATTAGTTTTAATTACAAAAGATATCATTAAAACATGTCTGCAAATAATGTAAAGAAACTTAAAGAGGTTTTCAGAGTAAAAATAGAAAGTCTGCTTTCTCTTCACTATCAATTCCCCTCTGTTCCTCAGCAATAAACCTCGCTAACAACTAGGCAGGTTTCCCAAATATTCTTCTGGGTGTGATAGAATAATAAGTTGGTACATTAATCAATGCGATTTTGTCTTTGATATTTGTTTTTGTTTCTGACTTCTTTTCATAATTCTTTTTTATCTGATGACCCTTTTAGTTATACTCCCTACACACCCTACACACACACACACACACACACACACACACACACACACACACACCATGAAAGCAGGACCATGAGGCAGGGGCATTGTAAGAATCAAGGCAGCTCACGGCCAAAGCTTTAGATTCCAACGACCTGACATAAAAGTATTCTCAGTTCCCGAATCTTGTTGTTATGTATCAACATCAAAGCCCTAAGGTATCTGGGGCTAAAAACTCATGGCATAAACAGTCATTTGCAAATAGAAAGGTTGCAGAGGCCAACTTCCCTGCCACCAGAGACTAGACAGGAAGTGGAGTGATGGAAGGGACAGGACAGAGGGGTGGGGACCTCAGGCTGAAGGGCAGGACCTGAAGCAGCCACATCTGTAGAAGAGGAGACTCCGCCTTCCTTCCCTGTGAGCAGTGGAGAGCCACCAGGGGGCCAAGGCAGTGTCTGCAGAGGGTCCAGCAGCCGCTTGAATGAGCAGAACCAAGGAACCCTTCAGCTGTTCTGGTTGCCCTCTGGCGAGGGCTTCCTATAGACAGCAGCTGGACAGCCATCAGTTGTTCAGCAGATATGATGCCTGTTTATGCCCCAGAACTTTGCCCTTTTCAAAGGCCCAGGCCATTTATAGGCCTACAAGATGGAGGGTGGAGCCAGGATACATAAGAAGTGATGTGTGGTCAAGCAAGCTCCAGCGTCCACTTTGCATGGCCTAACGAGAAACAGCTGGCCTCCCTGCTGCCTGGACAGAGGGGACCACAGCCTGACGTACGTCTGTACATAGATGCAGATTATTGTTTAACACTCACCTTACATTCCATAATTTCATACTTTTAACTTTCAACACCCAGAACAGTAAGGTCAAAGTAAATCCTCACTAAATATTTGTTGAATAAATGAACGATATATGGGTGATCTTTCCATGTAGAATGTATGGATTTCCATTATTCTTTCTATTGGCCGCTCAGTATTCTATCATATGATATAATCTATTTAACTATTTCCCTACTAACAGGCATTTCAGCAAGCACATTCCTGTAGGCTAGATACAGAGTGCAACTGTTGAACCAAAGTATGTAGACATTTTGATAGATACTGCCAAATTGTCCTCCAAAAAGATATGCCAATTTATGCTTGTAGCAAAGGCATATGATATGAGAGCCAATGTTGACTGAGAGTTTATTGTACCCAAGGCACAAATATTCTGCATGGATTGATTTTCTGATTCCTTCAAATAGCCCTTTAAGATAGGTCTTATCTTCATTTTATATATTTAGAAACTAAAGCATAGGCAAGTCAAATAATTTGACCAAAGTCATGGATTAGTAAATTGGACTCCAGAGCATATGTCCTTATCCATGTGCCTCTCTAAGGGAGGGTATCTATTTCCCCACACCTTTATTAATAACAGGGATTTATGCATTTTTGTCAACTTCATGAGATAATGTATGTGAGCATACTATATGAGCTCTGAAGTAGATGTAAAGGTAAAACCTTAGAAAGTTGACTCCACGTGGCTACCTCTCCAGTAGACCCAGTTTTTAATATTTTTGTGACTGAAAGAAAAGTCCTGCTGTTCTTGCTGACAGTGTAAGAGTATTGGTGAGGGGTCCGATTCGGAGACAGCAGAATCACTGTACCTCGTCACAACAGAAATGGATTTATCATTGCTATCTAAGCTTAAGGAATTTCCAAGAGGGACGAGACCAAGTGTGGCAGCCACATGGCCAGAAACTATGCTGCCGGGAGAAACACCCAACCACACCAGGAGCCTGTCTAACACCAGGAAGCCTCTCAGCTGCTGCTGGTACCACTGGACACAGGACAGTTGTGCTACCACCCAGCTGCCCCGGAAGAATGAGTCTCCACCACAAGGTCCTGTCTCCCCGTGGGCTGCTAGCTCATATCATTTGCTCCACCTGCTAAGTTTCTGGTGGAAGCTACTGGAGTCTGCAAAGTGGATTTTTAGCTTTCTAGCCTCTGAAGTACCATCCGGAAGGGACTGAAGTGAGTTCTACACAACCAACAGATTCCACTACAAGGAAACATATACTTTTTCTCTTTAAGAGTTCAATAAAGTTTTGTCCTCTGTGAATGAGAGGGGAAAATATTTATTTATTTATAAATAAATATGATTTATAAATAAATATGATTTATAGATATCTTTATTTTTCCTGATTTAGTACTCTTGCAATTTGTCCTAAACTTGAGGGCAGCGTTATAAATGAGAATTAGTGGCTCCAGCTACGAGAGCAAAGTGAGAAGCAAGACAATCGATCACCTGTTTATATAGATATAATGGGGGGAATTCCCTGGCGGTCCCGTGGTTAAGACTCTGCGCTTCCACTGCAGGGGGCCCGGGTTTGATCCCTGGTCGGGGAACTAGGATCCCGCATGCCACACAGCGAGGCCGATAGATAGATAGATAGATAGATAGATAGATAGATAGATAGATAAAGGTAGATAGAAAGGTAGATAGATAAATGATATAGATATAACAGTAATGGATATCTGTGGCACTGTCCCCCCAGCACTGACTTCTCTGCTTCTGAGAAGGGCTCTCTCCAGCACCACTCCCATCTACATGGCTACTATAAGACCTTCCTTGTTCATCTATGCTCTTGATAATTCTTGCATGACTACATCTCCCAGCCAAATGTGACAAAGCTAAGGGTGGGCAACTGACCCAAACCAAAATAATGAGTGCCTTTACTGGTGGTTTTGAATTTGTGACTCGGTGGTGGAACCCATAAGATATGACCCTAAAGAGCTGTTGGTAGCCCTGTCTCTTACTAGTCTGCAGTGAAAGAAATAAAGCCAGTCCAATTGAGCGAAGCCACGGCCATAGACAGAGTTCCAGTAGCGTTTGAACTTCTGGTTCAAGTCGTCCCCAAGACGTACCTGCATTACAGCCCTCTTTGACTTACCATACCTGATCAAGTTTAAGACACCATCAGTTAAAAGATGCACCACTACGTTATGTATGTATTTGATGTAAATACACTTGTAATGAAATAGTAATGTGCTATCAATTGTTAGACTCATTTCGGAGCTGTTTTTTAAAAGTGTAATGCAAATTTTAGAATCAATGAGCTAGAGTAGTTATTCAACTCTTCCTTGGCATCTAAGCAAATTCAAGTTGGCTTGCCATGACTTACAGTCACAAGACTAATATATTATGGACTAACATATGTGAATATGATGCAGAGAGAAGTTCTGACCTGGGAATAAGATAATGTGAAAAACACACAGCAGTAAGTATTTCTTAAGGGAAAAATTATGTCATGTAAGAATTTTAAAGAGCATAAATTACCCTGAAAGTAAGCATGATTGCCAGTGTCCTCATTTGCTCCAGTATTACTTGGAAGCATCCAGTGACCCATCTTGAGGTGAAGAACTAAAGACAGTAACAATCGTTTCAAGCAAGTCAATGAAGCCATTTTCCTATAATTATCAAACACAAACACAATTTCAGATATTGGTTAATATACATGAGCATCTTCTCAAGAGTGAGAGAGTCCCCAAATTCCATCCTCTTAATGTAACTAAATCATATTCTAACAACTAGTGAAGAAAGAATGATTCAAACTAAAGAAAGCTTTAAAACTCCACAAATCAGCAAACTTTTCTTTGGGAACAAAACAGTTTAGAAACTCAGCTTTACCTTTGCCAGTGCAGGTAACGGGCCCTATCCGAAAGGCTACAGAGATTTGCCAGCTGTTCAAGGTGGTAGTTTGAATTTATGGAACAAAACCAGAATTCATTCTTACAGGTTCAAGTGTCCTGTATCTCACTTTTATTTTAAATTTGGCTCGTGGTCTCCCGTCTGCCGTAGCGTGAGTGGCGAACTCACACAGTCTGCCAGATGGCAGAGGGAAGCCCATTAGTTATGCATCACACATCCTGATCAAAACTGAAAGAAAGTATGCTCAGATTGAGGAGGGATGCTCGAGAGCAAGGCAATGATTAGAATATTCGGTATTTCTACAGAAGATTTCACATCATCGTTGTCCATAAATAAACTCATTCTTATGATCTGCAGACCCAAATCTGGGATTGCTTCCAAAGGAACTTCTCTCATGGTTTGGGTCAAAACGCACACGTTCCTGTGATATTCATTAGAGAATGCCACAGAGCCGATGCCCTTTCAAGGTTATCTCGAGAAGTCTGAGAATTAGACTGTGAGATAATACATTAAATGTTGTGCCTTTCAGAGGAGGCCTGTTCTTTAATAGGTACTGGGGAGAAAGAAGAGGAATTCAGTTACAAAGGAAGCTTATTAGAAACTTCGAGAGAACAGGCTTGATGAAAATTAATGGGAAATGCAATGTATAAATACTGCTGACGAGAAAGATACTAAGAAGTACTCTGAAGGAGCTGAGGGACCCAAAAGTGTATAGAATAATATTAACTGATTGCTTTAAGGAAAACCAATCACTGTACATATGTCCATGGAAGCCAATCCCAGCTCCACTTGGAATTGTTCTTTTGACAAGGAGCAAATGAATAACTATTTCTAGTCCTCGGTTGCCCCATCTATAAAATAAGAATAAAAATACCTGTCTTTCCCCACCCACTAGGATTCTGTGAAGAAAAATGATAGAGAGAGACATTTCAAAGGGGGGAAATCTCTGTCTCAGTTGAAGAAAGGAAAAAAATCTTTCTTCCTATCCCGAACTTTCTGAAAAAGCTAGAGAAATCAACAGACATTCACTGAGCATCTATGATAACTCCAGGTCAGCTCTGAGGGTAGCTTAGAAGACCACAAACATGCAACTGCAGCAATAGAAGTAGAGAAAATAGAATAGAAGTGGTCCAGGGTAAAGATGGCCCTCCAGTTGTGAGGGATGCAACATGTACAGTTCCTGTTCTCATGCAGTTTCTGGTCTAGTGCCCAGGGGAGCCCTGGGGCTGCAGTGTCCAAGCCTGGATCTCCATTAGAATTGCATGGGAAGCTTCCTAAGATCAAAATCCCTGGGTGCCTCACCCAAGATCCAGTGAATTGGAGCATCTGAAATGAAGAGGGATGTGACAGGTAGAGAGGTGATTGGATGATGACCCTGGACATCTCATGCAAACTCGCATCAGTGTTGTTCTGCCCTTATTTACATTCAGCAAGATTTTGGTTGAATAGAGAATTCAACATCAAAAATAAAATAAGCTTTTGGTTTTGCAAAATCATAGGTCTAATGGGTTTCCTCATAGACAGGAAATTATTTCAAGAAATTCTTTCATTCATTCATTCATCATTCGTTCACTCAACAGACACTTCTTGTATGCCTCTTGTGGCCCTAGGGTCTCAGCAGTGGAAAGGACAGACAAAGTCCCAGTTCTTATGAAGCTATCACCAACATAAACTGAGCATCCAGACCCCCAGCTTTTGTTTTTTCAGGTTTGATTCTTTAACTGAACCAGATGTTCTTCCCATAATTCCACACATTCTTTCTCACCCTACCCCCTTTCTGCCACCCTTTCTTCCCTCCAGAAATTCATTTCTATTTATTTGCAAACACAGATTTTAACATTTGCTCATCTGAAGTCTATTAGTCTCTGCATATTTCTGCCCTTGATTCTGAACCAGGCAGTGCAGTAAAACAAGTACGTCTGTGTAACACGTGCTTGTTCCTTGCTTCATTTTCTTCTGTTTTATATTCAGGATGACAGGAACTATATCTTGGAGCAGGATGTTTACATGTACATACCTTGGGTAGATAGGATCTGATGGGCGATGTAGACATGATCAATCGACAAATATTTATGAGACATTCCTGAACTTACAAAACAATCTCCTTATTCTCAAGAAGCATATCAAGCTTCCTGTGATGGACAACTCAGTAAAGGTAACAGAGGCCTACTCTCTCCCTTCGGTAATGTGAGGAGAGGGGAGGAAGGATTTTCAAGGTGGCAGGCAAATTATCTCCTCTTGTAGTGCAAGGCCAAAATAATGCCTGCCTTGTATTGAACAGTTCCACATTAGGTACTGTGGGAGTGTGTGTGAGGCAAAAACAGGACTAGTGGTACCTAGAGGGATAAACTTTTCACTCTTCCTGGTACATATCTCACCAGCTTTGCGCAGGATGAAAATAAGGGCAATTCTTGATAAAACCAACAAAAGGGAAGATGGGAAGTTGACACTCTGAGCATCCTTTCCTCCTTTGTTCCTTCTACTCCCCTCAAGTGGGCTTTCTCATCACCATCGCCTCATCAGCACCGCTCCCATCTTTCTGTTCCCAGAACATTGCTACCCAAGGCCCCACTGTTTGTCCCACCTCCTCGCTAGGGTGTGAGGGCACAGAATTCTACCGAGCCCCCTCCTTCATTTGTCAACAGAGTGAGTCCAACTGCTCCTTGGCAGGTCCTCCCTGCTTGAGAACATCCCTCCTAAAGCTGGCTGGCCAAAGGGAGAGGATGACCTTCCCAGATAGAGAAGGACTGTTGTCCATGTGAAGAGTCTACTGATCTCTCCAACAGCCCTCCAAGCTCACATTATTGCACTTTCTCTGGTACCAAATTTAGCCTCTCTGATCCAGATTCTTTGACATTGCTGGTAAACTTTAACGGATCAAGTAAATTATTCCAGGCTAATCAGCTCATGGGAAAACAGCCATGGAGAATCTAAACACTCATCTGTTACCTGTCTCAGTGTCATCTGTGAATTATTACAACCTCTCACGACAACGTCCTGACCTTTGTTCTCTTAACCCAAGGAAATGCCTCTAAGAGAAGGAATTTCAGGCTACAGTAAAAAGGGCAGGAGATATATTAGCACTGGAGGGTCCTTCACCTCATACTATTACCTGTAGGTCATCCTCCAACACAAAACTAGTTCAACAAAGAAAATTCAGTGACCTTCTTGCAAGGAGAGGAAAAAATTAATATATACTTCAAGGATTAGCCATGTTTTATACATTTTCTGCCATAGTTTAAGTTGAAAATGTTTTCATAGAACCATAATGTGTAAGTAGTTCTCTGTGCATTTCCCCCCAAATAACTCAGAGTTTAAAAAATATCCATTTTTGTAATAAAATGTTGGGAAAATAACCTTAGAGATTAAATATCAACTACTTGCTCTTAAACCAAGGACATGCCATTCACCTTTAAACCCTTAAACCATCACTGAGAACTGAAAGATACAAATCATATTGTTTCTGGTTTTTTATAAGAGCTTTGTTTTGTTTTGAGCAACTTAACATATAAACAGAAAATATTACCCTGAAGAAAAGAATGTGATCACTTTTTTTGGCAAGTAAGATGTTAGCAAAGACATTTACCTTTGTAGAATTTATTAGAAAGAAATTTACCTGCTGTATTAGTGTCCTAGGGCTGCTGTAATGTGGGATCTTAAAACAAATGAAATTTATGTCTCACAGTTCTGGAGGCTAGAGGTCTGAAATCATAGTGTTGGCCAAACCACGCTCCCTCTCAAAACTGTAGGGGAATCCTTCCTTGTCTTTTCCAGCTCCTGGGAGTTTTCTGGCAATCTCTGGCATTCCTCAGGTTGTATCCACACACTCCAAACTCTGCCTTCATTATCACATGACATTTTCCTTGTGTCTGTGTCTTCACATAGCCATCTTCTTATGCGGACACCAGTCTTGTTGGATTAAGGGGCCACCCTATTCCAGTATGACCTTGTTTAACTCAACTAATTATATTGCCAGTGACTCTATTTCCAAATAAGAACACATTCTGCAGTACTGGGGGTTAGGACTTCAACATATCTTTTGAGGGGGACACAATTCAAGCAATCATATCTGGAATCTGTAATTTCATTGGAGAATGACTTGGAAAGCAGGTCTTGTCCTCTGGAGAAGTTGGGTACTCGGTCTAAACCAGTGTTCCATTTTCAGAGCTATGTTATTGATATATATAGGCCACTGGGTTCCCATTTAGGGTGGTATGAGTTGTAGAAGGATCATTGAATCAAGAGTAGGAATATCTGAGTTAGAAATTCAGCTCTGCCATCTAGCAGGTGTGTGACTTTGGGCTAGGTGTTTGATATCTGTAACCCTTTGTGTTAGAGAGGGTAAAAATACCTAGGTTTTTCAGAAGGTTAGAAACACCTATATACCAATACTGCATAAGGCAAAGGCACCTAGCCTTGTGGATTATTGTGAATATTTTTAATTATTCAAAACAAGACTGTATTCATGTATTACTTGTAAAATTAAAATACCTTCATTAAAATGCATAAGGCTTTATAATCTGTAAAGCACTCACAAATTAAGATATTATTACATTTAATAAATCATATCCAATGTCTTAAAAAATATTAATATTCCTCCCAAAATATCTACCATTCATCTTAGATTTCACTCGAGCAAGTAAATGGCATTTGAGGCAATTGTCCAAAGCACTCCCACAATTCCATATTCCAACCCTTTCTTTTTCTTCCTCTCACCTTTCGCCTTTCCCATTTGTTCTTCTTCTGCTTTTCCTCTGTTGTTTGCTTTAGGTCTTCTTCTCCGCTCAAGGGCATTCCTAAGAGCACACAGGATTAACAGAGGTTGCTGACCATTAACACAGAATAGGTCACATATGTGGCCTGTCCACTCAGTGCCCTGTGTTATACTCACTTCCCACTCGTCTGTGATTTCAGAGTAGTTGTGGGGAGTTCCATGCACCCCAGTGCTGTTGAACCTCAGGTGTAAGCCCAGCATCTCCCTACAGTTCTGCTTGAAGTTCTCTCCAAAGATAAGGCAGCCTACTCAACTGGGTGCACCAGCAGCTCCAAATTACAGATAAATGAGGGACGAGAGATGCTGGGTGGATGCCTCAGTTTCCCTTCCTTTGGAGGGACAATTCTGAGACATTCTACCCAGAGGGTCCCCAGGTCATTAACAAACCCCCTTTATTGGCTTTTGCTCTTTCACTCTCACTGCTCCTTCACCCCTGCTTTCTGATATCATCTCCCAGCACCCCAATACTTATCTCAGGCTCTGGAGCCCAAACTAACACAGCACCTGATAGGCTTCAGCTCTATAAGCCTTTAGACAGGAATTATTCCATCTGAAGTAACAGAAACTCAACTCAGACTAGCTTAAGCAATGAGGGTCCTTATTAACACACATAACTGAAAAGCACAGGAGTCCAGTTTAAAGTGCACCTAGACCGAGGGGCTCTAATTATATTATTAACACTTGGATTCTCTTCTTTTTTTACTTCCATTGTCCTCTGCATTGACGTCATTCTCAGGCAGCCCCTTTCTAAATCATGATCTCTAGATGACTTAGACTTATATCTTCCCAGTTTAGAATATAGTAGAAAGAAAGAGTTCTTTTTTTCCAATAGATAGAGAAAAACAAAATCCTGAGTTGAGTTTCTCTGGCTTGGTTTAATCCATATGCCCACCCACGACATTTGATTCTACCTCATCTTATCTTATTATTTTTGGTGCCACGCGAGAACAGGACAAGTGAGTACCTAGAGGGATAAATCTTTCAATTTTACTCATGGATCTCTCACCAGCTTTGGGTAGAATGAAAGTAAGGTCAACTCTAGGCAAAATCAACTAAAGGGAAAGTGACCCTCTGAGCTCCCAAGTAGGAAAACCTAAGGCTTAGAAAAGACTTACTGGCCAGGCCCAGGCCACATTCCCACTCTTGAAGTGGGGGTAAAAGTTTTCAGCTTCAAATAAATCACATGGTTCCTGGCAATGAGAAGTAGGGACCAGCAAGCAAAAGTAGCTGATGCTTTGTATATAACTATATATGTCTCACACCCCTACAAATCCACATACATCTATTTATCCAACAAACACTTAACAAGCATGTACTATGTGCTAAGCATCAAAAAGACAAAACTGACTAAAGAAAAATATCTACTCTCAAGATGTTCACAGTCCAGTGGAAGAGAGAAAAATAGAAAAACAATAAGAAATCAAGAGAGTATCATTTTAATTCACATGCTATGGAAAAGGAGAGAAGGAGACATCAAAGTCTGCCTGGGTTGTCTGGTCTAATTCACTAATATGTCTTACCTAAACAGGTCAGAGGTTGGAAAACTTTTTCTGGAAAGGGCCACATAGTAAATATTTTCAGCTGTGTGGTTTAAACTCTCTCCATTGCAACTACTCAACTCTGCCCTTGTAGCCATAGACAATATGGAAACAAATGTGTTTGGCTATGCTCTACTAAAACTTTATTCATGGAAACCGTACTCTGGATTTCTTTTAAGTTTTCACATGTCATAGGATATATTCTTCTTTTAATTTTTTTCGATCATTCAAAAATGTAAAAAGTATGAAAATCATTCTTAGATTTCAGGCTGTACAAAGACAGAGTGGGCCAAGTTTGGTCCGGAAGTCAGATTGCCCATCCCTGACCTAGATCATTGCCACAGTCCTGGCCACTCCAATACATTCCCCATCCTGCAGCCAGAAGAATCCTTCTAAGACCAAATGTTATCTTGTCACACATCTGTCTCAATGACTTTTCATTGCCTTCAGGATAAATTCCAAATATCTTGATCATTGTAAGTTTCTTCACAACTCCTTGCTGAACCGCTTTTATTTCCTCCAACAAACCATGCATCCCATATTCCCTGCTCCCATTCCATAGTACCTAAGTAATCCCTACTCTTTCTTCTACCTATTTTTTTTTTCCTCCAAGAAACCTTCCTTAAACTCTTCCCCAAGCCTGGGTTAGGTGTCCTTAGTGTTTTGATAGCACTGTATATTGCCTCACTTCACAGCACTTATTATATATTATAATTATTATCACAGTATATAATTACAATGATACCATTATTATAATTCCCTGTTTGCTAGCCGCGTCTTCAAGCTGGATGAGGACACACTTAAGTCTATCTCTTTCTCACTTATATCTGCCATTTCTAATTTAGGGTCTGGCACAAAGTAGATGCTCAACAAACATTTATTGGATAAATGAATAATATGAAGAGGGGTATCTTAGGAGGCTTTGCAGAGGAGATGTTCCACGAGCAGAGTCTTAAAAGATGAATAACAGTTTATAATTTTGACAGGGAGTGGTAGGTATTTTTAAGCAGAGTGACAGCTCGATCAGACGTGAAAGTGGGAAAGACCATTTGCGATACTCCAGACAGTGTGGTATGGCTGGAGTTCATGCTAATTGGAAAATGATGTGAAATGAGGCTAGAGAGAGAACCTGAGAACTTGTAGGCTAAGATAAGGAATTTAGTCTTAACTCTTCAGGTCATGAGGAGCCTTAGAAGGACAGCTGGTTGAATTTACATTTTAGAACGCTCTTTTACATCTCATTGCCCATGTAGATAGTCTAGATACAATTAAAGTGCCTGGGATAAAGGAGACAAGATCATTCTGGCAGTAGAGTTGACTGGAATTTGATGCCAACCTCCCATTAGGAAATAATATTGGAGTCTGCAGCAACAATGCATGTAAGAAATAAGGACCACATGAGTCAAGGAAATGATAGTGGAAACTTAGTGGAAGTGTGTATTTAAAAGAGGAAAAATTGCGAGATTGAAAATACAGAATTAGAGGAAGTCACAGCCTATAGATATATGCTGTCCGATTCACTAGCCCACACGTGGCTATTTACATTTGAATTTAAATTAATTAAAATTATATAAAACTTTAATATTCAGTTCATTCGTCACACTAGCTACATTTCACGTGATCATCAGCCATGCGTGGCTAATGGCTACTGTACTGGATAGTGCAGAATTACAGAACATTATAGAAAGTTCTGTTGGACAACATTACATAGACTTAGTTGAAGTTATAGCTAAAGTCAAGACCATCCCAGGAGTTCCTCAAAAAGCTAAATATAGAACCTACCATATGACCCAGAAATTCCACTGCTAGGTGGAATGCAGGCACAGCTCATTTTATATTGTGCTTTGCTTTATTGTGTTTCACAGATATCGCATTTTTACAAATTGAAGTTTTGTGGCAACACTGCATCGAACAAGTCTGTCGGCACAATTCCTCAAGCAGCATTTGCTCATTTTGTGACTCTGTGTCACATTTTGGTAATTCTTGCAATATTTCAAGCCTTCCACCAACAAAAATATTATGCCTCACTAAAGGCTCAGATGGTGGTTAGCATGTTTTACCAATGAAGCATTTTCAAATTAAGATATGTACGTTGTTGCTTTAGATATAATGCTATTGCACATTTAATAAACTACAGGATAGTGTAAAGATAACTTTTATATGTGCTGGGAAAACAAAAAATGTGTGTGGCTTGCTTTATTGTGATATTCATGTTATTATGGCAGTCTGGAACCAAACCCACAATATCTCCAAGGTATACCTGTATATTCAAAATAATTGAAAGCAGGAACTTGAACAGATATTTGTATACTAATCGTCATAGGAACATTATTCACAATAGCCAAAAGGTGGAAGCAACCTAAGAGTCCACCAACAGGTGAATGGATAAACACAATAGTGTATACATACAATAGAATATTATTCAGCCTTAAAAAAGAAGGACATTCTGACATGCTACAACATGGATGAACCTCAAAGATACTAGGCTAAGTGAAATAATCCAGACACAAAAGGACAAATGTTATGTGATTCCACCTACATGAGCTACCTAGAGTACTCACATTCATAAAGACGAAAAGTAGAGGGCTTCCCTAGTGGCGCAGTGGTTGAGAGTCCGCCTGCCGATGCAAGGGACGCGGGTTCGTGCCCCGGTCCGGGAAGATCCCACATGCCGCGGAGCGGCTGCGCCCGTGAGCCATGGGCGCTGAGCCTGCGCGTCTGGAGCCTGTGCTCCGCAACGGGAGAGGCCACAGCAGTGAGAGGCCAGCGTACCGAAAAAAAAAAAAAAAAGTATAATAGTGATTACCAAGGACTGTGGGAAGAGGGAGATGGGGAGTTATTGTTAATGGGTGCAGAGTATTTGTTGGGAATAATAAAAAAGTTTTGGGTATAGATAATGGCAATACAACATGTATTTATTAATTAATTAATTAATTAATTTTATTTTATTTTATTTTTTTTGCGGTACGCGGGCCTCTCACCGCTGTGGCCTCTCCCATTGTGGAGCAATGGCTCCGGACGCGCAGGCCCAGCGACCATGGCTCAGGGGCGCAGCCGCTCCGCGGCATGTGGGATCCTCCCGGACCGGGGCACGAACCCGCGTCCCCTGCATCGGCAGGCAGACTCTCAACCACTGCGCCACCAGGGAAGCCCACAACATGTATTTAATACCACTGAATTTTACACTCACAAATGGTTAAAATGATAAATATTATGTTATGTAGATTTTACCATAATAATAATATAAAAGATTATCCAGAGAGAATGACTAGAACAGGAAAAGGGGAAAGAGATTTTTAAGGCAATAAAGAAGGAAATGAAGCCATCAAGGAGATCCAGGAAGTCAGAGGGGTAGAATGGGAAACCAGAGGGAGTGCTGCCAAGGAAACTAAGGTGAGAAAGAAAACAGTGATTTTCTACCCACAGGCCCATTTGTGATATGCTGCCAACCATGTTCCCTATTTAAAACCCACAAGCAAGAGGTACACCCACACCACCAAGTCTGAAAAGGTAGCTGGCGACCCTCTGCTTACTCCTGTCCCAGATCTCACTCTAACCATTGTCTAAGTGAATGAAGGATCTTGATTCCACTTTTCTTCTTCGGTTTTTCAAGTCCTCTCTGAGAAACTGCGAAGAAAACAGCTCATAACTTTCCTTTCCCTTAATGCTTGTTGGAGACGTTTGCCTACGTGGCATCATTTCAATGACACTTCAGCGTGGTAGGTTCAAAACAAACGTTTAAAAAGGAAGGAAAGGTAAATCTGAATGGGCGATGAAGCAGCATCATTCCTCAGTCTCTCCTTACTCCCACGTGAAAACAGAAAGGACGTCTAGATAGGAAAACCAAACACCACGGGCTACATTTACAAGACTTACTGGCAGAGGTGCCTCCACGAATCCCAGAATATAAATGAACGTGAACCAACCACCAGCTGCCGTAAGAGTTGTGTGGTATCAGCCCCTGTACATGAGGAAGAAGGAAAGACTTGGGTGGTGTTGGGTGCCTGTTGGACCTAAGAACAGGAGGAGCCCCCAGAGAGCCAGTAGATCTTCACTGGGATGTGAGTGGGCTGATGGGGCCATGGCAGCTGAAACTGAGAGGGGTTTTGCTCCCCAGAGGTAGATGACAGTAAGGGAGGGCAATAGGAAGGTCTAAAGGGACCACAGCAGTCTTATCCAACTCCCCTCAAAACTGACCCTCAGGGCTCCCTTTTCAGACAGGGAGGAAGACCAAGGAGGAACTGCTGGGGGTGGGAATCAAAATTGATCAGGACAACATGGAATCAACCTAAATGTCCATCAACGGATGAATGGATAAAGAAGATTTGGTTTATATATACAATGGAATACTACTCAGCCATGAAAAAGAATGAAATAATGCCATTTGCAGCAACATGGATGGACCTAGAGATTATCATCCTAAGTGAAGTAAGTCAGACAGAGGAAGACAAATATCATATCATATCACTTATATATGGACTCTAAAATCTAAAAATGATACAAATGAACTTATTTACAAAACAGTCAGACTCACAGACATACAAACAAACTTATGGTTACCAAAGGGGAAGGGGGAGGGGGTAAATTATGAGTTTGGGATTAACAGATACACACTACTATATATAAAATAGACAACCAACAAGAACTTACTATATAGCACTGGGAACTATATTTAATATCTTGTAATAGCCTATAATGGAAGAGAATGTAAAAAAAGAATATATATATGTTATATATATATATATATATATATATATATATCTGAATCACTTTGCTGTACACCAGAAACTAACAGAACATTGTGAATCAACTATATTTCAATATAAAATTTTTAAAAAAGAGCCTTAAAAGACATATCAACATTTTTTAATGGGCAAGACTAAACTATATTTCCTGGAGATGCATATTTGGGTGACAAACTTTTTTAAAAACAAGGAAGTAAAGACTAAAAGATATTAGGCTAATGGTACTTTTAGTGGGAGGGAAGATGTTGTGATCAGGATTAGGGTGAATGAAAGGGACTTCAGGGGTGCAGGTCAAGTTCTACTTCTTGACCCAGGTCGGGGTTACAAGAGTGTTTACCTTATAATAATTCATTAATCCATGATTTGTTTTGTTTAGGTTTCTGTATCTGTATTTTTTGTTTTGATAAAAATCTGTTTCAAAACGGCAAGGAAACACACACATTTGAGATAATACCTTTTTTTTCCTTCCAGTATATTTTGTCTGAATCACATTACTTGTTAACTGAGCAGAAAGAGCTTTAGTAGAAGAGGCAATTTGCAATCACAGTACAGTCTAAATAAATAGTTACTAACAGTGGTAACATTAGTTGCCCTAAGATTCTATTAACAAGGGCGTTTTCCATGTCACCATTGCCTAGAAGCCAATTTGTAGAGCAGAGACTGCTAGGTCATGGGTGCCTGTGTGGCACTGTTTCCCAAGTGTACCACCTGCATCACAAGTATCCTGTTTATAATGCATATTCCTGGACTCCAACCAGAAATTCAGATTCAGTAGATGAGATGGGCAGCAATGCTCTATGCTGTAAGTTCATCCTAAATTTATTTAAAAACACAAAAGCTCTATCTAAACAGTACCTCCCTGGTCTGGTCAAAGAACTGAAGACAAGAAACTCTACGCTCGTGCCCAAACCACTATCTATAACAATATTGGTCAATTTTCTAGGATGAGTACCTAGAAATTTTGTTATTAGTGTTTGATGTGGTAATGGCTTAAGGACATACTCCTCGTTCTTCCTAACCAGGAAAATAAAACAGAGAATGTTATTTCTATGTGGGCAACTAACTGAATTGCAATAGAAAAGACTTAGACTCAGATTAGTTTTTTCCAGACCCTAAAACTTAAAACTTTACACTCTCAATCCAATGTGACAACCAGATCTGGCTAAACTAAATTAGAGGCACAATTTAAACTTTAGATGTTCCAAAGATTTTCTGGGCTTGTGAACAGTTTCCTTAATCTTAGAAACCTATAATATTTCCATCTGAAGATTTAATATTGAATTCCCAAAAAAACTGTTTAACAGTATTGTTTCTTGGGAGTTATTTATATAGATCTTATGGATGTTGGCAAAACTGTATCCAAAATGGAAAATGAAAGCTTTTAGAGAAAACTGTAATGTCAAATTTTATAACTATAGTATGTATAATGTACATATACAAGTGTATATATGTGTATATGTATATGTGTGTGTGAATAAAAATTCAGAGCTTGTTATGGTAACCAGCAGGGTGAGAAGATGTAGTAGGGGATTGGAAACACCCATCAAGTTATTAGACAGAGGGGTGGCAACGCTAACTGTAGCAATGGGATATAATGGGCGGAAGTCCAAAGTCATACAGCTGACTGTGGCCCTCGATCTCTAGAGCATAAAGGAATTACCTGGAGGGACTTGTTAAATGAGCTTCTTTGGTCCTGCCACAGGGATTCTGATTGGTTGCGAATCTGCACTTTCATAAGCTCCTTGGGTGAGTCTGCACCGGGTGGTCAAGAAGTGATGCTTTGAAGAATCTTCAACAAGCTGGCAATAAGTTTCATCGATGTCCAGTAAGGAATCATATCTTGGCAGCAATCCAGAACAAGTGAGTAGCAGCTAAGAGGTCTGAGGTGCAGGTAGGCAGGCTAACAGACCGCATTCGTTTCTCAGGGCTGCCATAATAAATGATCACCCGCTGGGGAGCTGAAAACAACAGAAAGTTATTCTATCACAGGTCTAGCGGCCAGAAGTCTGAAAGGAAAGTGTTGGCAGGGTTCCGCTCCCTCCAGAGGCTCTAGGGGAGATTCTGTTCCTTGCTTCCTCCAGCTTCCGGTGGCTGTTGGCATTCCTTGTCTTCTGCTGCTCATCCTAACCTCTGCCTCTGTCTTCATGTCTCCACGTGGCCAACTCCTCCTCTCTGTATGTCTCTCTTCTGGGTGTCTCTCTCTCTTTTTTTTTAATTCAGAGAGGAGCACGAGGCTTTATGTTTCTTTCTTTCTTTTTTATAAATTTATTTATTTTATTTATTTTTGGCTGCATTGGGTCTTGGTTGCTGCACGCGGGCTTTCTCTAGTTGCGGCGAGCTGGAGCCACTTTTCGTTGTGGTGCGCGGGCTTCTCATTGCGGTGGCTTCTCTTGTTGCAGAGCGTGGGCTCTAGGCGCGCGGGGCTTCAGTAGTTGTGGCTCGCGGGCTCTAGAGCGCAGGCTCAGTAGTTGTGGAGCACGGGCTTAGTTGCTCCACAGCATGTGGGATCTTCCCGGACTAGGGCTCGAACCCGTATCCCCTGCACTGGCAGGCGGATTCTTAAGCACTGTGCCACCAGGGAAGCCCCTAGGTGTCTCTTACGAGAACATTTGTCATTAGATTTAGGGTCCATCCAGATAACCCAGAATGATCTCATTTCAAGATTCTTAACTTAATTACACCTGCAAAGACCCTTTTTCCAAATAAGGTCACAACCACAGGTTCTAGAGATTAGGACAAAGACATGTTTTGGGGGGACAGGCACCACTCAAACAACAACACAGGCCGATTCTGGGACAATTAGCTGCCTTGGGTCACTGTCAGAGCAAGGGAAAGGGTGGCAGTGATTGGCAAGAATAGTCTGGCTCTAGTGCTAGAGCAGTCTGACCTTCGCGGGAAGGTCTTAGGGACTCAGACTAAGTAACCAACCAGAAGCTGCCTATGAACAGACGAGCAGGTTAGAGTAGGATGAGCAGCAGAGCTGACTTTATTACCTTGAACTTCTGAGTCAGGATTCTATAATCCCTACTAACCAAGACACGATTGTGCTCCTACCCTGTGACAAAGTGAAGCTGCCACAGTGAGTGGACATCTGGGGCAGTATGAAGATTAGAGGCTGGGAGTCAGCTTGGACTACAAAGAGCTGCAAACACAATCACACAAACAAGTAGAATCATAAATACCTACCACTTATTGAGCACTTGCTGTATACCTGGTAAAGTGCCATTATTATTGCCTCTTTTCATCATAATCTTGCAATACTGGTACTACAATATGGGTTCCCATTGAACATACAAGAACACAGGATTTTAAAGATTAAAGTTATATAGCCAATCAGTGGCAGAGCTAGAATTTAAACCAGATCCCTCTGGCTCCAAAGCCCATTTTCTTTCTTCTAAAACATGCTACCTCTCCACAAATTAATAGCCTGCCCCAAATTTTAGCATCTTAACTTCTAACACCTCGTCTTCTCTCTTTGAACCCTTCCCACCCCATCCTGTGGTTCACTAGGCATAAAATGTCAAAACATCTGTTTCTCTATCGAATACCCTACATGAAAAATTATAACTTGGCTAAGGTAGAATGGTAAATATTTCAAAGCTTTCTAAACCAGAACCACAGGTGTGAATCTAGATGGTGAACACTTGCTCCCTTGTGACTGTGTTATATCCATCTTACTGTGACCAGTGAAGAGAAGTGTGAGTTCAAGCAGAGATTCTGTGCACAGTCCCAGGTCCTAGGCTTGTCTCTAATCTTAAAATGCAAGTCTTATAATGACTGTGCATGTTGCACCATTCCCTCCTCCCACAATCCCCACAAGAGCCACCAAATGCATGCTGCCAGTGATGTTCTACAGCTGGTGATATCCAAGTAGTTACAGTACAAGTTTCCTCCATAGTGACCCACAGTGGAAAGTAACTTTGATGGAACAAGGTCAAGGAAGTTGCTAATACCTTATGCCTCTAGCCCAACCAGCAATTGATGCCCCTTGAATACCACCTAATCTGCCCTAAAGATAGTGTCAGTTTGATGACACATATCGTTTATGTCAGTAAATGTTTGGCTACTGGGCCTTGGATCCTCAATTAGCTTGAGTGCAAGACCAAAATATTCCTGAGCCTGGTGCAAGGTGTAACAGTACTTTGAGTTCACCCTATTTCAGGTAACAGGACTGAAGTAGTAAGGACTCCTAGCCTGAACTGACATATCTTGTCAGGCCTTTCAGAAGACTGAGCATATGAGCTTTGAAAATTAATAATAATAATAATAATAATAAAAGTCTTGCAAAAGGGCTTGAGGTATTGCAATGCTCATCACCCAGTGAGCACCAGATCAGCAGCTATTTTGTGCAGTTCTCAGTGACCAGAACTGTAAATGATGACCTGACCTAGGTACACCTTTTCCCACAACCTGCCAGGGTCCCTTTTCCTGCTCCGTCTCACAGGCGCAATCTTCAATTTTAAGACCCATGAACACTTGCACCAACACAGAAGTCAATTTGACAATAATTTAATATTTTTCTGGTGGCAATTTCTAGTTTACTTAAAAAAATTCTTTTAAAATATTTTGGAAAAGGTTTGGGTCATTGTGTCAGAGAACTTGGTAGGATACCGAAATTGTAAAGTGCTCGTGGCCAGCGTGCAGTGTTTGTTAGGAGCAAGACGTCATCGTGGGAAGCACGTACTTCTTCGGATTACTGTTTGGCGGATTAGAAACACGCAAATAAGTCCTAGGTTAGCCCAGATTAACTGCCCTGGGTGCTTCTGGGCCAGTGGGTAGGGTTTTGGGGGTGTCTGCTGGACTCAAACCAGTACTTGTGGTAAGATTTCACTCGGCAAAGCATTCGGAGTTAATTTTTACTTAAACCCCAACCAGGCTAATAACGAAGCTACCGGTAATGATCTGGAATGGTAACTAAATGGTGCCCGCAATCACGTCAGTCGAACCTTCTGCCCCCACGATTCTGTCGGCCCACATGCTTCTGTCCATCAGCCTCGGCCTCGGGATCAGCTCTCGCCGCATTGGTCGGATTTCAGGAAGAGAGAAACCCGCGATTTAAAGGGCTCGGTTTCCACCTGCCAGGCGTCGTTCGCAAGGTCCAACTTGCCTTTGGCACATACTTGGGAGAATCTCTCGCTGTTGTTCATCTATTACACTGACTGGTCAAACAGAAGAGAGTTCCCGAAAGTGTCCCCTTTAGTCACCTTGACAATTTACAAAAGCGAAACTTGCGCTCTAGGTTAGATCCACACTGAGTCTGCGGGGCGCGGAGTCCCTGCCCAGGTCAGCAGTGCCCGCCCGGCTGGCGGGCGGGGACGGGGGCGGAGCCTGCACCAGGCGTGGTCTTCCGTGGGAGAGAAGGCGGACTTTACCCCCACCTCCTAAAACCCCTACTCCCTCCCAGCCAATCAAGGAAGCATATGCAAATAGGGCTCCTGTCGCCCCGGCAACCATGATGCACGGCAGCCAATGGAAACCGGCAGGTTGCGACCCTGCTCCGTGATTGGGACGGAAGGAAGGAGACAGAGGCCCAATGGGCTGTGGGAACGGTCCTCGGCGGGTTGAGGGGCGGGGATATGCAAATATGGTTTGAAAAGCCGGCGGGAAATCTGAGTTTCGCGGGAGGACCTTGGCGCGTAAACCGTATCCCTTCATTCATTGTCAGCAGCAGCTTCCTGGAGCCATTTTTCAGCTGCCGGCCGCAGCACCCGTGCTGCCGCCGCCGCCTCGCAATCCATTGCATCGGCCGCCCCCGACGCCTCCACCCCCCCTCGGGGCCCGATATCCGTGCGCCCGGGACCCTCCTCTCTCCAGAGCCCCGATTATTTTTGGCCCCCGGGGCCCGGTTGGTGCGGAAAAATAAAAAGAAAAGGGAGAGAAGGGGCTCGGAAGCGCCGGGCGGGGAGGAGAGAAGGAGAGACTTGGAAACTCCGACTGCAAATAATAAAGAAATTGAAAACAATACGTTAATATACCATAGCAATAAAAAGAGCAGGAGCGAGAGATGAGAAAGGGGATCCAGCCCGCCCTGGAGCAGTACCTGGTGACCGCCGGGGGTGGGGAGGGGGCGGCTGTCGTCGCCGCCGCCGCTGCAGCCTCCATGGACAAAAGGGCACTGCTAGCCAGCCCCAGCTTCCCCGCCGCCGCCACCGCCGCTGCTGCCGCCGCCCCGAGCGCGTACATCCAGATCCTCACCACGAACACTTCCACCACCTCCTGTTCCTCCTCCCTCCAAAGCGGCGCCGTCGCCGCCGGCCCCCTCCTCCCCAGTGCCCCCGGCGTGGAGCAGACCGCCGGCAGCCTCCTCTACACCACGCCGCACGGACCCTCCAGCAGAGCCGGGCTGCTGCAGCAGCCACCAGCGCTGGGACGCGGCGGCAGCGGCGGCGGCGGCGGCCCTCCGGTAATGCCCTCCCGTTCCCACCGTCCCCAGCCCGGGCGGGAGGTGGGCTCGCACCGCGCGGGGTGGTGGGCGCGCTGCGGGCCGCCCTGGGAGAGCGCGGGGCCGAGCGTCGTGGGCCTCGGCGGCTGCCCCTCCAACAACAGTTTATTGTTAGACTTGTGTGTTGCCCCCGAACCCCCGAAGGGTCTGGGGGGCTCCGCCAGGCAAGCAGGGCAGCGGGGATCGCCATGGCGCGAACCACATCAAACACTCCGAAACTTTTCGCGGCCCCCCCTTCCTTTCCTGCACTTTTCCCTACCCCCACTCTCCCCTCCCCTCCAACTCGAAGCTTCCTCTTTCTCGGGCGTAGGAAGGGGTCACGCCCCGGATGGAGAAGGGGGTGGGGGAGGGAGTAGTGAACTGGGGAGTGGGAGACTCCAGGGGGGTGGAAACCGGGGGGCCCTGGGGGTGATGGCCGCCCGCCGGCCTCGGAGGCCCGTTGGCAGCCGGGGGTCCCTAAGGCGTGCTCGGAGTGCAGGGGCTCTGCCAGGCTGCGCTTGACACATTTTGGGATCTGTAACTGCCGGCAACAAAGGGGCTGGGGGAAGCCGAGGGGAGAGGTGGAGCTGGAAGCCGGCTGCAGGCCGGGGCGTGGGCTGTCTGGGGGTGAGGGGCTAGCGGGCGGGCACCCCGGCCTGGGCGCATCCCGGTGGTGGCAGCGGCGGCGCCCGCGTGGCCCGAGCGCCCGGGCCTGCCTCGCCGGGCCCCGGGCCTGCCCTTGACCCGCCTCTCCCCTTGCCCCTTCCTTCCCCGCCCTGTCCCCCCTCTCCGCCCTCCGGCGACGGAGGGCGGGGGCAGCCGTGTTCCCGTCCCGCCGCCTGGGTCTGTCCCTCTCCCCGGGACCCGCCGGTGACGTTTCGCACACGTGCGCGGAGGACGCGCCTGTGACTGGGGAGGAGGCGGCGGCGGGAGGGGGCGCTGGAGGGGGAGAGGGGGCACCCACTTCCTCCTGCTCGCCGGCTCCCTGGCCTGGGACGGTCCCGGCGCCCTCGCACCCGCCCCCGGAGCGGCCACCCTCCCTCTCCTCTCCCCAACCCCCTCCACGGGCGCCCGCCCTCGCCCGGCGCCGCCGGTCCGTTCGGCCCTCCGGGCCCCCTCTCCAGCCGGCCCCCCCCCACCTCCCCCCGGAGCCAGGCTGGTTTCGGAAATGCCCTTACAGCAGCAGGTTAGTGACCGGGACGACTCGGGGGCCGCCGCCGCCGCGGGGGCACCGGATTCTGTTGGGGGTTGGAGCCGTGAGGGTAGGCGGTTGAGCGGGGTTTTGGAGTGGGAACGGGGGGTTGGGTGCTCGAGGGAAATGAGTAAGCAAGAAAAATCTAACTAAGTAAATGCCCGGCCTCCGGTTCTAGGAACCTCGGGGCAGGAGTGTCCGCCCCAGGGGGTGGGTATGGTGTTTACGTGTGTGTTTTTCTAGGGGGCCGAGGGATGGGCGATCGAAAACCGGAGGGGGGGCTTCTCGCCAATGGCCGAGTTGAGCTCTGCTTTCTATCTTCCTTCCCTTGTGCTGGAGGGGGAGGGGGGCGGGTCAGAGGGTAGGGTGTCTGTAGGATTCCCAGGCCACTCGCCGCCCCCTCCCTTTGTCCCTGTAATTTATAAAGCGCCTTTGAGAGATGATTTAGGTCAGTATGCGGCTTCTCTTTTTGTTGATACTAGAAAGAAGTGTGGCCCGGAGGTCTTCCTCCTTTCTCCTTTTCTCTCCTTCATTCCCTTCCTCCATGCCTCCTGTCTTCACCCTCGTGGTGAGGCTCGGCCCCCACGAGGCTAGAAACGAACCAAACCCAGTTAGATTAATGGTTGGCTGATAATATCAGTCGTTGACCTCACCTTGTCTCGGCTCCGAATGGGCTGAATTTTTGAAGAATCAAGATTTTGCAGAGCTCTTTAAGAGAGTCGGCACCCAGGCAACACTTTGGGGGATGAGATGGGTTTTGGAATAATGAAAAATTTTAATTCATGACTCTTCCCAATTTCTCCTCGAGTTGGATCTTAACTGCTTTGCAGCCCCAGAGATACTTGCTAGGGATGTGTGATACCGTCTCAGTCAAAGAAGCTCATGGTGTTTTAGTGACTAGGGTCTGCCAGCAGGGGGGAAAGAGTACAGTACCTGCTTACACATAACAGTATCCAGTGTGCCGGATTCTCAGACACGAGAATATGCCACGCTTTCATCAGCATTGAATACTATTACTGACTTGACCTAAACGTGCTTGGATATATTTTAAGCCTATTTGCTCCCTCAGGGTTCTGTCACTATATCATAAACCTAATCTGAAACAACCAGCTATTGACATACTTCTGGGACTTGATTCAGATTTATGGGAGGGTAGTTTTGACAATGGGAAATTGTGAGACGACCAGTTTGCTTTTTTTTTTTTTCCTTTTGAATTTTAGCGCACCTGGGCCAGGTCTCTGAAACTGCCTAGCCAAACTTCTATGTAATTCATTGTATTTAAGTATTTAAAGTATAAAAAATTACCCTCACCACCTTCCAAGCTACTTCAAAACTTTATCCTCCTTGCCACGAGATTATTATTCCAAAATCACGAGCACTGTATATAAAGTTTGGTTTCTTTTTTTTCTTATCAAAATTATATTAGACTTCTATTGAAGTCTTGAACTTTTGTTGATATTCTTTCCCTAAGCAGGAGGGACAGCATGGGGATAGCTAAGTGATTGGCTGAGCAAAGAGATCATTTAAACACTTTCCATCAAAGAAGAGGTTGAGAACTCCTGTTCAGGTGGCCACAGTTACAGACTCACCTGGCTCTGATTCCATGTTCTGTCTCTAGAACAACCAGGAGCATATTCTTCACCTTTTTTTAACGTGGAAAAAAATATATATATATATATGTATCTCAGTACTACCTTACTAGCTGTAATTGCCTCTGTCATTTACAAGTTGTTGGATCTTAGGCAAATAAACTCTCACAACACAGTTTCCTCTCTTGTAAAATAGGGACAATAACAGTACGAACTTGAAAGTTCTATTTAAGGGTTAAATATGATAATGCATGTAAAACACTTAGCACAGTGCCAGGTAAATAGTAGATGCCCAATAAAATGAATATTCAGAAATTTATATTTTTTTGGAACTTAGAGAAATAATGTAAGACCATGTGCACACTGCCCCTTTGTTGACATATATGAGTAAAATGGTTAAAAGTTTTTAAAAATGATATGTAATTAACTATTTATACCTAGTTAACTTGAGTTTTTAAACCCATAAATCATGGCTCTCCTAAGAATGGATAAAATAGGGACACGTCAGTACCACAGGCCTGTGTTAGAGATGGTGGTGATGAACTGCCCCAGTATGAGCTTGTGCCTTGAGTTGTGACAAATTTAGATCAACTCATCCTCACTTTTTTGCCTCGCTCCTCCCTTGACTGCATGGACCGGCCATCTTTTGCGTGTAGCCCGTGCTTAGTGGCTTTTGTGGAACTGAACTCTTAATCATCACCATGTCAGAGACATACACGAGATAAATTCAGCTCTAGATGGTGAACTGTTGGACATGGAAGGAGTCTAGAGAAACCAGAGTCACAAGTGCTGTATATTTTCTGGAACTGAAAGGGCTTCATCATTTTCTGCCTCTGCTAAAAAGAAGCTGAAATGATTTCATTACGCTTCTAGAAAGTTTGGGATCTATTAATGCAAGAGACAATGGCCTGTCACATCTGATTTAATTTAATCCAGTCATAGCATCCCACTTATTAGACTTTGGGAAGGCACCCACAATGTTTGAAATTTCCCTGTAAGAATGGAGAAACCATAGGTGCTACAGCTGAGTTTCTTTCCTGTATAAATATAAAAGAAGAAAAATGCTGGGTTCCTGTGGTTCTGTAGTCAATAATCTTGCTTCTGCTGAGATAGATGGTTGGTGCCAAGTTTAAGCTAGGAGAGAATTTTTAGTCACTACATACCCCAAAATGGAAGTTTTAATATAATGCAGTGCCCAGACTCAGGCAGTACGAATAGCTCCACTATAATCAGTACCCAGGGCACCACTCTAATCATCCTCTGAAACAAAGCACCCTTAAACGTGGCTCTGTGAGCTAAGGAACCCAAGCTTGTGAACAGGAAAGGATTTTTTTTTGTTGTCGTTTTTCTATAAATCGTCACCTTATGTAACACTTGGAAGGATAGATTCTGAGATTAATGTTGTGCTGTGTAAAGCTAACATGAAAACAGAAAATAATACTCTAAGCTTAGTCATGAATGGATGACAGCACCTGGAGATTGGAAGGTTGTAGGGAAAAGTGGCTCTTATTCTCATTTCTCATAGGTATAATCCATAGTGGTCTTTTATTGCCATCCCCAAAGACACACCATCCGTACCTTTAGCCTTTTTCCAAAGGACCTGGACCCACTTGGCAACGCTTCAGATATTCATAGTTGATTTTTCTGGCCAGTTTTCTAATTTAACATGACTTAACATATATTCCATTTGTATGTCTAGTTTACATCCACTTTCCCAGGCCGACTGACTCCAATTCCTTTTTAATCACCTACTTTCTACTAACATTTTAAACTAGGAAGAGTGAAAAATCAGCCACTGCCTGTGCTGATTAAATCACATCCCTCCTAGATGCCCATGAAACCGCCCCAAACAGTGCAAGGCAAAGAAGGTAGATTGCAGTTCTTATCAGATGCTCTGTTTCATTTTGGTTTTTAAAGAGAGGAACTTCCCTGAATTCTTTGAGGTACTAAGCATGTGGTTTAATGCATATTTTTCGTGCTTGTTAGCAGCTTAAAAGTGTTTCGGGGACTATTTACAATTGCTAAGAAGCATTTTTTCTACTAATCATTTTTCATGGGACTAAGAAGGGGAGCTAACTGGGAAAGCAGTAAGTATAGGAAACCACTAATGGTATCTCCTTCCTCCTATCCTGACCTTCTCTTTGGCTTCCAAGAGTGGCTTGGAAAATGTATCTTACACAAGGAAAAGTTATACAACAGAAGGGACAAAAAGACAACAACTGGGATGGGGGTAAGGAATCCTGGAGGGCAGGAGTAGGGTTAATATAGAGGGATAATACATACAGCTTTGGGGCCAGTAAGAAGGAAATCGGTTTATTTTCTGTTGTCGCTTTTGCTTCAAACGCTCTCCTGCCAAAGCAATGCGTTTTTAGAACTCAAAGAATGTGTAAGTTACAAGGATGCATTCTCAGTCCGCCTCCAACCTTAACTGGGGGTCAATCTTGTTGCTCTGGCGGCCAGGATCATCTACAATATAACTTTGAAGGGGAAGAGGTAAAGCCCACTGGTTGCCAGGTTGCAATCACAAAGCCTGGGCCCCTTGCTTTGCTGGAGAACCTGGTGAAACAGACCACTGCTTAGCTTTGTAAACTAAGGCCGGGGTTTATGTCAGCGGAGATTGATAGCAGTGAGAATGGACAGCTGATGGAATAGAGAGGCGATAGGAGGAAGTGAGAATAAAAGTAATTGACTTTAGTCTGCTTTTTATTACTATAGCCCAACCGTCTGGGGCTATTTCTAGTGTCCAGACAACATTCTTATAACTAATTCTTCTAATTAGCATAGGCAATAATTGATATTCCCAATGGTCTTTGATTAGTTTTTGTTTTTTTTTTTCCCCCGGTACGCGGGCCTCTCACTGCTGTGGCCTCTCCCGTTGCGGAGCACAGGCTCCGGACACGCAGGCTCAGCGGCCATGGCTCACGGGCCCAGCCACTCCGTGGCATGTGGGACCTTGCTAGACCGGGACACGAACCCGTGTCCCCTGCATCGGCAGGTGGACTCTCAACCATTGCGCCACCAGGGAAGCCCCTCAATGGTCTTTGAATCGTAACATGTGAGAGCTGTAAAGCAAGAGTCATCATCTGACCCGATCCCCTTCATTTTGCAGGGGAGGAAATTAAGACCCAATGCAGTTGTTACTTACCCAAGGTCACAGGCTAACTAGTGGCAAAGCCAGAACTGAAACTGGAGACTGGAATTCTTAGAAGCAGCCCCATTTGCCAAGAGAAAGTTAACTAAGTCTCATGTACCCTATATGGGAAAATTGGGATGTGTAGAATACATTTAAGATTGCCTTCAGGAATGGTTACATTTTTAAAATAGACACATACAGAAGTGTCCTTTGAACAGTTGGCTTTAGAGTAACACCTCATTCTCAAAGGTACAAAATACGCCACGCTCCTTTAGATGTTCAATGAAAGGGAATTTTAAAAAATGGAAGGAATGACAGACTCTTATAGAAACATGATAGTAGCCTTTTTAAAGCTTTATTTGTTATTTGCAAACTTTTGTGGATATGACACTTCCAGTGCTGAAACGGTGAAACGTACTTCACTGAGAATAGAACCTGAAAGGATTTTTGCCGCTCTCTTCAGGAGAAGGGCACAGTATAGCTCTGGTGTTGGAGGTTTGTCCTGGGCTGTCCACATCCTGGGTGACTGTTGTGGTTTTCAGAGGTCCTGGGGCCCTTGCCCAGTGACATTAGACCAGGTGCCCTTCCTTCAGGAAGATTGCTGGTTTAACAAAGTTTAACTCTTTCAGGGGAAGAAGTCCTCATCCCCTAAAAACCAGAACTAATTTCCTTAAAACGTCTTCTTTTACTTGTGGAATTGAGAAAGCTTAAAAATAGAATCACTTCAAGCCCTGAAGCCTAAAAGTGAAACATAATCCAATGTCGCTGTAGTTCACCAACGCGTTAGGGGCGGGGATATATGGCTTATCTATAAACCACAAACCAGAAAGGTGCCATGTGTAGGTGCGGTCTTAGATCAGGGAGCAACTGCTGGTGAGACCTGTAGTTATCAGTGAAGCTGATCCCCCTGGAGGACTTTATGGCGGATGGAGTCCATCTCCGGGAGCAGAGGAACTGAACACCCTTGGTCCTCCCAGTCAGCTCGTGCCTGGCTCCCCAGGAGACCCTGCTGGCTTCTGCAGCACGCACCTGACTGCTGAGAAGGGCTCCCCAAGCTCTGGTCTTCAGGATCCTGAAAGCTGCAGCTCGGGACGCTGGGGGTCACAGGAGGTCAGCTCAGAGCCTATAGATTTCACCCCTCCCTTGCCCTTTTTCCACGTCTGTTGCTTTGAGGCTCCAGAAATATATAACCAGAGCAGCAGCCCTGTGACCCCATACCTTCTGAGCCTTTCTGGGCCCAGCAGCCCTTAGGAGAGGTGAAGGCTTTTATGGACCTAACCCACACCCTCCACCTAAAAGGCAAACTGAAGGGCAGCCAAGTATAAGAGTCAGACGATGGGGCCTGAAGCCAGAGTGTCTGGGTTCTTATTCTGTGTGACTTTGGGCAACTCTGCTTAACCTGTGCGTCTTAATTTCCTCACCTGTAAAATGGACAAATCCTAGTAGCTACCTCATGGGGACCGGGACGATTAAAGGAGTTCCTATTTGTAAGGTGCCTAGGCCGGTCCCTGACCCATGGGAAGGATTCGATAGATACGTGGTGGCATTGCCCTTTTCTTCCGTGGCTGTCTCTGGGGCCCACCCTTTGGTGGTTTAGTTTCTGAACCAGCCCTTGTGTTCATCCAGACCCAGGTTACACCTCTAAAAATGGCGGTGATGAAGCAGAGGGGTGAACCACAGGGCGGTTTCCTCCCAACGTACTATTTAGGGCCTTTGCATCTCTGCATAAGCTGTGCATGGACTCGGGAGGATGAGCAGAAAGATAAGCGTCGCCTTATAGTAGTCCTTGTGGCAGTGTCAGTGTCATGACGAAAATCTTTATTTCTGTGATGATCTGCGTTAATGGAGCGGCACTCTTAACATGATTTCACTTCTGTACAGTCACCCAGGGCTTAAGACTGAATGGTGGAGATCAGGGTGTCTGAGGCGTGTGGGGCCCTGCGGGACTGGAGACGCCACTCCGTGTGCGGAGGGGAGCTACCCCCGGGCCTCCCTGGCCCCTTCTCTTCTCCCTCTCGCAGTGTCTAGTTGTTCAGTGTGTTATGCCTGTTCCTCCCACTTAGCCCTCACCTCTCCCTCTGCCTGGCTTTTAGAAGGAGGCCAGAATCACAGCCTTCACGGGCCGCTTCCGTGAATTATCCAATTAATTACAACCCTTTCCCTAGCGTTTGAGGTCCGGTGAAATCTCGCCCTTCCCGTTCTGCTCCCGTTCCTCCCCACTGGGATCCTGGCACTTACGGAGGCTGCTGCTTTCCCTCGGGGCATTTATTCGCTTGTTCCCCTCGCTGCTGCCGTCCTTCCCACCAGCCTATCAAGGACACCCCCTGCACAGAGCCTTCCCTGACTCCCCAGGCCTTGGGCCCCTCCCTTCCCATAGGACATCTTCGTCCACCTTATATCCTCATCAGTGGTGCCCTTGACTTACTCTTCCTCCAAACCCACAAGCTTCAGGAAACCAGGCTGTGGTTTTCGCGTCACGTCGTCCTTGCGATGCCTTCTCCGTTGTGGACGCTCAAACATTTGACAAGAGGCGTTGTCATCAGGCACCCACAGTGTGCTTGGCACCCCAGTCTTCCTGTTGAGGATGCAAAAGAAGTATGAAGTGTGATCCACCCACTCTTGAGTTTTATGGTCTGTTTGGGGAGACGGGCTTTAAACACAAGTTGAGTCGCAAGCAGGACTAAACGGGAGTCAAACAAGACTCATCTTGTCCTCGGTTGTACCGTGTCGACAGCATGTGCCAGCTGGACCGTGGGAGTGGGCAGGCCGTGGCTCCCATGGTCACCGGCCTTAGAGCACATTTGGGTGCATATTTGAATCATCTTGGCACTTTCGAGAAATACCCCCATCCAGACCTGAGTATGTCTTGAAAGTGTCCCATGTCATTTTGACGTGCACTCAATTGGAACTGCTGGACTAGGTGGACGGGGAAGGTTTGGGAGGCTGTTCATGGCTGGGGGAAGGTCATGAGGCCAAGGTAGGAAGGCAGGAAGTGGGCTAGCATAAGGAGACCTGTTGGACTGGTGTCAATATGGGGGAATAATAGAACCTAACACTGGATACATTGGTAAAGTTGGTCTGGAATAGAGATTGCCTTCCTACAAGGGCCAGGCAGGGAATTAACTGGGGGGTATGGAAAGGTGGGGATAAGTAGTATGGGAGTTGGGCTTGAACAAAGAAATGCCCTGTCAGAAGGCAGCCGAGGAGGGACCCCGCCCCAGGTGATGGCTTCCAGAGAGGAAAGCGGGTCCCATTTGTTGCCAGATCTTCAATTTTCTTAAAATGCCAGAAATCTACCAGCGTTAAAATGCAGGCTCAATTAAAAAGGAAAATGTGCAAGGCAAACAAAATAGGTCTCTGGGCCAGATTTGGCTTCGGGGCTGCCACTCAGCAGTCTCTGGTCTGTGGGGTAATAATAGCCGATGTTTATCAAGTGCCCATGCGCATGGAGGGCACTAAAGTAAGCGCTTTATGCGCATTAACACGTTATCCACATAACCTGTGAAGTGGGTATTATCACCACGCTTGTCCTGCACAGGAAGACGCAGACAACGAGGGCTTAAGCGGCCGGCTCAGGGCTCCACTGATGAGAGAGGCAAGTGGAACTGAACCCAAGGAGCCTGGCTCCACAGTCTGCAGACCCCAGAAACCTGGGCCAGGTGCACTCGTACCCCATGCCGACCCTGGTACCAGCTTCTGGACTTCCAGGTCATTGCCAAGGCAAACCATCCAAAGACGAGTGACCCCAAACCCAAAGGAGGTGAAACCAAAAGCACTCCCAAGGGGCTGAGAACTTAGGGGGTCCAAGCAAGCACTGTTGCCTGGCACCAACACCACTGGGAACCAGGGTGATACGCTGGACACCCGGCCCTCAAGGGATTTACTTTACCCTATAGCAGGAAGACTTTCCATCCTGTCGGGTCTGGGCCTGCCTGGAACAGGTTACCAACTGGACAGAAAGGCAGAAGTTCCCCTGGGAAGAAAAGTAGGGCATACCATTTAGAGCATGGGTGCTACAGAGCTGATGAGTCTGGAAGCAGGACGGCAACAGTGATGGTGTGAAAGGCAAGATGGAAGTGAGAGACAGGCTAAGGGAGAAAAGACATACAAGACCTTGACTCCCAAGATGGTTAACTCCTGGGGCTGAAAGAATGGACAAGGCTGAGCTTTTCCTCCGTCAGGGTTTGCACCCTGTGGAGGGAATGGTGAGTTCAGAATGAGCTGGCTGTGAGGGAAGCCGTGGGCCACCCAGCTTTCTAAGAGGCTAGGACCCAGCCCTGGGAATGTGGTTTTGGCAACAGAGGTTGGAGTGGAGGCCTTGATGAACAGCAGCCAGCCAAGACTGGCCTCCTTAGCTTAAAAAAACAAAGAATTAAACGTGGTGCTACAAAAACCTTTCATCATGTCCACTTCTCCTTCTATAATATGAAAACGAGACAGATTCATCAGGTTGATTTGGGGGATCAATACTGTCAGGGCTCCCAGAGACGAGCCATCAGATGTTATTTATGACGTACTTTCCCAGGTCTGGGCCTGGCTCCTAGCTGCTCTGAGAAAGCAGAGAGCCAGCTGGAGAGTGCTGTGCATAAGGAAAGGTCACGTAATTATGTCTTGAACTAAGATGGCTTTTTTGACCATTGTTTCCTGTGCTCTGATTTTGCAGATTAAAAAAAAATGTATCTTGGATATATTTTCTTAAGCCCTAGCATATTAAAGTTTAACAATGAAAGAGCCACGTAAATTCTAAGTATCTTTATCATTGATTTTTAAACATGTAACTTGTATTTAAGCCTATTTGCAGTAAGTAACCCTTGAATTGACCAACTTTGTTGCTATGTTTGGTAGCAAGACTTGTGATCACACTAATAATGTGGTCAAGTTTTCAACCTTTTCTGTTACTGTTTTCCTTGCTAGCATCTCAGACACTCTAATCCTGGGACTGGTCTTTAGGAGGGAGGTTTTCAGCTCTGGGGACCCATGGCACGGTTGTGGGGTACGGAAGGAGCCTAGGGCTTGACATCGGGCTCCAGAAACGTGCTCTGTCACTTAGCAGCGTGTGACCTTTCACAAATTCTATGAGCTGTAGTTACCTAAAATAGTGTTCCTGTCTCCTTCAGTGGTTGGAAGGATTAATTGAGATAAGTTTATAGGAAGTGTACTGTGTGTTCCTAACTTAGTGTGTTCACCCCACTGCCCCTCCTCCATGGTTAGGAGTGAGTTCTCAGCATTTTTACCCATTTGAGGGAAAACAAAGTACAGGACACTTACTGAACACCCACTCTGAGCTGAATCGGTTCCCAGTATTCTGGGTGTTTCAATGACTAAGATGTTCTTCTGGCCCTCAAGGGAGGTAGGGGAGATGAAGCAAGTTCTCCAATAACTAAGACAAGATAAAAGACAGTGAAGGCTGTTAGAGAATATCGATGAAGTTTCTTAGGCATCCAACCTGGGGCGGGGGTGGGAGGGGTGGGACAGAGAAGGCTTTGAAATTGGAGCAGAGTTTCAGCACCATTGACATTTTGGCCAGATACCTCTTTGTGGGGGGAGGCTGTCCTGTGCCCTGTTGGCTACTCGCTACTCTAGTGAGTAGTGAGGACTCCTCACCAGACGCCAGTAGCACCCTCCAGTTATGACAATCAAAATCGTCTCTGGACACAGAGACATTGGACACATCTGTCCAATGTCCCCTGAGTGCAAAGTCGGCCCACATGTCTCCCCCGCCCCCTTCCCTGCCCTGTTGATGAACCACTGAACTAGCCCTTTATGGGGCATGCCTAACCCCCACATGGAACCCCAGCGCTGTGATTCAGTGTCCCACTCTTGAGAGATGATACAGAGAAAATAAACTCTGTGTAGCCAGCCGGAGCCGTGCCTGTCTAACGATCAGGCATACTAGGAATGCGCCACGTGAAGCCTCTCCGTAACTTGGAGAAGAAAGGATCAAAGTCTGCAGTTCAGAGAAGGCCAGAGAAGTTTTGCATTTATCATTTACTCAACTGGGTAATTAAGAGAGACCTTCTGCTTGGGACCAGCTCCTCCATAGATAGTTAGCTGGTTTGGGAGCATCACTTCCTTTCTAACCTGTTTCCTCACCTGGTAAATGAGGAGAATCAAGGTTCTCATCTCATAGGTTGTTGTGAAAACTGAACGCCCCAAAGCATGTAAAGTGCTGGCTCTAGCTCCGGCCACATACCAAACACTCTGACGTGTTTGTTAGCATCATGTATATTATTACTGCTGTCGTTGTTGTTGCCATCCTTGTTAGCAAGTTGAGCTTCCCTTTCAGGGCAAGTTAGCTGTTAAAAGCCATTCCCTTTGTTGCTGGTGTTTCCACAACCACTTCCCTTGCTCCTCCGTCCCCACGCTGGCCCCAGTTTCCAGCACGGGGCATACTGATTCATTTGACTTACTTAGCAGTTATGTGTATAGGGCACCTAGTGTATGCCAGCCCCTGTCCTAAGTGCTGGGGAAGCAGCAGGGTCGACACAGACAAAATCGCCTGCCTTGTGCGGCTTGGATCGTGAGTGATGCAGATATGGCCGTGTAACAAATAACCCCACCACCACCCCCCTTCCTGTCTTTGATGGATCCTGTTCTGTTGTTTTCACAGCAGTGGTTCTTAAATGTGTGGTCCGGGACCAGCAACAGCACCTGGGAGCTTTTTAGAAATGCAAATTTGGGGTTCACACCCGAAACCTACTGAGTCAGGAATTCTGGGTGTGACCAGCAGCTTGGGGTTTGACAGGCCCCCCCCCCCCCCGAGGTCTTTCTGATGCCCAGGTTTGAGAGGCACAGTTTGGGAAAAGATACCTCTCAACAAGAAAGGACTAGGGGAAGCCAAGGCCTGGATTGGGCTGTCGTGTTACGCGACAAAGAGGGTGTTGCCCATACAGTGCATTTCCAAAAACAGCAGCGCTTACAAAAGATCTTAGGTGTATCAAGACAGTTCAAAACTGGCAGTGCCCTTTGATCTCTTCTGGGACTGGCATCCCTTTTTGAAATGGGAGGACTCTGGGAGGATCCTGTGAGCCACAGCACAGAACTCAGTAACAGACATTCTTAGCCTTCTTTGGGCTTTTCAGCATCATCCCGTGAACAGGAAAAACTGCTTCCCTCCCTTTTCTCCAGAGGCTTTTGATGTGTTTGTTTGACAATTATGTTCCTCCTTTTAATTCCTTCTCGTTTAATCGTCCTTTTATCTAGCACCAGTAAAAATCCTTATATCTATAACCGAATTGCCAGCCAGATGTACCAGGCTTCTCTGGAAATGAAATGGTTGCTGTCCTTACATGTCTGGTAATTTGGGTATTTAAATATATCGTGAAGAGTAAATGAAATGAGAGACCCTGGGCCAGCGTCCAGCCTGGAGCTGGGCACAGAGTGTCCGGCCACTTGATAAATTCCCACCCCTGTTCCCAACCCATTATGAAAACCAGTAAAGGCAATAAGTAGATACCACAGTTCTTTATGTGAAAAGCTTTCGGACTACCCACAGTTTGAATGGGTATGAATAATCATCATATAAATTATAACCAAAATCATGGAATCAGAAGTTCTGATCAGTTAAAACTTAAATATATATGTAATTAAATAAACTTAGAAACTTAAAAGAAATAGATGTTACCTGATTTTTTTTTCATGAAGATGGATTTTTTTTTAAAGCCCTAATCAGATTGACAGAAATTCTTTACTTCTGCACTAGCCCAAGATTCCGCTTATACATCTAAATTGATAGATTTTTTTTAACTCTACAAAATATTTTATTGCTTGGATGTGCGAGATAAATTTAGGAGGCAGAAGAATAAATACTGGCTTTCAAATTTCTTTGCTAGTGATACACAGAATACAAAAGGAATAGTTTCACAAGTTACAATCAGTTCGGTTTGGGATACGCTGTTTGAGTATGAGTCTGAAACACCAAGAAGAGTCCTACATATAGAATTAAGTTGATTCTTTTCATGCAAAAATATCTAGCACAATATATTGATTAATCAGTATAATGCCAATTTATAATAACACCAAGTTCTCATTATATGAGTGTCATTTCCTGAACACTCTGAACTGTTACATTGACATACAGTACTTGCCCACTCCCATGCCAACATTACACTAGTTTTATTTTAAAAGTCTTGTTATTGCATAAGTAAGTCTCCACACCTTATCACTACCACATCTTCTTCTTCCTCTTCATAATTGTCTTGGCCGTTTTGGTTCTTTTTTTTTTTTTATACAGCAGGTTCTTATTAGTCATCAATTTTATACACATCAGTGTATGCATGTCAATCCCAATCGCACAATTCATCACACCACCCCCCCGCGGCTTTCTCCCCTTTGGTGTCCATACGTTTGTTCTCTACATCTGTGTCTCTATTTCTGCCCTGCAAACTGGTTCATCTGTACCATTTTTCTAGGTTCCACATATATGCGTTAGTATACGATATTTGTTTTTCTCTTTCTGACTTACTTCATTCTGTATGATAGTGTCTAGATCCATCCACATCTCAACAAATGACCCAATTTCATTCCTTTTTATGGCTGAGTAATGTTCCATTGTATATATGTACCATATCTTCTTTATCCATTCATCTGTCGATGGACATTTACGTTGCTTCCATCACCTGGCTATTGTAAATAGTGCCGCAGTGAGTATTGGGGTGCAAGTTTCTTTTTTTTTTTCTTTTTTTTTTTTGCGTTATGCGGGCCTCTCACTGTTGTCGCCTCTCCCATTGCAGAGCACAGGCTCCGGACGTGCAGGCTTAGCGGCCATGGCCCACGGGCCCAGCCGCTCCACGACATGTGGGATCTTCCCGGACCGGGACACGAACCCGTGTCCCCCGCATCGGCAGGCGGACTCTCAACCACTGCGCCACCAGGGAAGCCCGCATGTGTCTTTTTGAATTATGGTTTTCTCTGGGTATATGCCCAGTAGTGGGATTGCTGGATCATATGGTAATTCTATTTTTAGTTTTTTAAGAAAACTCCATACTGTTCTCCATAGTGGCTGTATCAATTTACATTCCCACCAACAGTACAAGAGAGTTCCCTTTTCTCCACACCCTGTCCAGCATTTGTTGTTTGTAGATTTTCTGATGATTCCCATTCTAACTGGTGTGAGGTGATACCTCACTGTAGTTTTGATTTGCATTTCTCTAATAGTGATGTTGAGCAGCTTTTCATGTGCCTCTTGGCCATCTGTATGTCATCTTTGGAGAAATGCCTATTTAGGTCTTCTGCCCATTTTTGGATTGGGTTGTTTGTTTTTTCAATATTGAGCTGCATGAGCTGTTCATATATTTTGGAGATTAATTCTTTGTCCATTGATTCGTTTCCAAATATTTTCTTCCATTCTGAGGGTTGTCTTTTCGTCTTGTTTATGGTTTCCTTTGCTGTGCTAAAGCTTTTAAGTTTCATTAGGCCCGATTTGTTTATTATTGTTTTTATTCCCATTACTCTAGGAGGTGGATCAAAAAAGATCTTGCTGTGATTTATGTCAAAGAGTGTTCTTCCTATGTTTTCCTCTAAGAGTTTTATAGTGTCCGGTCTTACATTTAGGTCTTTAATCCATTTTGAGTTTATTTTTGTGTATGGTGTTAGAGAGTGTTCTAATTTCATTCTTTTACATGTAGCTGTCCAGTTTTCCCAGCACCACTTATTGAAGAGACTGTCTTTTCTCCATTGTATATCCTTGCCTCCTTTGTCATAGATTAGTTGACCATAGGTGTGTGGGTTTATCTCTGGGCTTCCTATCCTGTTCCATTGATCTATATTTCTGTTTTTGTGCCAGTACCATACTGTCTTGATTACTGTAGCTTTGTAGCATAGTCTGAAGTCAGGGAGTCTGATTCCTCCAGCTCCGTTTTTTTCCCTCAAGACTGCTTTGGCTATTCGGGGTGTTTTGTGTCTCCATACAAATTTTAAGATTTTTTGTTCTAGTTCCGTAAAAAATGCCATTGGTAATTTGATAGGGATTGCATTGAATCTGTAGATTACTTTGGGTAGTATAGTCATTTTCACAATATTGATTCTTCCAGCCCAAGAACATGGTATATCTCTCCATCTGTTGGTATCATCTTTAATTTCTTTCATCAGTGCCTTTTAGTTTTCTGCATACAGGTCTTTTGTCTCCCTAGGTAGGTTTATTCCTAGGTATTTTATTCTTTTTGTTGCAGTGGTAAATGGGAGTGTTTCCTTAATTTCTCTTTCAGATTTATCATCATTAGTGTGTAGGAATACAAGAGATTTCTGTGCATTAATTTTGTATCCTGCAACTTTACCAAATTCATTGATTAGCTCTAGTAGTTTGCTGGTGGCATCTTTAGGATTCTCTATGTGTAGTATCATGTCATCTGCAAGCAGTGACAGTTTTACTTCTTCTTTTCCAATTTGTATTACTTTTATTTCTTTTTCTTCTCTGATTGCCATGGCTAGGACTTCCAAAACTATGTTGAATAATAGTGGTGAGAGTGGACATCCTTGTCTTGTTCCTGATCTTAGAGGAAATGGTTTCAGTTTTTCTCCATTCAGAATGATGTTTGCTTTGGGTTTGTCGTATATGGCCTTTATTATGTTGACGTAGGTTCCCCCTATACCCACTTTCTGGAGAGTTTTTATCATAAATGGGTGTTGAATTTTGTCAAAAGCTTTTTCTGCGTCTATTGAGATGATCATATGGTTTTTATTCTTCAATTTGTTAATATGGTGTATCACATTGATTGATTTGCATATATTGAAGAATCCTTGCATCTCTGGGATAAATCCCACTTGATCATGGTGTATGATCCTTTTAATGTGTTGTTGGATTCTGTTTGCTAGTATTTTGTTGAGGATTTTTGCATCTATATTCATCAGTGATATTGGTCTGTAATTTTCTTTTTTTGTATTATCTTTGTCTGGTTTTGGTATCAGGAAGATACCAAAACCTCATAGGATGAGTTTGTGAGTGTTCCTTCCTCTGCAATTTTTTGGAAGAGTTTGAGCAGGACGGGTGTTAGCTCTCCTCTAAATGTTTGATGGAATTGACCTGTGAGGCCATCTGGTCCTGGACTTTTGTTTTTTGGAAGATTTTTAATCACAGTTTCAATTTCATTACTTGTGATTGGTCTGTTCATGTTTTCTATTTCTTCCTGGTTCAGTCCTGGAAGGTTATACCTTTCTAAGAATTTGTCCATTCCTTCCAGGTTGTCCGTTTTATTGGCATAGAGTTGCTTGTAGTAGTCTCTTAGGATGCTTTGTATGTCTGTGGTGTCCGTTGTAACTTCTCCTTTTTCATTTCTAATTTTATTGATTTGAGTCCTTTCCCTCTTTTTCTTGATGAGTCTGGCTAGTGGTTTATCAATTTTGTTTATCTTCTCAAAGAACCAGCTTTTAGTTTTATTGATCTTTGCTATTTTTTCTTTGTTTCTGTTTCATTTATTTCTGCTCTGATCTTTATGATTTCTTTCCTTCTACTAACTTTGGGTTTTGTTTGTTCTTCTTTCTCTAGTTCCTTTAGGTGTGAGGTTAGATTGTTTATTTGAGATTTTTCTTGTTTCTTGAGGTAGGCTTGTATAGCTATAAACTTCCCTCTTAGAATTGCTTTTGCTGCATCCCATAGGTTTTGGAACGTCGTGTTTTCGTTGTCATTTGTCTGTAGGTATTTTTTTATTTCCTCTTTGATTTCTTCAGTGATATCTTGGTTATTTAGGAACATATTGTTTAGCTTCCATGTGTTTGCGGTTTTTTCCCTGTAATTGATTTCTGATCTCATAGCGTTGTGGTCAGAAAAGATGCTTGATAAGATTTCAATTTTCTTAAATTTACTGAGGCTTGATTTGTGACCCAAGATGTCATCTCTCCTGGAGGATGTTCCATGTGCACTTGAGAAGAAAGTGTAATCTGCTGTTTTCAGATGGAATGTCCTATAAATATCAATTAAATCTATCTGGTTATTGTGTCATTCAAAGCTTGTGTTTCTTTATTAATTTTCTGTTTGGATGATCTGTCCATTGTTGTAGGTGAGGTGTTAAAGTCACCCACTATTATTGTGTTACTGTCGATTTCCTCTTTTATAGCTGTTAGCAGTTGCTTTATGTATTGAGGTGCTCCTATGTTGGGTGTATATATATTTTTAATTGTTATATCTTCTTCTTGGATTGATCCCTTCATCATTATGTAGTGTCCTTCCTTGTCTCTTATAACTTTCTTTATTTTAAAGTCTATTTTATCTGATATGAGTATTGCTACTCCAGCTTTGTTTTGATTTCCATTTGCATGGAATATCTTTTTCCATTCCCTCACTTTCAGTCTGAATGTGTCCCTAGGTCTGAAGTGAGTCTCTTGTAGACAGCATATAGATGGGTCTTGTTTTTGTATCCATTCAGCCAGCCTGTGTCTTTTGGTTGGAGCATTTAATCCATTCACGTTTAAGGTAATTATTGATTTGTATGTTCCTATGACCATTTTCTTAATTGTTTTGGGTTTGTTTTTGTAGGTCCTTTTCTTCTCTTGTGTTTCCCACTTAGAGAAGTTCCTTTAGCATTTGTTGTAGAGCTGGTTTGGTGGTGCTGAATTCTCTTAGCTTTTGCTTGTCTGTCAAGCTTTTGATTTCTCCATCGAATCTGAATGAGATCCTTGCTGGGTAGAGTAATCTTGGTTGTAGGTTCTTCCATTTCATCACTTTAAGTATATCATACCACTCCCTTCTGGCCTGTAGAGTTTCTGCTGAGAAATCAGCTGTTAACCTTATGGGAGTTCCCTTGTCTGTTATTTGTCGTTTTCCCCTTGCTGCTTTCAATCATTTTTCTTTGTCTTTAATTTTTGCCAATTTGATTACTATGTGTCTTGGCGTGTTTCTCCTTGGGGTTATCCTGTATGGGACTCTCTGCGCTTCCTGGACTTGGGTGGCTTTCCTTTCCCCTGTGAGGGAAGTTTTCGACTATAATCTCTTCACATATTTTCTCTGGTCCTTTCTCTCTCTCTTCTCCTTCTGGGACCACTATAATGCGAATGTTGTTGCATTTAATGTTGTCCCAGAGGTCTCTTAGGCTGTCCTCATTTCTTTTCATTCTTTTTTCTTTATTCTGTTCTGCAGCAGTGAATTCCACCATTCTGTCTTCCAGGTCATTTATCCATTCTTCTGTCTCAGTTATTCTGCTATCGATTCCTTCTATTGTAGTTTTCATTTCAGTTATTGTATCGTACATCTCTGTTTGTTTGTTCTTTAATTCTTCTAGGTCTTTGTTAAACATTTCTTGCATCTTCTTGATCTTTGCCTCCATTCTTTTTCTGAGGTCCTGGATCATCTTCACTATCATTATTCTGATTTTTTTTTCTGAAAGGTTGCCTATCTCCCCCTTCATTTAGTTGTTTTTCTGGGGTTTTATCTTGTTCCTTCATCTGTTACATAGCCCTCAGCCTTTTCATCTTGTCTGCTAAATTGATAGATTCTTAATTGAATCTATCAATTGAAGAGTCATCTTCAGTTTACAAATGGTAATGAATTACTATAACGTTGATTATGTTAAAAGGAGTGTTTGAGGTGGATTGATAGTTCCTTTTGATAAACGGCTGTGTCTTGAAAATGCATGTGGAAGATTATAAGGCTTTACTATGGCCCAGTTTTGTCCTGTTGTTCTCTTCTAAAAATGTCTCTCTGGCCATCAGTGGGCATTGCCACCCCCTTTCCCTCCACCTTCAGCCAAAACAACTTCTGGTTACAGTGACGGTTTTAAGTTTGCCATTTGTGGTTGATTATATTATAGAAGTTGGGAAAGTAAGGCGAGCAGTACTCATTTCTTGCTTCCTGCCTTGCTCGAGAGTGAGGATCAGCTTTTCTAAGTCCTTGACTTTCAAAGTTCGCTGCTCTATATGGTACGGGTGGCCGAGGTGTGGCCCTTACATGCCACCACCTCTGAAGGTCTAACATGACTCAGCGCCTGCCATCCTTTCTAAAACCAGGTCTGGGGACCAGGGTGTGGGCCTCCCCTCCGCCTTGCAGAGAGAGTAAAAGAAATTAGACTAGACTAGAGCCATGCCATCTACACAGTTGAGTTCTATAAATATTTTTTAGATAGATTGTTACATTTGACAGTAACAGGTTGATGAGCGTTGGGCTCTTCTGAGTCTTGCTTTCCCTTTGCTGTAATGTAAGAATAGTGGTACAGTAGTCAGCTTATTGGCTGCCCGTTTCAGGTAAGGTAGGTCTCCGGCTCTTTTAGCACCTTCGAGAAGTGCTCTCAAAAGGACTAGATATAGACCCCAACTTCGCATGATTAGGGACTCAGATTTATTGCTCTGGGGACAATTTTGTGTAAATCGGAGTTCTGAAAGCTGATAAACTAGAATGCAAACTTATTAATTTACCATGAGAAACGTAACTGCCAAGTGGACAGTTGCAGAAATTGGTATTGCCTTGGGTTTCCGATCAGAAGGCTATTAGCTGACTCAGAATAAAGGGGTTGAGTTATCCTTTTAGTACCCTCCCACTGTGCTCGCTCCTCTCTGGAGCTCACCTGCAGGGGTGGGAGTCCTGCTGGCTGTTTAAGGAACATAATGGACACTGTCATTTACTCAGGTGTCCAGTGATGACTGTTATGAAACACTGACTTTGTTGCCCCTTCCTTTCTTTTTTTTTTAAGAAAAATACTTGCTTTTGGGACAACTTTGTTATTTAAAGAAATCAAAGATGGTATAAGTCAATGGACTAAAATCTGAAATACACTCTTCACTCCCTCCTGCTTCACTTTCCAGAGGTAATCACAACTTGGTTTGTCCCTTTTATATCCATTTGAAAATATATATTCTATATAAAGCTTCGAATTGTGGCTTGCAGTTTGTACTTAACAAGGTGTTAGACACATTTCCATTTTGGTATTAATTACACCTTGTATTGCCACCCGTTATATGGATATGCCAGAATGTAGTTAACTCTTCCCATTTGATTGTTATTCCTAATTTTATAAACAGAGCTGCACTGAATATCCTTGTACGTTTGTTTTTGTGCATGTGTATATTTCTGAAGGCTAGATTTTTTTTAAATTGAAGTATACTTGATTTACAATATTATGTTAGTTTAAAGTGTACAATACAGTGATTCAAAATTTTTATAGATTATACTACATTTAAAGTTATTATGGCATCATGAGAAAATCTACAAACAACAAATGCTGGAGAGGGTGTGGAGAAAAGGGAACCCTCTTGCACTGTTGGCGGGAATGTAAATTGGTACAGCCACTATGGAGAACAGTATGGAGGTTCCTTAGAAAACTAAAAATAGAATTACCATATGACCCAGCAGTCCCCCTACTGGACATATACCCAGAGAAAACCATAATTCAAAAAGACACATGCACCCCAATGTTCATTGCAGCACTATTTACAATAGCCAGGTCATGAAAGCAACCTAAATGCCCATCGACAGACGAATGGATAAAGAAGATGTACATGTATACAATGGAATATTACTCAGCCATAAAAAGGAACAAAATTGAGTCATTTGTAGAGACATGGATGGACCCAGAGACTGTCACACAGAGTGAATTAAGTCAGAAAGAAAAAAACAAATGTCATATATTACCGCATATATGTGGAATCTAGAAAAATGATACAGATGAACTGGTTTGCAAGGAAGAAATAGAGACACAGATGTAGAGAACAAACGTATGAACACCAAGGGGGGAAAGCGGGGTGGGGATGAATTGGGAGATGGGATTGACATATATACACCAATATGTGAAAAATTGATAACTAATAACCTGCTGTATAAAAAATAAAATAAAATTCAAATATAAAAAAAGTTATTAGGTAGGCGAAATTTCTATGTGTATATTGAATTTCTATCACAGGGCACATATAGTAAAATGCTGGACAGATAAAGCCAAATTATCCCCCCAAAAAGGCCAAACCGGTTGATCTTCCTCTATTTTCTCACACTCTTTCCAAGACTGGATTACATCAGTCTTTTGCAGTTTTGCTCATGATGGTTTTGCTAGTGAAGCTAGATACTATCTCCTGATTTTTATTTTGTGTTTCCTTAATTATACTACTGTTATCACCACCACTGCTGCTATTATGACTGCTGCTGGTTAATATTTATTGAATGTTTTATGTGACAGGATTGTTTTAAGCACTTGACATGAAATTTACTAATTTAAAGTTTAACATCCCTGTGAATTTGGTATGATTATTGTTGTCATTTTACAGACGATAAAAGAGAAATGAATTAGTAAATTTGAGCATCTCTGCTCAGTTGCTATTTCTGTGAATTGCCTCTTTGAATCCTTTATCATTTTTGTTTTTAAGGCTGTTTATAGTTTTCTTACTGATTTATTGGGACTTTTCATGACTTATTGGAACTTTCCAGATACTGGACTTTCTCTGGTGTGTGTGTGTGCGCACACGTGTGTGGTAAATATTTCTTACCAGTTTGTTACTTTTCTTCAAATTTTATCTATGAGATGTATTTCTCTGTACGGAAGTTTTGCTCATTTTTTAACATGGAAAACTACAGTCTTTAGTTGATGACTTTGGTGGCTTGTTTTGGGAAAGCCTTTCCTAATCCCCAAATTATAACCGTCTTCTTTATTTCCTTCTTCTGACCTTTTGATATTTAACCTCTTTGGAAGGGGTTACGTGTATGTGTTAAAGATCTGACTTTATATTTTTCCCAGATGGGTAGCCAGTTATACTAGTGCCATTCACTGAGTGGTTCAGCATTTACCCGTGAATTTGAAATGCCAGTTTTGGTGTGTGTGTGTGTGTGTGTGTGTGTGTGTGTGTACATGTGCAGGCTCATGCCTGGGTCTGTGTTGATCTGTACCTGGACCTTCTAATGTGCTCTGTTGATATCTTTGTCTCTTTCTAAGGAAATAGCATCCTTCTTTAAATACAGTAGCTTTATGGTATGTTTTGCTACACATAGGGAAAATCCCGCCCCCTTTCATCTTATACTTGGTTTTTTTCATTAAAATTATAGTTTTCATTATTACATTTTTTTTACACATTCTTGCAATTGTACAGCTTGGGGTTCTGTCTCCCCCATTCACTGTCAATTTGAGGTCATAAGAAAGATAATACTTGCCTACCTTATTGAATAGTTTTGTACACTGGGAATGGCAGTGAGCATTTTACACTTGTTATTTCATCGGATAAAGCAACCCTCCCTCATCTGTAGAGGAAGAAAGTGAGGCTCAGTGGTTAAGCAGTTTGTCCATGGCTACACTTCCAGACAGCGGTAGAGCAGTGGGTCAGGGCGTGGTTTGTACAAAGGTGAAGAGGACACAGCCCTTGACATTAAAGGAAGGGGCATTCTAGTGGGAGAGGCCACGGACACAAGAAAAGGCAACACGTGTTGACTCCCTAGTGGAGAAACGAAGGTCTGCGGTGATCCTGAGAGGCGCTTTTAAATGGGGGCAATTTTCCTCTGTGTCTAATCCATCTACCTACCAGTGTAAGCCTTCTCTTCCCTCTGGTGGTTGCCTCTTGATTCAGTTTCTCTCAGGTGCCTTCTGTGGATTCTTACGGGTGAACATCAGGAAAGTAATTTTCTTTGGAGAACTTTGCGTCCCAAACAGAAGTCCAGCTGAGCTCCCATCGGGAGCCTTGGGAAGGTAATCCTGTTTAGTAGTAGTAGTATATTGATTTCGTGTGTAAAATGGGCCCAGAGGCCTGTGACAATGAGTCCGTTTGAAATTATAACTTAAAATATCTAACAGAATAGCTGGGCAGAAGTACCAGCCCAGAATGTAAATGATGAGATGCTTAGTGAATTTCTCGTGTGTGCAATAATGAAATTGGCAATTGGTAGGTCAAGTTTTGTTTTCGTGTCCTAAATCCTTTAATTTACCTTTTCTTCAACAATCACTGGTGTAAGGATAGAGGCCTAGCTATTAAATCTTAGAGACCTTTATAAAAATACATAGTTTTGCTTCCTTGTTTAATTAGCCCACTTTGCCCAATCTTGTACAATAAAACAGAAGGCATTTCATCAAAGAATTCTTCTTTTTATTGTATGAGTACACTCTTAATTTTGTGAAAGCTTGCAAGGTTTTCTTCCAGATTGAAAGGTAAACGTATAATTCTTTTTTTTATGTATTTAGCACTCGCTGCCCGACCTTGTTTCTTAGGTCTGCAGTTATGGCTGGTACGTCCATTCCCCGCCTCCCCGTTGCTAGTGTCTCTGCGGTCACCACCTAGTGTCGCTCCGGGATTATGACCACAGGTGGGGCTCCTGGGGCAGCACCGGTGGTGACTACGCCGGTGCCGGTAACGCTGCCATCCTGGCTTCGCCTCTGCTGACCCCGGCTTTCTCTCACTCTGAGGGCTGAAGCTTTAACTCTGCCCACTCTGTTAGCTGTCGTTCTCCACCTTTCCTTTAAAATATACTTTCACGTCTTCCTTCCCTCCCCCCCACCCCAATACGACTCACTACCCTGGCCTCCTGGCTTTTTCCATTCTTGACAAATGATCTGTCCACTGTAACTGTAGCTCCGCTGTGCTGATATCTGTTGAAATTAGACCTAGAATCTAAATGTGGCTTCATGAAACGATAGGTGAGACATTTTTCTCTTTGAGTAGTCTGTGATCTACTGGCACCCCAAACCACGTACCTGCACCTTCTCCACTGTGATATTGGGGGGAAAATAGGGAAAGTGATTTAGAATTGAAAATTCTGTATAAGGCACCGTGTTAGCTCTTTCTGCATCTACAGTGAAGCCGAGGGCTGTTGGCCGCCATTGCTGCCTGCTTGCCCACCCCCGCAAGCATACTGAATGGACTTCAACCTAACTGCGTTTCCTATCTTGTAATAGGAATCAAGAACCTTCCCTTTGTTTGTTCCTACAGCTGCTTCTTGCCCTAATGAGACTTTGTAACTCAAAGCTTAACTCATTTAGGGAATGAGTTACCCAAACACTTTGTATTTGGGCCTTTTTCTTTTAGAAGTTCAAAACAATAATTGGGTCCTGAAACTACTCCTGCAAAATAGGTGCGTGACAAATATGACTGTTTATGTTGGAGGCGGGCCAGACTACGCGGTGATTTCTTACATGGAACGGGAGGCCGCTTAGGAAAGAAGGATTAGCCGGGGCCTGGGCAGCACAGGGGCTTACCATGTGGTCAGACTTCTCAGGGGGACCTGGGGCCTGGCAGAGCTCACAGCCTGCATGGGCTGGATCAGTTCTCTCACATCTAGGCTCATTTGTTCTCTGTCAAATGTGAGTGATCTTTATGGACCCTTCTGCTCAGATCTCCTGTGATTTTGTCCACGAAGCTACAGGGGTCCTCGGGGAGGTTTGGAAGCTCAGCGGAGCCACTCAGCTGCAACCATGCATTGGGAGTTCCACTGGAGGTGACTGGGACCTTAGCAAGAAGGGAAAGCCACCGAGGGCGGGATCTTCCCACCATTTAAACTTCCCACCATTCGCCACACCCCTTCCCAGCCAGACTTGAAGTCTCTCACTTCTCCTCTTTTAAAGTCCTAAGGGTTAATTATGATGTTTACTATTTACATTTGCATTCCTGATAGTGCTTTTTCACAGTGAGTTGGCTCCAGTTCATTTTCTAGTCTAAGTAGATCTCAGAATCAGGGTGTGTTTCTTCTGGCCTATGAGATGGGCAGAGTTCAAGTACAGCAGGCCTAGGGGAGTGTTACAGTCATTCAGAAATCGCTGAATATTGCTGCGCGCCAGTGGCCAGGACTTTGGGCCCTGCCCTCCAACAACTCACTGTGAGCTGCCTTTAAGTTCTTGCCGCGATTCTGAGAAATACTGAGAAACGTTATTTCTGGGTTACAGGTGAGGAAACGGAATGAAGGTCAGAGACATTTAGTGACTTGTTTTTCCCCTAAGGTGAGAGAGGTGGTTAAGGGGTTAGACTTTGCAATTACTTGAGTTTAAAATCTCACGAGCTGTGGGAACTCGGGCAAGTTATTTCCCTGTTCTAGACCTCAGTTTACTCATCCGTAATGTAGGACAATTAATGGCCTGCCTCTCTGGGTGGATGGAGAGACTGAATGAAAAGGCATGTCATAGTAAGTGACCAGAACATAGAAAATGACCAGAAGTTTAGTTCTTCCTAGATATGGTGAGCAAGTGAGAGGGATGGGACTGAAAACAGGTCTCCAGCCTAAACCTTGTGTTAGCAACAACTTCCTGTGCATAAAGAGAGTTAGAGGCATCTTTAGATAGATAGACCTATTTCATTTAATTATACTGTAAATATATTTAGAACAATTTTGATCAGCATGGATTTGGTGCAAATTTTGTTATAGTTGTTTTTTGTTTTTGTTTCTCTCTCTCTCCCCCCGACCTCTGTCTGTTATTCTAAGCTGCCCTGAAATGATATTTTTAAAAATTGCTGGGAGCTCAGGACTAGAGAGAACCAAGACACTAAATGTTCTCCTAGGCCAATGGTTCTCAATTGGAGACAATTCTGCCCTCCTGGGAATGGACACTTGGCAATGTCTGGAGACATTTGGGGTTGTCATAACTGGGGTTGGGGGACATCTAGTGGGTAGAGGCCAGGGATGTTGTTAAGCATTGCACAACACACAGGAGGCAGCCCTCCCCATAGCAAAGGATTATCAGGCCCCAAATGTCAGTAGTGCTGCGGTTTAGAGGCTGTGCTCTCAGGTAATCCCATTCCTATTGCAGTCAAACTTCCTTCCCTTATTGCAAAGTCATATAAGTCTTTTCAAACAAGGCATACACATTTTCTAAGGTATATTGGTTTTCCATGTGAAAAATCTTCAAAGTCCTGAAAATCTAGGACCATTTCTCAAACTGTAAGGGGAGGAGGAGGTTGGAGAGGAAATTGTTCAGATCGTTCTCAAGGTGTGTAAAGCTTTCAAATCCAATCAGAAATTTTCTCAACAACTTTCTTTTTTGTGTTCCCCCCGCACCCCCAGGATCACATAACCTACGTTAATGCTTTAGTTTTTGTAAGCACTAGGTAAACGGTGGCAAGCTATACAAATAAAATGTGTTCTTACTACATTTTAATTGCTCTTTTTTATACAAATAATTTATGGCTTTTGGTTCCTACACGTTGATTTTAGGGCAATTTTAGTATTTATTTTTAAACTATTTTATTTCTCTCAAGTTGAACTACCCTAATTGTTAGAATGAGCCATCAGTTCTAAAATGCATCTTGTTTGTTAGAATAGCAGCTTGTTCTAACTAGTTATGCTTTTTTTTTTTTTTGCGGTACGCGGGCCTCTCACCCTTGTGGCCTCTCCCGTTGCGGAGCACAGGCTCCGGACGCGCAGGCTCAGCGGCCATGGCTCACGGGCCCAGTCGCTCTGCGGCATGTGGGATCCTCCCCAACCGGGGCATGAACCCGCGTCTCCTGCATCGGCAGGCGGACTCTCAACCACTGCGCCACCAGGGAAGCCCTAACTAGTTATGCTTTGAGCATGTGGTTTATTGAGGTTAAAACAGGAGCTTTAAATTTTAAGAAGAAATTTTACTTTTAAATTCTAATTTTGATAATTTCCCATTCTGGAATGTTAAGGTAGGTAGGATTGCCATATAGAATATAAGATGCCGCATTCAATTTGAATGCCAGATAAACAAGTACTTTTGGTATAAGTATGTGCCGTGCAGTATTTAGGATATGCCTATAATAATAAAAAGTTATTTGCTGTTTGTTTGAAATTGTAATTCAGCTGAGTGTTCTGCATTTTTATTTGCTAAATCTGGCAACTCTAATGATAGAACTCAGAGTATCGGAAAATACCAGGAAATACCACTCAGGTCTGGCATCTCCCTGCATAACCTCATCTTGGATGTTGTACTTTACAAAACTGTTAAATAATAAGTCTCAGACAATTATTTGCCAAAAAGATGGCAATAATTTTCTGAAGGCAATTTGGAAAATTTGTTCTGCAGTCACATTCATTGGTCTTTAAGGGCAGCTTGAATAAACTAGAAGAAATCTCTCACCTGATGTTCAGAAGTGCCGTATATTGGACCGTAAAACTCCATTTCAGAGGCGAGAGCTGGATGGGAGGGAATCCTTTCGATGGTTTGGCTTCCAGGGATTACGTAGGACTTAAATGAGGTGATTATACAAAATCTAAACTCTGCTGCTCTTCATAAGTGGTAGAATTAATTCCTTTTAGAGCTGAAGGGCCAGTTACATCAAATGAAACAGGTGTATTGTAAAAGACTTAGATTGGCTTTGGAAAACAGCAAAAAAAGCCCAACCAAAATTCTTATCTAAAAGACAGAATTTGCAAGAGTCTGCTGAAAGCGGGCATGCCCAAGTGAGTCTTCTTTAACGTTCTCTCCATTATCTACTGACACCCATATTGACCTCTCGGGAGGAAAGCAACTGTCATGGAAGCCAGCATCTTTACATCCTTGTGGCCTCGAAATGGGTCCATCGCAGGATCTTGCTGCCTTCAGCTGTCTTAAGGATGTTTTTGCCTCTGGAGGAAGAACCAGCTGTGTCAACTGTCATCACCTAACTTCATGTTTCCTCTGGGCCCACATCACATCCCCGTGGCCCACCCTGTTTTGGGCCACCTCTGGCGCATGCAGTACTGCTTTTTGCTTTCTCCCAAGTAGCTTCTCTAGTGCCCCGGCCACACGCACTGCAGCTTACATGTCAAGGGCGCTAACATCCCTGAGGCAACCCTCCACCCCTTGGGAAAGGAAGGGGACCAGGGGGTAAATGTCCCTGCCTCTCAGAACAGTTCTGGAAGCATTCTATTGACAGATGCTTCCTGGGAGACCCCAACAGAATTAAGCCCCTGTCGCCCATGGCCATGAGCTGGTTCACACACTCTTAAATCATACACCTGCCTCATGTCCCCTGCTGTCTACTCCTGCTTCCTGGGACCACTTCCAAATAAACCACCTGCACCCGGGTCCTTGTCTCGGTTTTCGTTTTTGGAAATGTCTAACTGTAGACACCTGTTGTATTAGTTTGCTAGGGCTACCATAACAAAATACCACCGACTGGGTGGCTTTAACAACAGAAGTTTATTTTTCAGAGTTTGGAGCGTGGGAAGTCCAAGATCAGGTTTGGGTTCAATTAAGATCAGCAGGATTGGTTTCTTCTAAGGCCTCTCTCCTTGGCTTGCAGGTGGCTGCCCTCTTGCTGCCTCTTCTCATGGACCCTGTGTGTGTGGATCCTGGTGCCTCTCTGTGTGTGCAAATCTCCTCTTCTTTTTTTTTTTTGCCGTACGCGGGCCTCTCACTGTTGTGGCCTCTCCCGTTGCGGAGCACAGGCTCCGGACGTGCAGGCTCAGCGGCCATGGCTCACGGGCCCAGCCGCTCCGCGGCATGTGGGATCCTCCCGGACCGGGGCACGAACCCATGTCCCCTGCATCGGCAGGCGGACTCTCAACCACTGCGCCACCAGGGAAGCCCAAATCTCCTCTTCTTATAGGGACACCAGTCATTGGATTAGGGCTCACACTAATGGCCTCATTGTAACTTAGTCACCTCTGTGAAGACGCCGTCTCTAAATTCAGGCACATTCTGAGGTACTGACCACTAGGACTTCAACATGTGAATTTTGAGGTGGACACAATTCAGCCCATAACACCTGTGAAGAAGGAAAACTCTATCTAGAATACAGGCTACCCCACCATAATTATTTGGTCTCAAGTTTGTGGTCGTTTTCACAAACTTTTCTGTCTTGTCTACCCTAGGACCTTAGAGAGGTGGGTCTGTGAATTTGGAGTGGAAAAAACTACATTAGTTGGCTATCTTGCTTTAAATGTAATGAGCAGCCTGTATGTGTCCGCTTCTGCCCCGTACATTCTGGAGAAGACATGCCAGGCAAGGCTGCTGCCTCAGCCTGAAGGATCTTAAAGTCTAAAGAAGAAAAAGAGACCATTAGACACACATCAGCGGAGTACAGTTTGTTTGTTTGAGACAAGCTACATGATACAGACCATAAACTTAGAAGTTGAGGGGAGATATGCTGCTTCAGTGGGGTTGAGTTTCTTGTCCCTGAAGGATTGATCAGATTATGATAGGTAATGTTTGACTTAGGTGATTTTTGGAACTTCTGCCCTGAAATTCTCTGACTGAGAGATCAGTGTGGCCTGGAGCGTGGGAACATGTGATAGATGTAAGGAAGAAGGGAGGTTACAGTAGAAATGAACGGAGCCTCTTCTGCTTCCTCCGGGGTCTTGAAAGAGACCAGAGGGTCTGTGTGAGAGAGTGGGAGGAAACGTTGACAGGTTACGGTGAGGTCAGGTGTGTTGGAGAAGAGGGAAATGTTTTTATATGTTTGAGCAAGGGCCCCACAGCACAGAGGAAGATGTACTGGGCAGCGCTGTGTGGGAGAGAAGATGGGTCCAGGGAGGAGAGCAGCATTTTAGGGTAAGATAGGAAGTGAGAAAGGCCCGAGCCAAGCTTCTTCCTGCCTCAGAGCCTTTGCACTTGCTGTTCCCTCTGCCTGGAATGGCCTCGGCCCACATCTTCCCACGTGACCTTGGCTCCTGGTCACCACTGACACTCCAGAAAGGCCCCTGCCATCATCCAGTCTAAAATGCCCCTCCCAGCCACTCTTTATCCTCTGTTCGTGTTTTATTTTCTTCACACTAATCTCTGTCTGAAGTTAAAATCTTCACCCAGTACCTAGAATGTGGCCGGACAGTTACCAGGTGCTCCGTGAATACTTGCTAATGAAGGAAGAACTTGATTGGGCTCCGGGACCCTGGCCGTCGGGGTCGACTAGCTGTCCCACAGGCTTGGCTTTCGGTTCCTGTGCACCGAGTTGTGCGGTCTATTGCAGTGTATTAAAACCCAATATGTTAACAAGTATACGTTTATTTTCAATGGCTGGCAGTAGGTGGACTCGCTGAGATTTGGGAGGTGGGAAGGTCACTCAGTTTCCTTGACTCCTTCCTAAATTTTTTTTTTTTAAGGTCACATTTACTCAGTTCAGTTCAGCCATTTACTGAGTGCCTGTCTCGTGCCGTGCATTATGCTTATTAGGTATCAGGAATCACGGAATGAATAAGACCTTAAGGACGTCACAAGGCAGGGTATGGTTCTTAGCCTGGGTCCCCGAATAGAATTCTAGAGTTTCCTTCTTTCTTTTTACTACCCTGTAACTGAAAGTTAGCATTTCCTTTCATTACGAATGTAGGCAATAAACCACAGTAGTACCGGCAGTGCCTTTGACTTCGTCACCTACAGAAATCACAGATATTTTCATATCACATTACACTCGTTGGCAGGTATCTTGAAATGCTGTGTATGCTCATCACAACTTCAAAATTTTGGACCTGCAACTGGATATTTTTATTGAATGCATTAGTAAAACACATAGATTACTGTATCATAAGTTCTTTTTAATATTTTGTATAGCTGTATTTCAGTACAAGTGTTTCCTTTGTGATCCTGTGTATTTTATTTTAGGTATATAAAAACATTGGTCTGAGAAGGGGTTCATAGGCTTCCCCAGAAGGCCAAGGGAGCTCACGGCACAAAAGAAGTTAAGAGCTTTAGTGGAATTATGTTTAAATAAATAAAAAGAGGTCCTATCGCTTTATCTTAAATTATGATAGTAATTCCTATCAAAAATGATCCCACCCCCTGCTCTGGGCTTACTGATTCTTTTTGAGTCTTCTTCTTCCCTCCCCCAGGAGCTTGTATAATTTTGAAATGGACCTTTTTGTGAAAGATTCTTTTTCTCATAGTTTGATTGGAAGATGTACTCACCTTGACAGGACTGTAAGAGGATATTGCAAGCTTTGATGATTGAGCAGAAAAATCTTAGGACAGCTGGTCAAAACAAGCTTGTCCTGCCTTGTGGGAGGGACAGAGCTTTCCAAATGATCTTTTGGTTTAAGACCTTAATTAAAAACAGCCTAAATTCACTCGTGGCAAGAATTTATTAAAGGAAAATAACCATGAGTAAATCCCTGTTGTGGTCTAAAGAAAGGAGTGATCCAGTGGGGGTCAGGAGGCTTGAATTCTGGTGAACTCGGTGCAGGGTAGCCAAGAAACCTCGGACTGGTCACTTAACAGTTTGTGATCCATATAATTAGGGGATGGGATGGTCACTAAGATCTAAGAGTCTCTGAACCTGAAGACACTATGATTTGTGGTATATTTAGGTATAGTTTAACTGTGATATCAAGATGTCAGAAGAAAAATTTACAAGTAATACATCTCAGTTTTGCTTCTCATGGGAGAAGCCACTTAGACCTTAGACCCACTAAAAGCATCTCAATGCATCAGTGGATTTTTCAGTATTACCAAAAGTGTTCTGCTTGTTCTTTCTCCAGAAAGTACATAGAGAAATGCAGGTTTCTTCCAAAATGCCTTTATTAAATTTAACTGTCGTACCTGGCAGCTTCACTTCTTTGTCTCATTTAGGATCAGAAGGGGCCCAGGTAGCTGAATATCCTTTCCCTGCCCGGACACCCCATTCACTGCTGCAAACTTTATAATGCTTGTGGGCATCCTTGGAATGAGAGAGCACTGGGGACCAGCCACCGATAATACTGAGCAGAGCCAGTGACTTCTCCTTTTCAAAATTAGCAAAGGCACACGCACATAATCAGAGCATGGCAGATGGAGAGGGGGTGGGGAGTCTAGAGGGTGACCAGTTCCGGGCATAAGCAATGGAGGAGGGCCCTGGAATATGGCGCCAGAGCCAGAAGAGTTGGCACCGGCCCCGAGTGCTCTGTACAGCACTGATGGGCCGCTGGGTGTGGCCATGGATGAGTGAGGTCCTGCTGGATTATTTCAGAATATTTCATGATGGTTTTCATGTGTTCTTCCCAGCAACAGCTCTTTGAAGTAGGTGGATCCATTTTACAGAGGAAGGACTTGAGACCTAGGTTGGTTGTAACTTGCCCAAAGTCATGTAAAAAATTAAGTCAACCCTGAATGTGTGGCGACTTGAATATTGTTTGGCCTTTTGATTTGATAGCGAGACCAGACCACTTCAGCATAATAAAAGCTGTAGAAGTTTACAAAGTCAATTTGTTAACTTAAATAAAAAGAGAGGGAACAATGAACGTTACTAAAATTCATTGAACTGCTGAATACCGTAATTAAAGGAATACCAGAGGTAAGAAGAATGGGCTCCTTTTGTTATTATAGAACAGTAATAATAATAGTAATAGCAATTGTTATCACAGCTCTTTCTTTGCTTGCTTTCTTGTTCCTCTCAACCGCCCCTGGGGAAAAAGAGAACTTTACCAAAACTAATATGGCACACTAAAGAATTGTCTTTGTAAAAGAAGAATGTTTGGGTTTTCTCTTAGAACATTTACGGTAGAATGGAGATTCTAGATTTTCTTCCTCTCTCTGTACATTAGAAGCTTTCTCTCGTTAGCAGCCCTTTCCCTCCTCCTCCCTTAAACAAAAGTACCAGGCAGGAGTAGGAAAGCATGAAGGCAAAGGGAACACAGTGACTGTAGTTCAATCCCTTGAATTCCAGTAAAGTTCTAATACAGACTTATATAAAAGTGTAACAAATAAGTCGAATTAGGGAGAAGGAAAATCTTTCATACCTTTTAAAACATCAAAAATCAACATTCCCAAGTGGGATGTGCTACCGAGAAAACGAAGTCTCTTGGTTGGACCTGGCTGATACGGAAAGTAAAACCTCAGTCATTGTGAACTACAGGTGACTGGTAATTTTGAGTAGAATTTATCAGCTTTTGAAATGGCATCAATTTAAAAGGAACAGTCTTTGTCTCTAGGGCAAGACTGTTCTTATTCTGGCTTTCTGATACCCTTGATCTATCAGAAGAGTATAAAAATTGGCTGATGCAAATCCAATTTGGAAATGGAACCAAGCGGCACTCTAATCTACAGAAAACATTGAATAATGCTCGAAACGATTGTTCTGTAGTGTTCGTATATTGCTTTGCTTAGGTTGGGCAAACGTTGGTAAAATGCATTTTAGAACTCTGTTTTTGTTTAGCTGGGGAGAGTGGAGAGCAGTTGACTTGGAGAAGCATCTAGTATCCAGAAGGGAAAGAAAATCGACACTGAATTCTGAGTAGGCGTGAACAGAAAAAACTGAAGCCACTTAGCTTCACAGCCAACTTGCTGTTGAAGGGCCTTTTAGAGATTCTTTACTCAGTCCTTTCGCTCTACTGATTAGGAAACTGAGTCAGAGAAACCCCTGGTGCAGGGTCAGAGAGAGCCAGAGGGAAAGCTGCTTTCCTCATTACCACCTTCCCGTACAAACTGTGTTCTCCAGCCGTGCTGGGTTATAAGATTTATTTAATGACATGTGTTGACTCTAAGACTGTGATGGTGAATACCTCAGATTTGACTGGGTAATGTGATCTTTTTTATTTACTTTAAGTTAACTTTAGCCTGTAGCATGGTGTGTTGGAAAGGGCACTAAACTTGGATCTAGAAGACTTGGGTTCAAGTTTCAGCTTTGACCTTAGCTTTTTGCTTCAGCAATTCTGAGAGCCCTGTTCTCTTAATCCGTAAAATGGGAATAATAATACTCACCCAATCTACCCTCCACAGTTGTGAGGATTAATTAATGTGAAGGGCTTTGTAGAGTATAAAGTACTATATATAGGCATAAGGGTATTAATCTCATGTTTTGGGTGTTAGGCTAAAAAGACATATTTTCAAATTTTGCTTACTCTAATTGCATAATCATACACATTCTTCCTCTATTTTTACTCTGAGTATCTTTTTCCTTTAGAATTTCTAGATGCGCAGAATGATAGCATCTCCGTTGATCTGGCCTTTGTCTTAAGGTATATACATTCAAAGCAGTGCCTCGAGGGCAATTTGTCAGTTCTTTGGCCTATTTGAAATTTTTGATTCTTTGTTCAGCATATGAACTGCATCTTACAAGGCCATAGGACACTTTAGCAAATGTTCAGGCTTATATTGTGAAAATCCTAGCATGCTCTTCACTGGGGAAATGGAGAATTGAGTATATGGTTTGTGATAAGAGCATCACCTTAAACAACCCACCTAGGCAACACAGATTGGAAGGAGATTTGGTAACTACACTCTTCCGTTCTTCTATGAATATAGCCGGTCTGGGCAATTTGGGCACCAGAGTGAATTTTTAGGCATGAATTATCTGGTTAAGTTAGCCAGATAATTGCCAGCTGTCTCCTTTGCTCTCTGCTCTGTAGACCCCAGCCTGAATAATTGTCTTCTGTTTACTCGGGCAAGCAAGTTGCTGGTTTCCATTTTCAAACAAAAAGGAACTACATATTAGAATGGTATTTTAATTGAGCTATTTTTCCGGCTGATTCAAAGGTCCCCCCACCCCTTGCCAAAGGAGTTGCCCAGATGAGAACCCACTAATTTAGTTGATTTGGGGGCTTCCCTGGTTGAGTCTGGGAAAGACTTAAATATAGTGAAAGAGATTTGGAAGTTGATGCTATGAGATTTTGTGAAATATTCAAAACTTATCTCAAATTCTGACCAAACATTTTTCTACTAATTTTCCTAACTAAATGAAAACTGCAGCTGTATAAATAATGATTTTTGTTTGAAAATATTTCTTCCCTTGTTTTTAGAACCATCAGGGGAATTAAATTATAAATAAGTAGCAGCAAAGAACTACTTTGTCAACGGGAAACAAAATGTAAAATCGCTCAAATTTTGAACTGAGTTTTAGAATGTAGACACCACCCTTCCACATGGGTTGACAAAGCAAGCTGCCCTTTCAAGAGGGAGGAAGAGGCTTACTCAGATGTTTCTTTTCTTTTGTGTGTATGTTCATTCTTATTTGCCCATTTCTCTGTTGGATCTGACTTTAATCCTGCAGTTCTTTCCTCATACTTTTAACTGATTACAAGTGCAGTGATGTGTCCCTCTGCACCCATCTTTTTTTCCTCGCATTTTTTTCTTAAAAAAAAAAAAGGAAAAGGAGAACTCACATTTCACTGACCTCACAAACCTCATCCTACTTAAGCATATGTAAAGAAAATACCTGAATTTATGATCAGTACTGATACTTTCCTTTCTGTATGTTTGTGTTTTGTTTATAAACTCCAGTGGAGAAAGCAGTGACCCATCATCAGCCCAGCCAGGGTGCTCTACCCACTACTTCATCTCCTGCCGTGAAAGCTCCTTATCAAAACGTTATGCGCCGTCTGGACCCTTTGTCGTACTTTCTCGAAAACTCCCATCACTGTATGTCAAGGACATACTCACATTATTGAACTATGGGCTTCACGTATTTTGAACTCATCTTTGTCTTGGAGAGTCATTTTTCTTGGGTTCTTCATTCCGCAACTTACCCGATGCATATTTGGTGACAGGGCTATTACTGCCAAAGAAACGGTAACAATTATTTAATTCGGTTATCCAGGAAAATGATAACAACCTAGGTTAGTATCGTCACCATTATCTTACATTGAACATTCTTTCAGAATTACTCAATGGAAACAAATGGTTGCTGTGAATTTTTATCTTTGCCCCAGCTTACTTTATAACTTAAGACAGTTATAAAGAGAACTATATCCATCAGTCCAAAGAAGAGAGGAGAAAATTCAGCCTTCATGTCAGGGAGAGTGAATGATTCACCCATCCACACATGGAAGGCTCAGCCCCTTTTCTGTGTCTCGGGCTTTTTAGTAGGAAGTCAGTGATACCAGTACAAAAGCCCATTTTTCTTAGGATTTGGTCTGCTCTCTGGAACCCACTGGAGACACTGAAGTTTTCTCTCCATGATGATCTTAAATGTTGGTAGTTACCGTCTCTGTGAAAACTCATTAAGAATGAGTTCTGGGCTTCCCTGGTGGCTCAGTGGTTGACAGTCCGCCTGCCAATGCAGGGGACGCGGGTTCGTGCCCCGGTCCGGGAAGATCCCACATGCCGCGGAGCGGCTGGGCCCGTGAGCCATGGCTGCTGAGCCTGCGCGTCCGGAGCCTGTGCTTCGCAGCGGGAGAGGCCACAGCAGGGAGAGGCCCGCGTAAAAAGAATGAGTTCTTTTCCTTTGGAAGGTGAGGTCACATGCTGGAGCTCACAGTGGAGCATCAGAACCGAGGATCACAAGCCTCCTGCTTTAACTCTGGTTCCCAGATTCATTTGAGCCTACTTCTGCCAGGAGTAATTTCAACGGACATCTCACAGTGTACAGATGGTCAAGGAAAGGGAAAGTGGTCAGAGGTAGGGGTGGGGAGATCCTGCAGTCCAGTGAGGACACACCAGGGAAGGACCTGCAGGGGTGAAGGTATCCTTTGGGAGTCCATGTTTTGTTTGTTTTAGTGTGGTAAAATATATATATATAAAGCATAACATTTATCATTTTAGGTGTATAATTCAGTGACATTAAGTACATTTATAATGTTGTACACCATCACCACTATTTCCAGAATTCTTTTCACCATCCCTAAGAGAAACTCTGTACCCACCAAACAGCAACTCCCCTTGCCCCTCCACCCGCCAGTCCCTCATAACCACTGTTGTACTAGTACTGTCTCTGAACTTGACTGCTCTAAGTGCCTCATATAAGTGGAACTGTAGAATATTTGTCCTTTTGTGTCTGCCTTATTCCACTTTGCATAATGTCTTTGAGGTTCATCCATGTTTTAGCATATATCATAATTTTACTCCTTTTTATGGCTGTATAATATTCCTGTGTGTGTGTGTGTGTGTGTGTGTGTGTGTGTGTGTGTGTGTGTGTGTACCCCAGTTTGTTTATCTGTTCATCTGTTGCTGGACTCTTGGGTTGTTTCCACCTTTGGGCTATTGTGAATAATACTGTGTAGAAGCATCTGAGTTCCTGCTTTCGATTCCTTTGTGTGGATACCCAGAAGTGGGGTTGCTGGATCATATGGTATTTCCATGTTTAACTTTTAGAGGAACCTCCAAACTGTTTTCCACAGCGGCCACACCATTTCACATTCCCATCAGCCTTGCCCAAGGGGGGAATCCTTGTTTTGACCCCTCTGAATGTCACGTAACTCGCATATGCTCACCAGGCCTCATTCCTCACTGGGTTTCCCAGGAGGAACTGTTTTTGCTGCCTGGTGAGTTAGCTTTGGCTGGGGGAAAGAGCGTTTCTGTTTTGTTACTACCTGGTTGGGTATGGCCACAACCACATGTTTATGCAGGGTAGGAAGGCTTCCTGAGCCTTGGCTCTGGGTCCTGTCTCCTGTAAAGGGAGCCAGTTGGGTGAGGGCTCACTGTGCCTCCAGAAACAGCCTGCCCTGGAGTCTTTTCATACGCCCACTAACCATCCTCTTAAGAGCTGCCGGTTCCTCTAAATGAAAAATTTATCTTGTGCGGCTTGCCCAAAGGAAAGGCTCCTCACCTGCCAGATGTTATTTTACCAATTACCTCGGTAACTTCTGTACTTTTAGTTTCTTCAAGCAAAGCTGAGAATTATTTGAGTCCCCGTAACCTTCAACTTTTTACACCTTTTTATTATCATCAGGTAGTAACAGTAAATTAAGCAACCTTTAGAATTATTTGAAATGCTGTAACACCTTCAATTGTGTGGTGTGTGTGTGTGTGTGTACTTATATCTGGACATGATTCTTTTCCTTGATCAATGCAGGTAAAGCCTTTAGTGAACATTTAGGTTTCTCAGATAATCACTTTTATGGAAATCTCAGATCTGTTTTTTTTTATTTAATGTAACCTTTGAAACATTTGCGTGAAGTAGGTGGCTCTCGAGCACGATTCTTTTGGCGGGAGAGGAAGGGAGCATGTCTGTCAACAAGGAAAGCTGGACCTGCCCAAAAATTCCCATGGGGGTGCAATGGGGGAGAGGCCGATGTAGGCTGGGTACCACTGCCTGCGATGGGGGGTGGGTAGGCACGAGTGGGGGTAGAGATGTCTACTTTCATTTCTGTGACTCTTTTCTCTGTAGCTGTGTCCTTCTCGGGTCCTCGTTCTTTTTCTCTTCATGGAATTATTATGTTGGATATGGACATAATTATCCCACATCCCAACTCATCATTTCCCCATACCCTCACACTGTACAAAATACACACTTTCTTAATCTGGAATCCCCAGGGTGGTGTTATTAATAACGTTTTTTACTTCTTTTTTTTGAAAACTGTAGTGCTTCAGATGCTGTGTCGGCCTGTGTGAATTCCCAGGGCTTTATTGCCTATGGAACTCATTTGACAGTTTAATTGTGTGTACTGATACTGCATGTCTTCCATAAGTTAAAAGTTGGTTATTTTATTTTATTTATTTTACTTTAATTTCCTATCAACTGTTTGATCACTGTTTAGCTTGTAAGCTTTTTCGATAAAAGTTCCGTATTAGTGGCCCCATGGTGTCTGTACCACATACTTATGATTTGATATGGTGCTTTCAAAAAAGAGAGATTTTTTGGGGGGGGGGCTGCATCGTGCAGCATGCAGGACCTTGGTTCCCCAATCAGGGATTGAACCCGTGCCCCCTGTCTTGGGAGCGTGGAGTCCAAACCACTGGACCTCCAGGGAAGTCCCACAAAGAGATTTTTAATATTAGCTACTCACGATTCATCCCAGGTTCAGCCTCTGTGAAATAAGCTTCGTCAGATCCTTGAGATGTCCAGTGCGTTTTGCAGTAGAGCTATGTAGTTGACACCTTGAATAGATTAAAGGTTTATCCATTTCTTAGTTCATCCTTTCACAAAACAAGAACACCTGGTATCTAGTATGATCCCTAGTGGGCCCTCAAAAAATATTAGTTTCCACCTCCACCTTAACTCAACTTGTAGGTCTGTTTCTCTCTATCCCATTGCATGTGAGTTCCTTACTGCAGCTGATTCCAGAAGAAGAGGCAGGAAAGCAGTGTGAGTGCTGTCCTGGCAGTTCTGCCCAACTTGTTTACATCCTCACCCAGAAGCAAATGAAATGAAATGTTATGTCAAAAGAAAAAACAAAAATCAAAAACAGAGAAGACACATTTTCTTTCTTAACCATTCAATTCAAGACTTTATATCAAGTCTTAGGAAATGTTGCAGAGTCAATCCAAAGGCCTTGGAAAGTCACCCTGAGTCATGAATGGGTGTAGCTAAGGGCTGGGATATGGCATCAGGACCTCTGGGCTTTCATTCTGATGCTAAGTTCCCCGAGGGCAGGCATCACAAGGGGACCCAGGCCCAGCACAGTTTGCCACATAATAGGTGTTTCTGGAACTGAACTGCATTGGCCCTGCCACTCCTTGGGCCCTTGGACAGATCACAGCCTCCTGAGCCTCAGGTTCCTCCTCAGTCGGGGTGGGGAGTGGGGAGCGGGTCATAGTGAGTTGTTCCTTTTGTGTGAGAATGAGGGTATTTTCTCCATTTTCTTAGACATAATATTTTTTGGCAGATGTCATCTGCCATCGATCTCTCCATTTGTTTATGAAACAGTGATACTTCTTGCAATCGGGGGCTTCTTAGAGCCGAGGACTTGTTTTCTCATCCACTCTTGGAGGGAAACTGGGTATTAGAAAGACGGGTTCAAGTGGCTACTTTGCCACTTTCTAGCTGACATTGCTTCCTTATCTGTGACGTAGGAGTTCAAGGAGGATAAAATGATCATTTTAAGCACCGAAATCCAACTTTCAACAGAGGCTCAGTGCATGTTAACTCTAATTATTTCACCAAAAGGCTAGGAGCTTACCCTTTAAAGCACGAGGAGTGCCTACTTGACACGTACAGGGGTTGGGTACCACCATGGGCAGCGCTTAAGGTTGGAAGCTTTGCTGACCCCTGGTGTAAAATATCTCTTTCTGAATTAGGAAATGAGAAGTGAGATTTGATATCTACCCTCTGTCTTACTTTTGACAGGAGACACAACATATACACTTAGAGGGAACCTAAAAGGTTAAAAGTGAGAACAAATAAATCTCAACGCCAGCAAAGCAGCTTCATAAAATGTCACTGTTTTACTGCATCTTTATAAAGCAATGCAGCCACCTTGGACCCAGAAGATGTTCGTTTTTTTAAACGTCTTCCTTGGATAATATCGGGATGCAACGTAATAAGTTAGGTGAACGTAATATATTAGCTGTGGCTTCTTGTCAGGGAAAACAGGTCGGTCCTCAGAGCACAGAGGAGAGAGGAACCACCACGTTATCTTGTTGAATGTCGTTTGGAAGAGGAATAGGACCCGCCACTGCCTCGTGTTCTGCAGCTTTTGACGGACTTAGGGAAAGGGCCCGGCCTCTCTTGTGAGGTTTGTTTTTTTTTTTCTTTTGCCCAAGGGACAAATGAGTTAAGCAGTACTGCATTATTGGTTGTGTGTGTGTGTGCGTGTGCGTGTGGGAGAGAGAACCGCACACTGGCAGAGCTGATAAGTCTTGGCCATTTTGCTTTCCATCTGACAAGCCAAGCCACTGCCTTCTCTGCTTGGGCCTCTCAACAAGGCAGCTCCCCACTGCCCCAGACGGAGACCCACAGTGATCTTCTGGGATTCTTTTTTTTCCGAATGTCAGTGATTTGCACTGATCCAGACTCCAAGGGGAAGGGACAGAATGAAATAGAGAATTTATTTTTATATTATGTCATCTCGTGCAGAGACTGCTACATAATCAGGAGTCAGAAATCGAAAGGATTAGACTGTGAAGTCATTTTGCCCACGAGTTGGGTTACAACACATTCATTCATTGTAAGCAGTCATCAACAGAAGAAGCCACTGTCGTCCCCATAATTTATTCTTGCCAGTAAATTGGGTGTTCTAGTGACAGAGTAAGCTAGCGGAATTAAGCAACCTGGCGTTCCAGTCTCTGTTCATGAGTGCCGGGAAAGACCTCTGTGAGACCTCGGTATCACCACCGCATTCAGATGAGTAAATGGAGGCCCAGAGAGGGACAGTGACTTGCCCAGGGTCACACAGTGAGTTAAGGCCCTATCAAGGACTAGAAAACAGGCGATTCTTGATACTCTGTCCTTGGATCTTTCTTCTCCACTTCCTGGTGACACAGTGGCTAGGATTTTACTCAAATTTCATTCCTGGGGGTTGATGTGAAAGGATTTTCACTTGTCCAAACCCATTCTCTTTTTCCAGGTAGATTACAGGTGGTAATTTTAGAAACTGAGCAAGGGATGCTGGAAAGCTGGTTTGTTGGGTGGGCTTTTTTTTTTTTTTTGGTTGGTTTGGTTGTCATGAGTGCTCTCCGTGCATAGCCTAGAAACATCTCCAGAGAAATGATAACCGGCTCTCCAGCAAGTGCTAGTGCGATGGCAGGTTCGTGCCTGCTGGCGTATACCGTCCAGTAAGTTCCTGCTGCCGAGAGCCGGTACAGGAAAGGTCAGCGGACTCGCTTTCTTTGAATCATGACAGAAAGTCATAGAACCATAACTCTGGTGTCTTGACATGTGCCCAGAATAAGTTAAATGTGTTTGTCTTTATTTTTTAAAAAATTTTATATAACATTTATATAAGGTTTACATTAACTTTATAAATTTTATGTAGCAGCAGTCCGAACATAGAGGATGATTTTAAAATATGATATTTTAGGGACTATGTAAAAACTGGCATCTCTTCAGGGAGACGTGGAAGTACTAAAAATTTGGTTACTTTGCCTCGTTTGAATCCTCTATACGGTGTACTTTGTACGGTATCTAAAGGTGCTTCCTGGTTTTGCGTTAGAGAAAGGACAGGTTTGAGGGCTGGGGGGAGGGTAGAGTGTAGTTCCTGTCTGATCTGGGGAATTTCATGTTCCTGAAGTCTATAATTAGGTGCTTCTGTTGGTTGTTTATTTATTAAAACAAAAGTGGGGAGAGCGCCACTGAGTGAAAAACATTCTATGGCAAACATCTGAGCGTGGCTTAAAAGTATGGGCTGCAAAGAAACATAAATTCATTGGCTTAATTGGAGGAGAGTATTTATAGAGATTGAATGATACAGTAAAACTAAAAGCCTGGCTTCTTTCATCTTCAGAGACCTGTTGTAGTAAATGCTCTTCCGAAAAGCACTTGCCTGCAAAGTGGACTTTGCCATCTAACATCTGGCCTTCTAGAGGTCAGTAATTTTGGCGTAGCCCTATCACTCGACTTGTATTTACTAAGTACTTTTTTCGAGGGGAGTGCAGGGGCGGGGCTTTGAATGGTGCTGAAAACATGTGAAGAAAAAATATTCAGACACCAAAGTTTTCTCATGTTTTAAATAATACTACAATTTGATTTCAATCACTCTTATAAAGAAACTTTTATAAGAAGGCTTACTTGAAAATCTTGCTCTAAGGCCTGTTCCCATCCACCCTAACCTCCTATTTCCATTAGTTTCTTGTGAATTCTTCCATTGTTTGTGCAAACTCAAAAGATTAAATATTTTTATTTTCCTCCTTTTCTTAGAATAGAGGGCAACTGTTATGTTATTCTGCACCTTGTTTTCTCATTCAATGATATACTTCGAGCCTTCCGTGTCAGAACATACAGAGCCACGTCATGATTTTTAGAGCTAAATAATATTCCATTGTATGGATGTGTCAGTTATTAAACCAGTCTCCTATGAATAGTCTCATAGGTTCTGTCAATCTTCTGCTGTTACAAACAAAGTTGCACGGGTATCAACTTTATGCACGTGCAACTGTAACTGCAGAGGATAAGTTCCTACTTACTGGCGATGGTGTTGATTGCCCTTCCACCAGATTGTTTCATTTTGCTCTCTTACCAAGAACTTATGAGAGCTTCACCAACAGAGTAAGTTTCCACACTTTGGAATTTTTGCCAATCTGATATGCAAACTCTATCTCAATATGGTTTATATTTGCATGCCTTTTTTAAAGAGTGTGAGGTCAGACATCTTATCTGTTTAAAGGCCATTTGTATTTCTTGTTTTGCAAACTGTATCTTCCTGTACTTGACTTATTCTTCTACTGGGTTGTTGGTCTTTGTCTTATTGATTTACAGAGCACTTTATGTAATAGGGAGATTAATTAGCTCTGAGACCATGACATGATCTCCAAATATTTTTCTCAGTTTATCATTTTCTTTAGTCTTTGAGGTTTTGGTTTGCCACATACAGAAGTTAATTTTTATAAAACATATTTTTTTCCATTCTTTCCTTTGTGGCTTCCAGATTTTGAGTCACAGAAAGCATCCTCCTCTATCTACCTTCCACACACATGTACAAAATTGACCCATATTTTTTTCCAGAATTATGTAGATATTTTTTGTTTGTTTTACATCTCAATATTTGCTCCATTTGAGGTTTATCCTGTTTTTCTACAAAGTACAGAGTCAATTTTTTTTCCAGATATTACTCTATGGCCCTGACCGCTTAGTTAAAAAGCCCACCTTTACACCCACTTAAATGCCACATTATGAAATAAACATTTTGTAAATGAAAAATAGCCAATATTCCTTTCTGAAACAAGAAACCGTGGGTCAGCTTTTTTGGGGGGGGGAAATGTTAAGGTCTTTCTCTTTTAACTTAAGACAGCTCTTTCATCTTCTCCTCCAAGCGTATCATTTGCTCACAAGTGAATGAATGAAGTTAACTGAACCCGTCTGTTCCTCTCTAAGGGAATGATAAGATTTTACCTCTTGGCATAAATCTCAAGATTTATCTTAAGACAATGTCTCGTTTCACTCAAAGTGAGTTTTCTCTTTATCACAAAGCCTGAAGCAAGACAGGAACATTTGGTACTCTAGGAGTACCATTTGTGAACATTTGTTACTCCAGGAGTACCATTTGTGAGCACCTGGAACAGGGGTCCTCAACATGTGGTCCTCACACCAGCAGCAGCAGCATCACCTGGGAACTTGTCGGAAATGCAGATTCCCACCCTCGACCTACAGAATCACAGACCTGTGCCGTGGGGCCCAACCATCTATCTGCATTTAACAAGCCCCCTGGGTGATTCTGAGCATGGTCAAGTTTGGGACCCATGGCCTTAGAAGTTATATTTAATCTCTTAATGGAAAATTGCAACCTTACGTCACTGCCTTTTAGGTGGACAGGTTTGGTCCTTATCTTCTTGCCATAGAAAAATGTAAAGACTGGTAGGAAATGACAACATCTGTTTCTTTGACAGTGATATTCTTAGAGTAGAAAGCTTCTCTGGATTTTTTCCGGAAGTCATAGAGATATGTCACTAGTGCTTTGGACAAGTACATCTTACATCCAAAATTCAGACAAAGTGCTTCCCTTTGTCATATAATAAAAAACCAGCAAAACTGGTTTCCATAATACGCTAGGAAGTTTTGTAGCACTGAAGACTTGTCTTACTGCTACAAAAGCATCATTGTTCCTTCTTGTCTCTTGCCCTTCTGCCTTTAAAAATAATTTGGTGTCAGAACAGAATACATATTTCCCCCTGATGAGTGTTCACCACACCATAATTGTGCTTGTATTTGGCAAGGTAAGGCAGGCTTCCCGTAAACGGCAGTAACTTCTGAGCCTAATTGCCAACCAGGGTTTACCGTGGAGCCGTAGTTCTAAAACTTTGCTAGACGTTAGACTCACTTGCGTGGCTTTTAAAAATCTTGCCACCCGTGCAGCAACATGGATGGACCTAGAGATGATCATATTAAGTGAAGTAAATCAGACAGAGAAAGGCAGATATAATATGATATCACTTATATGTGGGATCTAAAAAATGATGCAAATGAGCTCATTTACAAAACAGAAATAGACTCAGACATAGAAAACAAACTTATAGTTACCAAAGGGGATGGCGGGGGCTGAGGGGGTGGGGCTAAATTAGGAGTTTGGGATTAACATACACACACTAATATATATAAAATAGATAAACAACAAGGACCTACTGTATAGCACAGGGAACTGTATTCAATATCTTATAATAACATCATGGAAAAGAATCTGAAAAGGAATATATATACACACATATATGTATATCTGAATCACTTTGCTGTACACCTGCGACTAACACAGCATTGTAAATTAACTATACTTCAGTTTTTTAAAACAGGTTTAAATAAACAAATATTAACATTTAAAAAAATCTTGCCACCCAGACCACACTCATATATACCTAATCAGTATCTCAGGTGGGACCCAGGCATCAGAAATTTTTGAATGTTCCAGTTGATTCCAATGTATATCCAAGTTTGGGAACAAGGATTTGTGCATTTATTTTATAGTGATTTCGGTACCACAAGGACTGTAACGGTGACCAGACATCACATGCAAGAAAATCATCCTGAAAATATCAAATACAATCTGAACAAGAAAGAGCAACTTGCTTGAAACTTAAATCACCTGCTTTTTGGGGGGGGGTTGGGGTTTTTTTTGTTTTGTTTTGGCTGCGTTGGGTCTTCGTTGCTTCACCCGGTCTTTCTCTAGTTGCGGCGAGCAGGGGCTACTCTTCATTGCAGTACACGGACTTCTCATTGTGGTGGCTTCTCTTGTTGCGGAGCACAGGCTCTGTGTGTGCAGGCTTCAGTAGTTGTGGCTCGTAGGCTTCAGTAGTTGTGGCTCGCGGGCTCTAGAGCGCAGCCTCAGTAGTTGTGGCTCATGTGCTTAGTTGCTCCGCGTCATGTGGGATCTTCCTGGACCAGGGCTCACACCCATGTCCCCTGTATTGGCAGGCGGATTCTTAACGATTGCGCCACCAGAGAAGTCCAAATCACCTGCTTTTTGGATGACTTTCTCATCTTTCAAAGATTCCAGGTTGTAGCATGTGTTTCTCTCCGAATCCCCTGTATTTTGTTGTAATAGTCTTGCTGATTTTGTTGGCAGTGACGAAGTGCCAGGTGGGTCACTTTGGACTTTCCCATTGGTTCTGATGTCTGAGAGACGTCCCTCAGCCTCTCTCTCTCTCACAGACACACACACACACACACCCCTTGCCACTCCTCAAGTTTAACGGGGAGTTAAACTTAGCTGGGGAGAGAGCAAGCCTTGTGTGTTTGGCTACGAACTAAGTCACAATCAAGAGACTTTTGGTATTCTTAAATTTCTGCTTAGGTTCTAGGATGGTTTTTGAATTATATTTTATTTACCTTATGTTCGTAACTAATCTAGTAAAAATTTCTGGTGAATTTAGCACTTGCCAGGTTCTGGTTAGAACACTCACACACAAGGGCTCTTGCTCAGAAATGTAAATGCAAGTAAACAAAAGAGGTGAACTTGGGCTTCCCTGGTGGCACAGTGGTTGAGAGTCCGCCCACCGATGCAGGGGACGCAGGTTCGTGCCCCGGTCCGGGAAGATCCCACCATGCCGCGGAGCAGCTGGGCCCGTGAGCCATGGCCGCTGAGCCTGCGCATCCGGAGCCTGTGCTCTGCAACGCGAGAGGCCACAACAGTGAGAGGCCCGCGTACCGCAAAAAAAAAAAAAAGAGGTGAACTTTGTTAGTAGAGAGGTTTCAGAGATGCTCACAGGCCTTGAGGCTCTGGAAAGTACTCCAGGGATTTTTCCAGTCCTCTCTTCATTATGTACAAACAAAGAAACGGAGGCTCTGCAACTTGGCCAACGTTCTTGCTGTCCCTCCACAGTCTCACAGTTAAAAAAAATTTTTTTAAGTTATATTTTGCAAACTGACAAAAAGAATGATATAGTAACATGGTGGAAATAACGCTCACTGTAATGTATCGGTTCTTGTAGTTTCTTATTTTATTCACCTTTATAAACCGCTCCGAGAATATCATCATAAAGAGCGTTCTCCTAAATTGGAATGTGATTCAAATAGCCCTGTCTCTTTTCCTCCCTTCTTTTTATGAAGCAACTGCCTACACCCACACGTCTTTTAGTGAGCAAATGCAATGTGTGAGTGCGAATAGAAAAAGATTTTGTGAAAATTAATGTCATCAGTCCAGGAGTTGAAAAAAGTATCAAAGTAATTACAAGATTCATTAATCATATGTTTAATAACACTATCAGGGTTTTTTGGATTGGTTCGTTTTACTCTATAAGACTCTTTAACATCCTCAGATCGGTAAACTTTAACCGATTTGTAGAGATCAGGAAGTTTTATTTACCACACAGATAAGTTGTTTGTTATTATTTTTAATAATCAGGTACTTATTTTGCATTTGTAATGACCAATTGTAAAAAAGTTAACACAGGTAATAGGAATCTTGGATGAATTCCCAGGGTGAGACCTCAGGCGGTTCTTTGACGTTCCGCTTGGGGTCGCCCATCAAGAAAAGCAATGCATTTCAGGTTTGTGAACTCACTTTGCCACCGCGAGATTTCCAGGCTGAGAAGCAGCGGGAGGAGGGGCAGTGGGAGGATGTGATACAGGTACAGCTTCAGAGATGAAGAGCGTGTTTGTGCTTCGTGCACCCACCTTGCCTACATCTGGAAGTAAGTTCAGTAGTTTCTCGATTTCCTGGGGGGATTGGGTCCAGGACCCACGAGGATACGAAAATCCGTGGACGCGGAACCCACTGAGACGGAGGGCTGGAGGGCGTACTGTATATAGACTGGGAGAGAAATTGTTCTCCAAATTGTCAGGTGCAACGAGTAATTTTTGTAATCTCTCTTTAGTCTCCCAATTAACATAACATCTATTGGGGTAACATCCAGTACCTAGAACTGTTGTAAGGTATATAGGCTAGAGGTAGTGAAAAAATAAATGGGTTAGGAAAAAACTCACTTGTAAAAAAAGGAGACAAGCTATATTGCCCCCTAAAGAAAGCCTGATTTGTTCCACCTGAGCTTAAGCCCTGTTCAGATAAATCGCTGCTTTTCCTGTAATTACCAAGCTGCTGAATAGAGCTAGGTCCTTGCTAAACTTTATAGTTTGTTATTGATTTTCATCATTAATAAAGGTTAGCATTTATCATCGTCTCCTATACAAGACACTAGTATTCTTTTTTCAAAACTCGTTTAGATGAAAAACATTTTTCTTTGCATGTTCTTTGAATTCAGTATTATCAAGTTTGTACAGTTTTAGAGCTATTGTATCACCCCTATTCCATCCCACATTTTTCTTTTTTTAAAAAATTTATTTATTTATTATTTATTTGGCTGTGTCGGGTCTTAGTTGTGGCATGCGGGATCTTTGTTGCCGCACGCGGGCTACAGAGCGCTCGAGCTCGGTAGTTGCGGCCCACGGGCTTAGTTGGCCCAGGGCGTGTGGGATCTTAGTTCCGCGACCAGGGACCCATGTCCCCTGCACTGGAAGGTGGATGCTCAACCACTGGACGACCAGGGAAGTCCCCATCCCACATGTTTCATAGTATTTTTTCCTAGTATGTTTTCAAGATATTTTTGTGTGCATTTGGGAAATGAACATGATTTCATATGTATTCATTAGCACTCACTGCCGTAGGCCTTTCTTTTGATTTTTCTTCTGTACCTCAATGGTAGTGGCTCATTATGAGGTAGAAAAAAGCTAAGACCTTGTTTTGAACCTTTGTTGGGTAAGTGAGAGGCTTCTGAATCATGATCTCTATCAAAATGTTTGCCCACATTAGTATAACGGGGAGTTAAAGTCCATTTCGTGCGTTAGAACCTGGGGAGTCAAAACTGCAAAAATGAGTGGAAGAATTTGACTCCTTTCAAAGAGTTGTATTTTGTCTATTTTGATGGCTGTATTGTTTTGCCCTGTAGATCTAAAAGGAGAGGATCCATACTTTGTGTTCTCCAGATCGAGGGGTCTTTGAATCCTAGGTCAGGCGGTACCTAATAGCAGGAATCGCTCTGCTGCTAAAGTAACCCATTAGGGGACCCCCTACTCACCCAGCGGGGCTCCTCTGGAACCCCCCTCCCAGACCATTTCTCCATTTCCTCAGCCTTAGAAAGCTCACTAGTGGTCCTATTTGGTGAGAAATTTCTGTTCTTTATTGTTTCTTTTAAGAATGTTGAATTCTCACCTGCTGTATAAAAAAAAAAAAAAAACTAAAAATTAAATTAAAAAAAGAGAAGAGCATTGACACAAGAAGAGATAATAAAAGAATATTCTTCTTCAAAAGTAAAAAAAAAAAAAAAGAAAAAGGAGGAAGCCCCCAATTTCTCCTAACATTATCATTTTTTTAATTTGCCAAAAATGTTGGATACATGTATATCTATAACTGATTCACTTTGCTGTACACCTGAAACTAACACAACATTGTAAATCAACTATACTCCAATAAATTTAAATAAATAAATAAATAAATAAAATAGATAGCTAGTGCAAAGCAGCCACATAGCACAGGGAGATCAGCTCGGTGCTTTGTGACCGCCTGGAGGGGTGGGATAGGGAGGGTGGGAGGGAGGGAGACGCAAGAGGGAAGAGATATGGGAACATATGTATATGTATAACTGATTCACTTTGTTATAAAGCAGAAACTAACACACCATTGTGTAAAGCAATTATACTCTAAGAAAGATGTTAAAATAAATAAAGCTTCTGTGATAGAAAAAAAAAATGTTGAATTCTCATCTCAGAGCCAATACATGTCTTATCAGTATTACTTTATATACTTTCCAAAGAATCCATTCTATCTTTTAAACTCTAGGAGATTTCTCAAAAATAGGTAGGTCTGTTGGTAAAATTGTCATTACAAAGGGCGTAAACTTGCCTTTTGTGTGTGTGGGTAGTGCATTTTAAATAATCCATTCCACAGAAACAAGAAGCTTCTGTGGAAGTTACTGGGGAAGAGCTGATTAGAATAATGGAGGCTCTTCCATCATCTGCCCCCCATCTGGGTGTTTTAGGGTGATTCTCCCATCTCAAAAGTTGTTTAATACCATGTCTACTTTGTTGGGGAGCATATGAATTGGGATCTATGTCATATTTCCCACAGTTGTTTGCTCTTTAGTGATCTAGCTAGGAAGAGCACCAGTGGGAGGAATGAACTTTACAGGGATTATCTGAAGAGACTTATTAAACCCAGGATAACCTATAAAAACCAAGGCTCCCGTATACCATTAGATGAGGAGACCACAGTCTGCCCTTTTCTCCCTGCGGCTTCCGTGTTCACAGATTCAGCCAACCTCAGATTGAAAATATTCAGGGAAAAAAATTCCAGAAAGTTCCCAAAAGCAAAGCTGGAATTTGCCATGTGCACCAGCAACTATTTACATAGCATTTACATTGTATTTACAACTATTTACATAGCATATTAGATATTGTAAGTAATCTGAGATTAGTTGAAGTATACCGGAGGATGTGCATAGATTATATGCAAATACTGTGCCATTTTATATAAGGGACTTGAGCATCCTCTGATTTGGGTACCCTAGTTGGGGGTGGGGGTGGTCCTGGAACCAATCCCCTGTGGATGCCAAGAGACAATGGTGTTCTGAAGTTCTCCTGTTGCAATATATTATGTTTAATATTGTGCTTCTGAATAGGCAGTGTATCTGAGAATTGATATCACTATGTTTACATTGATTTTCTTTAAATACAAAGAAATTTTCATCTTAACGAATTAAGTGTGTTAGAGGACCCACCTTTCCTTCATTAAAATAATCTGTTTGAAAGTACATGGTAGGCATTGGATAAATGTTAGTTTCCTTTCTGGAAATTTCGGAGTTAGTTACCTAACTAGGGAAGTGGAAAGGTGATATTGTAGAAATGGTCAGTAATCCTAAAACCTGAAGTCTCCCATCCCCCCTTCCTTCCTTCTTTCCTTCCGGCCTTCCTCCCTCTCATCGGTCCGTTCTTTCATTACACTTTGTCCTTTGTCATTCTTCACGGAGGCTTCTGTGCACCCCATCTCCCAGAAGCCCAGCCATCTCTGAACTCCTCACGTTCGCTGGCCCGCACTCTTCTCACCTTTAACTTCTGGTTCCTCAGATTTGTCATTTGGCCAATCCCTGGCCCCTAGGCATTTTTGTTTCCAACATGTTTCCTCTGTTAATACCCATTTTCACCAGTTTTTGAGATGAGTCACAGAGCTAGTGTATTCTCACACACCTTCTAGCAGAAGTCTATGGAGTGTATCACCTCCTGAACCCTTCACCTTCCTCCTCATTGATGGGCTTCCTTTGAGGCCTTTTCTGTGTATTTTCGACAGTGGTTATTTTTGCCTTTACAATAGGAGATTATAGGGCAAATACCGTTCTGAGTTGGTTTTTTTTTTTTTACTAGGTAAAGCCAAAGGTGGACCTCACCGTAAAATAACGCAGCTACGTGATGTTCTATAATGTGGGTGTATAATATTGAGTGGTTTACTTAACCATTCCCCAGTTAATGGACAGCGGACATTTAGGTTTAACTTCCCCCTGTTAAATATAATGCTGTAACAAAATGATTGTACTTGCCTCTCTGTGTACATGTTTTTAGTATTTCTAAATTGGTCCCCAGAAGTACAATTGTAGCATCAAAAGGATGTGTATGTTTCAAATGTTGATCATACTGCCAGATTACCCTCCAGATTGTTGGTCGCATACCTACTCTTCTCTCACTAGCTGACTCCTATTCATTGTTTTAATTTTTCAAAATTTATTATAAAATGTTTCAGATACAAAGGGCAGAAAGAATAGCCCCATATACTGACATTAACAATGCAGTTGAATACTCTTTTGTTTCCCTCTCCAATAGTCTTTTTTTTATTCTTCGCTCTCTGCACTTACCCCTACTCATTCTTTAGTTCTACTTAAAATTATACCATGTAGGGCTTCCCTGGTGGCGCAGTGGTTGAGAGTCTGCCTGCTGATGCAGGGGACACGGGTTCGTGCCTTGGCCCGGGAAGATCCCACATGCCGCGGAGCGGCTGGGCTCGTGAGCCATGGCCACTGAGCCTGCGCGTCCGGAGGCTGTGCTCCGCAGCGGGAGAGGCCACAACAGTGAGAGGCCCGCGTACCGCAAAAAAAAAAAAAAAAATTATACCATGTACCTTATGATAATATACTTCCATTTCTTCCCTCCTGGCCTTTATGCTAGTATTGTCATGTATTTTACTTATACATATACATGATACAATTTACTATTTTTGTTTAGACAGTCAATTGTCTTTTAAAGGGATCTAAATATAATATAATGGAGGGAAAACCTCCTATATTTACCCATGTAGTTACCATTTCTGATACTCTTAATTGCTTTGTATAGATCCATATTTCCATCTGGCATAATTTCCTTCTGCTCAAGGGACTTCTTTTAATATTTCTTTTAGTGCAAGCCTACTGGTGAAAATTTTTTTTGGCTTTTGTATCTCTGAAAAAGTCTCTGTTTTGCCTGTGGATTTTGAAGCATATTTTTGCTGGGTATGGAATTCTGGTTTGACAGTTTCTTTCAATGCTTTTAAAGATGTTGCTCCACTATCTTCTAACTACATGGTTACAAATGAGAAACCTCCCGTCTGTTTATTTCTCTGTTTGTAACATGTCTTTTTTTTTTTTTTTTTTTTTTACCCCTCTGACTGCTTTTAAGATTTTCTCTCTTTGCCACTGATTTTGAGCAATTCGATTGTGATGTGCCTTGGTATAGTTTTCTTTATATTTCTTGTGTTTGAGATTTATTGAGCTTGAATCTGTAGGTTTATGTCATTCATGTCTCTACATAAGTTTTTGAACATATGGAATATAGTTGCATTAACTTTTATCTATCTACTAATTCTAATATTTGTGTCAGTTCTAGGTCAGTTTGTGTTGATGGATTTTTTTTCTTTTCTCCTGAATATGGGTGGGATTTTCATGCTTCCTTGGAACCCTGGTAATCTCTGGTTAGATGGTAATCATTGTTGGGTGCTAGACATTTTTGTACTTCTGTAAATATTCTTGAATTTTATCCTGAGATGCAGTTAAGTTTCTTAGAAACAGTTTGATCTTTCAGGTCTTGCTTTGTTGGGTGGGACCAGAGCAGTGTTTATTCAAGGGCTAATTTTGCCTCACCAATGAGACAACACCCTTCTGAGTATTCTACCCTGTGCCTCATGAATTATGAGGATTCTTTTTTTTTCAGTCTGAGAACAATCGTAGGAACAATGTGCCTGCGGTTTCAGGCCCTGTGGGAGCTCTAGGCACTGTTTTCTATTCCTTTCAGGAGTTTGTTTTTCCTAGCCTTGGGTAGTTTCTTCACATGCATGCACTGATCAGGGGTCTACTGAATCCAAGGTGCCTTCTGCGGATTTCCAAGTTTCTGTCTCTGAATATTCTTTCCTTTTTGGTCCTCTGTCCAAATTCTAGCTATTTTGATCTCCCCAGACTCTCAGCAAAATCTTCTCAACTCAGGGAGTGTATCAGCCTCTACCTGGGCTCCTCCTTACTGTACTACAGCCTGGAAACTCCCAGACCTCAAATACAGGATTAGAGTTTGCCACTAAATGGAAGTTGAGTGAGCAGGAAAGCAGCACTTTTTGGCCATCAGGTCAATTGTACAAGTATTGGATATTCCTGACGTGATATGACACTAGCAGATGTCAGCTTTCAGTTCTTTGTATTTCTTTTTTCCAGTACGCAGGCCTCTCACTGTTGTGGCCTCTCCCGTTGCGGAGCACAGGCTCTGGACGCGCAGGCTCAGTGGCCATGGCTCATGGGCCCACCCGCTCCGCGGCATGTGGGATCTTCCCGGACTGGGGCACGAACCCATGTCCCCTGCATCGACAGGCGGACTCTCAACCGCTGCGCCACCAGGGAAACCCAGTTCTTTGTATTTCTTAAAGTAATATTTTACTACTTTAAGAGGGAGATCTTCAATTGGTTCTTAGGGTCATAAGTCTTCCAAAACCATCCTTACTTCTTGAAGTCCATTTATCATGCTCCTGCACCAGGAGATAGTTTGTGAAACTATGTCCTCCAGAGCCAAGTGCCCTGTCCTTGGGAGCCTGAGTGATAAACACATGCCCTTTTTCTGAGATTTAAGGTACCAGCTGCTGTGCTGCAAGCCATTTTAGCAGCAACGCTCTGAAGTAAGCTTCTGTGAACTCAACCAGTTTAGATTCAGAACAGTTACCCTCATGTGTTAACAGTAACTCAGTGGGAGAGGGTTTACGGACAGATTTTATTGGTGCTAGTTATGAAGCAATTGAATTAATACTCTCTAAAATTGATCTGTCAGACCCATAGTAAGAATTTATTTATAGCCCTTTATTGCACCTATAAACTATCTTTTTAGTGATGAATGTTGAGGACATAAAAAGGAGTATCTTCGTGTGTTTAATTATCATTGTTTTCCATGGATGGTGTTAGGTCCAACTATTCAGATGGATAGCTCAAATTTGCTTTTATTTTTAGTACTTGTTTCAAGTACTCACATATAACACAAAGCATGATAGAGATGTAATTTCATTAACCCAAAAGATGATTGGCTTTCTCACTTCATAAAATTTTAGTGTTTCGTATGAGCAACATAGATGTCCTTTGATAAAACATAATGAAAATTTTTAAGAGGATAATGATTTATCCCATGAGTGCACAAACTGTGGCCTGCGGGCCATATCTTGTCCACTGCCTGTTTTTAAATAAAGTTTTATTGGAATACAGCCAAACCCATTCATGTGTGGGTTCTGGCTCCTTTCTTGTTACAATAGCAGAGTTGAGAGGCTACAACAGAGCTGTGTCCCACAAGGTCTAAAATATTTACTACCTGTTCTTTTACAGAAAACGTTTGCCAACTTCCTGGTTTATTGCATTGCTGTTGAAGTGAGGTAAAATCTTAAGACCAAAACTAGGAATTGGAGAGGGAAGTAGAGATTAAATAGTACTCGAGTGGGAGATTCAAGTACACTATTGCAGGGAGACATCTGAGCAGCAGAATGAGAGCCTAAGCTTCCTAACTGCCCATCACTGAATATATTTTAAATACTTTGCCAACCTCCAAATCGGAAATTCAGATGTCTGAAGAGAAGAATTCTTAAATTCCATTTTATGGACAATAGCTACATATTTAAGACTAGCAATCATTTAAATTACAGAAGAACACATTATGAACATATGAATAAATGTAAAACTGTCTTTTAAGTTAGCGATTTAATTGCACCATTTTCCCTGCCGTTTATTTTTCTGTAAAAGCATAGAAAATTCAGACTTCGAAGGGAATAGTGAAGGGAATAATAAAGCTTAAGCATTGCATGGGGGATAGAAACCTTTTGCCCACTGTGATGTAGAGACCTCTATGACTCAGATAAAAAGGGTCATCATAGTGTTTCTTATTATTAAAAGTATTACTCATTTTTTCTTATTTCATCTGAGTAACGTTAGGTCTATGTAATTTATTAATCAGGCCTTTCTCTTAAGCTTCTTACCCATTTACTTTTAGTTTGGTATAGATAGATAGATAGATAGATAGATAGGTAAATAGAGAATTAGTCTGTAAAAGGTTTTCAGAGGTCTTGGCTTCTTAAGATCAACATCTAATTGTTGGGGTAGAGACTTAGGTAAGAAAGATATTAGGGCTTCAGCATTTGCAAAAGAAACAATTGCCTCTATTATTTGAGTTCATTTACTGATACAAAGTGCCAGGCACAGTGCCTTATACTTAGAGACCCATCAATACCACTTGCTGATGAATGAGAATTAAACACATAGAGGGACACTTACGGTTCAGAAAGGCAGATTGTCACACGTATTTATCTTCTTTCTCTTGAAACTGTGAAAACAATAGTAAACAATTTTTTTAGTCATTGAAAATAAGAGGGGGGCAACTAATGAGAACCTACTGTATAGCACAGAGAACTCTACTCAGTGATCTGTGGTGACCTAAATGGGAAGGAAATCCAAAAAAGAGGGGATATATGTATATGTATAGCTGATTCACTTTGCTGTACAGTAGAAACTAACACAACATTGTAAAGCAACTATACTCCAATAAAAATGAATTTAAGAAATAAAAGAAAATGAAAGGGGGGCTTTTCGTGGCCAAGATAATCCAACAGATCTCTGGAACACAGAGAACTGGTAGAGGAGCGGCGATCACTAAGTAGAACAGAGGAAGCCATGACCAAAGAGGGTATCGGTCGGCTCTGGAGAGTCACAGAAGCTCGTGTGACAAAACCAGAGATAAAAGGGGATTCTCATCAAGGTCTTCACGCAGAATTAACGTCCAGAAACCAGAAGAGTTTTCCCCAAATAATTTTTTGAGAAATATCAAAATAAATGGATTGGCTTCATTCTGGCACTTACGGGCATCACCTCAACTTGAATCATACAGCTCCCAGTCGTCACTGTACTGTTTTATTCTCAAATATGTGTCTTAAAGACACAAAGCTTGGTGAGACATTTGAGAAAAGACTATACTATAGAGTGAGACCAAGATTTTTTTTTTTGGAGGGGGGTAGGTAGTTATGACTATGGAGAAAACAAATGAAACAGGAAACAAAAGAAGACTTTAAAAGAAATAATTAGTGGTGTTGGAGAGGCTATGCTATTCATAAAACAAGATGCTATAAAAATAGGTTGATCAGGGAGCAAAACAAATGTTCTTGGAAACTAAAAATCTAGTTTCCCATTTTTTTGTAAGTCAAGTAAAAGCTAAATTTGATGTAAGCAAGTAAGTAAATTTGATGTCAGTAAGTAGAACAACAACAAAAAAGACATGGAAAATAGAAAATAACAGCTTTAGAGGATCAATCCAAGAGGAATAGGAATTCCAGAAAGCTTAGACCAAGACAATGAGAGGGAATGGTTTACAACGTACATGTTTCTCACAGCTGAAGGCCAAGCACGTAGTTTCTAGAAGCCCATGATTTCCTCATGCAGTGAGTGAGAAAATGATGCACACCTGAATACGTGTTATGAAATTTTACAATAAATGTTAAGACAGGCCTGGAAGCTTTCAGGGAGGTTAAAAATCGAATAGCTTCAAAGGAATGAGAATCTGCGGCTGCAGGTTTCTCATCATCAACACTGGATATCAAAACCCCAGGAGCAGTGCCTTCAGAGTTCTGAGGGCAACAGATGTTCAGCCTTAAATTCTTAGACAGACTATCAAATGTGAGGGTGACATACGCATCTCAGACATATAAGGGCTCAGATTTTCTCTTCCATACTACTGTTCGCATATGTTCCAGGAAAACAATGGATTAACAGTGGGATCAGGAAACTGACTCTTGCAAGCAATTGAACACAACTCTGGCCAACTGAAGCAGAAAAGATGTTTATTGAAAGGATATTGGATAACTCGCTGAATTGTCAGGAAGATTAGAGAACTAGGCTTGGCAAACAGGCAGGAACACGGAAGTATCCCTAGCCAGAACCACAGCTAAGACATCCAACCACAGCCATCACCTCCGGTCTGCTGTTTTGCAGGAGCAACTCCAGACTCCAAATCTAGGGTGGGTGTGACTGCCTGTCCCAGCCTAGGTAGCCCTAGCCCAGGTTCCAGGGAAGCTGGGAGAGAGGATTGGGGGTCTTCAATTTCTATGGTTGATTCAAGAGGGGGTAATTCTTCCCCCACCCCTCCTGAGTTCTTTTGGCTAGTCTGATGATTAAAGTGACACAAGACAGATTAACAGAGGAGGAAAAAAGACCAATTTAATTCATATGCACGGACGTCTCAGAGAAATGGGACCCCCAAAGTGACCAAAGCAGACTGTTTATATATCATTTTTAGACGAAGAAACAATGATTTGTGAAGATTTAACAAAACCAAGGGGCTTGTACTTGGGGTAGCAGACTAATGAAGAAGTAACAAAGTTTGCTTATACGGCTCCCTTCGCCTCGAATTCCCTAATTCCGATGATAAGGATGCTGTTTATACCTTCACGTGGGAGATTTATTTCCCACTTTCATGGGGGACGGGGAGTCAAAGTATTTTGGGTTTTTTTTCCAGCTGTTTCTCAAGTTTAATTCAAAATAATCATTGTGTTATTGAGGCATATTTTGGGGTGGCCTGCCCTGGGCCCCACGGTAAGAAGGTGGCTGTGCCTCCCACCAAGACTGACAAAGTGGGGAATTTCCTAACCCACAGGAGGGCAGGGAAGGTTCAGAGGCTGGGCAGTCAAATAAAATGACAAATGTCCACCTCAGGCCTCAACACTGTATGTGGTGAGGGAAAACCGCAGAATGACGGCGATGCAATGACCTGGAGAACCGTGCAGGGTCTAGACAGCAGGAGGTCCAAGAGCTTCAGGGAGAGAAAGTGGGGACTTGATAGAATATCTGATATGATGGCGAGTTGGAAAAAGTTGAAGATGTGGTGAAGGCAGACGGTGCCAACGAGCGGGAAAGACGATCGGGAAAAACTCCAAAGAAAACAAACCAACTTTACAGACAGGAAACGCGCTCTCAGCATCCTGTGTGACTCTGAGGGAGCAATATTTATGTAGTCAAAATGCACAGCACTGGCTTTTAATTTAAACAAAAATACTGATGTCACTATCGGGAGAAAGGGTGGAAGAAAGGTGGCTGTCTTATCATTGAAGGAAGTCCTCATAATAGCTAGAAATGTCTGTGTAAGCTTATTTTACTTAGAAATAGGGAGGTGACCTCCAGGAAAAATAGTAAAATGTGTTCCCTTGGCGAGGTAGATCCCTGAACTCGTGGATTTTTTTTAAAAAATCGTGCATGTATTTATTTTTAAATTATTTTTTAAGTGATATAAAAAGGAAGGCAGTCACCAGTTCATAAGTAAATGGCTTCTATTCCAAAGTTAGACATCAGTTTGAGATTCCTTTTCCTTTAGAAACATTCATACGTATGTGGTTAGATTCCCCAACCAGTCCACAAATACAAGTTAGAGTGAAGTTAAAACGCCTAGATCTGTAGTTTAAAAATCAAAAGGAGAAAAATGGTCAAGTTTGGGATCCATTCTAGTAATCCAGTGAGAAATGATGGGGGGATCTGGCTGGGACAGTGGGGCAGGCGTGGAGATGGACACCTCTGAGAAAGGAGAATATTCAGCCCACCAACTGCTGGGTGGCTGGGATGTGGAATGTAAGGGGAGATCTCCACCAAGATAAAATGCATACTAGCTACTCCTGGTGCCAGGTTACCACCGTCTGAGCTTCCGGCGTGCTCTTCAGTTCATCAGTTCTCTGAGATATATTGGTTTCTGATTAAGCTCCCCGCCTAACAGCTCATAGAGACGCTGCTCTTGATAGGTTCTGAACTTACCTATTGCTGGGGGGAAAACAACAACAACAGCAACTCCGGAGGAGACCTCAGAGCTCTTCATCTTAGGTAACCTTATATCAATGAAAGGTTGATGCTGGGAGTGTGGTTATTCGCCTGGCATGTAAGGGACCATGATTTGGCCCTTTCTTTATCCTCTGCATCAGAGCCCCCCTCCCTGCCACCAGCACCTCCAAACTGGGGCCCTTCCAAGTCTCCATGCTTCTGGTTGTGCTTGGACAGCCTGCTTAAGGCCCCTAACTCCCACTCCCTTTTTAAATGGTTAACCAGATTGAGTTAATATATAGTCACAGCTGGAAACTAAGTATTCTTTTCTTAAAATCCTCGTGCCCTGACCCACTGACCTAATGGCCAGAATCCAAGTGGGTCTCAACTGTGGTCTAGTCTCAAGCTGGAGGTCCCCTCCTTTGGGTTATTTCAGTATTGTATTTAATCTGGTCCTCATTCTACTGATTTAATCTCCATTTTCCTCTATTTCCCTTCTTCCTCTGTTCAAAATACCCTGTCTCACCCTTGGCTTTGAGACAAAATGTATCATATATCTAGTTCTTTCCCTTGCCCAGATCTATTAACTGGGGTAAAGGGAGTTTATTTTAGTGTTCACAAGTTGTTAACCTACAGCCAGCATGCCTTTTTCTTGATTTAAATTTTTCCTGTGACTCAGCTGAATGGCAGATAAGAACACCACTTTCTTTCCCACCGTGAAAATAGGATGCGCATTCTGGTAGCATACCCCATTTTTGTTTTGAACCCATATCTGTACACGTTGAATGGGTATAAACCACCAGACCTCTTTTGTTGAACTCCAAATGGAAAAGATTTTTGTTTTTCTTGTTATGCAAGAAACCCACACTCACTTTAAAGTGATTTAGTAATATTAAAAGTTAAGAAGAAGAAATAAAGTCACCATAATCCTACCACCCAAAGATTAATACTCTTAAACTGTTTGTTATATATCCTGACTTCCTTTCTTTCTATGCATATAGTTTCCCCACAGAAATAAAATTTTACTATTCACACTTTTTTAAAAAAGACTTAGATATATAGAAGTACATCATTATTAATTGCATAACATTCCATTATATAAATGTACAATAGCTTACTGAATTTTTCTTCTGAGATTGGGCATTTATGTTGGACATAAGTAGAAAAGTATAAATGTTCAAGAAACTGGCTGTGCTGTTTTTAATAGACAAACCCTAGAAGCAACATAAATGTTCTCGGAATGTATTCCAAACAGTGGAAGTGTTAGTTTGAAAGATATAAATTTAATATGTATATAGACATATCACTTTGTAAAACCCAACCAAATATTATACAGCTATAAACATGAAATCATTACCTCATGTTTAATTTTACTTCTCAGAGATAATCTCCATTAACATTTGCTGTGGATCTTTCCAGACCTTTTTCCTCATGGATACATGGAAAATTTCATATTGAGATCTATATAGTTTTATAGTTTTTTTACCCCTATGAGATCGTATTATACATAGCCTTCTGCAACCTTAATTTTTCCCCCTTTATATTTCTTGAAAATCTTTCCAAACATGTAGATTAATCTCCAGCGTGTGTAAATATATATATATATATATTTAAGTATCCCCTTTACAGGTGGGTAATGTTGGAGCTTTGTGATTTACCTGCCAAGAGACTTCGGGAATTTATTCCTTGGTTCATTCAAAATAAATAAGTCAGTTTGACTGAGTGCATGCCATATGTAAGGCTCTGGGAAAACTAAGTTACTTAAGACCTGAGATTGCACTCAGGTCCAGTGCAGAAACCTGGAGTATATATGTGTTATGATGGTGAAATCATGCCCCAGCAGCCCAGAAATTGCTATGGCAGCAAAGGAGGGACATCTCAATCAGTCCAGGGAAGTCGTGGTCACTGACAAATTATTTGAACAGACCCGGGTTCAATCCTGGTATCTGTGACTTATTAACTGAGACTTCAGGTAAATCCTTAACTTCTCTGCCTCAGTGCAAGATGGGTATAGGAATGCGTACCCCACAGTGCCGTCATGAATATTTATTGGGAAAGTGGTTATAGCAGAGGAGTGTTGAATGTCCATTAGTAGGTGTCTGGCTAAGTAAACAAATCATGGTATATTAATGAATACAATATTATGAAGCTCTAAAAAATAAGGTCGTTCTATGTGTACGGATAGGGACCAAACTCTGAGACGTGTTATTAATAGTGTGCGGTTTGCTACCATTTGTGTAAAAAAAATTTTATAAGGTGTGGTGGTATAAAACTGTATATATATATGCTTGTATTTACCTAGACTATCTAAAAGGATATCTAAGTAACTTACTAGTGCTTGCCTTTGAGGAAAGGAACTGGGGATCATGAGTGGGAGAAAGACACATTGTAAATCGACTATACTCCAATAAAAATTTTAAAAAGACTAAAAAGAGTGGGAGAAAGTTGTTTTTTTTTTTTAATGGTTATGAAACACACAGTCTGGTTTTTTATTTTTATGTTATGTTATTTATTTATTTATTTATTTATTTTTGGCTGCACTGGGTCTTCGTTGCTGCTTACGGGCTTTCTCTAGTTGCAGAGATGGGGGGCTACTCTTCGTTGTGGTGCGCGAGCTTCTCATTGTGGTGGCTTCTCTAGTTGCAGAGCACGGGCTCTAGGCCTGTGGGCTTTGGTAGTTGTGGCACGGGGACTCAGTAGTTGTGGCTCGCGGGCTCTAGAGCACAGGCTCGGTAGTTGTGGCGCACGGGCTTAGTTGCTCTGTGGCATGTGGGATCTTCCCGGACTAGGGATCGAACCCATGTCCCCTGCATTGGCAGGTGAATTCTTAACCACTGCGCCACCAGGGAAGTCCCAGGGAGAAAGGTTTGCTACCCATATATATCCATTTGTGCTGTTTGAATTACCATGTGCCTTTTATGTAAAGGAAAGGATTTTTTTTTAATTATGAATAAAATAAAACTTAAGTTGATCATAAAGTAAGATGGTATCAATTTAATATAACTTTTCACCTATTTGTATATGGCAGTCTTTCACAGTCATTTTATGGAGTGGTTATAAGCACGGACTTTGGAGTAGGCTTGTTTACTGGCTGTGGGGATCTTGGAAACGTTATTTAAGAGCTCTAAACCTCCATTTTGTCCTGTAAAATAGGAAATAATAATAACAGCTATCTTATGGGGTTGTTGTAAAAATAAGATAACACAGTCAAGTGGAAAGCAATTAACCTGGCGTATGACCTATTGTAAGCACTCAGATGTTGAGTGCATTGTGGTTCATACTAAAAGCCTATATCTAGGACTCTTGGTTGCAAGTGGTAGTAATCTGACAGTTTTCTCCTACCATAAAAGGGAATTCTTCACCTCACACAAATGAAAGTCTAGTAGATCTGTCTTTGGGACTGGTAAGATCTCGCACCTCCCTTGAAGGCACTGGGACGCAGTCTCTCTCTAGCTCTTAACTCTGCTTTCTTCTCTGTGGGCTCAGTTCCCAGGTAGCTCCAGGCTTACATCCTACCAGCCTGATAACTCCCAGTGAAAAGAACCCTGTACTTTCCAACAAAAATCCCATCATTGAGTGATTCATCCTGCTTTGGTCATGGGTAAACCACCCGGAAACCAGTCACATTCGCCAGCTGACTGGACTACACTGATTGGTGGGCCTAGATTAAGGTGCTTACCTCTGTAACCTAGATAGTAAGGGCCAGCCTAAGATGTTGAACAGTGTCAGGCCTTTTGTTTTCAAGCCTGTTTGTTTTCAAGAGAAACCACCTGAACTAAGAACTGTGGAGGAGTTCCCCAAACGAAAAATTAGGGCAACAAATGCCAGGTAGACAGAAACCATGGATGTTCCCCTCGGCCCGCTGCTTGGCTGCCTGACAGTTACTCCTATCATTTTCATACGTACATTTTCTGAAACACGTAACAGTGCAACTGTTCCTTGCAGAGGCATGTTGTCATAGTTGGGGCTGAGGTCCTATAGTTAGCACATACTTCCTTTCTAGTAAAAGCCACCCTTGATAATAGCTCAGGCAGATGCCCTGTGGGTGATCTATAGAGCATCACTCATGTTCGGCCTTTACTCCTGCTTAGGACCAAACGGCTGGGCCTCCTGTTAAGCACCAGATATATTAGTTGCTTTACTGGTAGGGGCCATGTAATAGGAAGGTCTGTTTATAAACAGGACAGCGCTCCGTTCAGCAAGATGTTCACACTAAGAGCAAACAAAAATTGAGATGACCGAGAGGAGATTTTTTTTTTTTATTTGATTTTTTGATTGTGTTTGACTTACAATATTATTATTAGTTTTAAGTGTACATGGAACATTCTCTAGAAAGTGCTGACAGGAAAAAAAAATCAACCCAGAATTCTGTATCCATTGAAAATATCCTTCACAGATGAAGATGAAATGTTTTCAGAAAAAATAAAACTAAGATTATTTGTCACCAGCAGACATACACTAAAATAAAGGCTGTAGGACATTCTTCAGGCGGAGGAAAAATGACACCAGGGGATTACACGCATCTTCAGGAGCCAACAAAGAACAGCAGAAAAGTTGAATTCCAAGAGGAGATTTTTATCTGCGCTGGTGCTCTGTCCAGGGCAAGGGGGTGTAGGCAGAGACTACCTGCCCTGTTTAAATCCTCCCTTCTGGCTTCTTGTTTGTTTTAACAAGCATGTGTGCGCAAACACGCTAAGGTAAGCATCAAGGTAATGCTGCTTCATCACAGCACTTCCCCAAAAGGAAGTCCAGTTACAGTGCCCATCGTCAGATCTAGGACCTACAAGTACTATGTGTTCCAGTTTAGTCCCCACTCACTCAGCAGTGGAGGAAAGGTAACAGGATAACCCAACAGAAACATCCTTCTGGAAAAGAGGAAATCACACACGGTGGTCACCTCCCGGAGCATGTCATGTCCCCCCCAACAGGAATAGCAGGCCCTTGGAGACTTGCTGGAGATGTGGCTTGCTTGTGGCTCCAAGATGGTCACCCCGATTTCTACTCTCTGGGAGGATTTTCTGGGGCTGCCTTTCTTTCACAGCTCATTTCTTTTCGGTGTGAGTCTTACAGGTTTAGGGATTGATTCACTTAAAGACTGAGGTCTCATAGGCCTTTGCTTCCTCGGGTGCCTTTCAAATGTAGTAGATTTTCTATCCAGTATTGAGATCTGTCAACTCTAGGGTTTGGTGCTTGGTTACCGAAGTCACACAACCGGACTAGTTCTGGTCCTTGAAGTTAGATCGCAGTTTCTTAGCAACAGATCTTGGAATTTCCCCAGCCTACAGCACATTGCTTCCACAGGCCTTAACCTCAAAGCAATTTGAAACAGTAGCTGAGCACTGGGGAGGCACAAAGGACATGCCCCCAGGCTGCTGGCCAGTGGGTGGTTCTTCATTGAGGGTGCAGGGAGAGTGCAGGCCTTAAGGGGCCAGGAGCTCAGGGGCCCAAGCCCTTTTCCCCTTTTGCCTTCCTTCTGTGGACTTTAGCAGGGGCAGAGAGTACAGCTGTATATCTTCTTGGATTGCTTTCTACTGAGAAAAAGCCTCCAAAGCAAAGCTGTTTTCTCCTTCTCTACTTTTAGGTGAGCCTCTACAAAGCTTGACTCTATCAGTAGTAATTTACTGCAGGCCACAGGAAAGAAGTGACCAACACACCTGGCCCCTTGCTATTAGCAAGGCATGCCAGCTCCCCATTTCACTGGAGCCCGTCTTGACTCAGCCATTTCCACAGGTTGTCACATATTCCCCACACTTTCAGGAGCCCAACTCAAAGTGCTTTGAGCTAAAAGGAGACTTTATTGGCTAATGTAACTGATGTAACTGAAAAGTCTGGGGGAGGCCAACTGCATGACCTGACCCAGAGTTTTGAATGATGGCCTCAGACCCCTTTCTCTCTGTTTCTCCACTCTGCTTTCCCCTGGGGAGGCCTCATTTCCAGGTAGCTTCCGGCTACCAGCTTATCAACCTTACTAAGAAGGCGCACCCCTTCCTACCAGTAGTTCCAGAAAAATTCCTGGGGTTGCCTTCGTTCACCCAGCTTTGGTCCTGTGCCAGAAGGACTGCAATCACTGTGGGCGAGGGGGAGGATGGAGCATAAAGACCAGCCCGGCCTGGGTCACCTGTGTGCAGCAGGCCACTCTTAGTCTGTGAGAGGGAAGGGATGCTCCCCAAAGAACAAGCAGGGAGTTTTGCCTGATGAAGCAGGAATGTTCACTGGGCCAACCAAAGCAACAGGCCCACACAAGGATTTGACAAGAGTGTTTGGGAGCAGACAATGAAATTAAGAGAGTTAATTTGCTAATTGTCATCCCTAGGCCTTTGGAGTGGTGATGCACTGCTCAGCAGAAAGATAATGTGTGCCACGAATGCAAGCCACACAGTAAAAAGATACATATATTTTCCATATATATACACGGAAAGGTGAAATGATAATCTTAATAGCATCTTATTTAGTAATATTTTATAAAGCCGAAACAGCCTCATTTTAACATGTAATCAACATAAAAATTATTCATGAGCTCTTTCAGCCTTTTTCGTGCTAAGTTTTGAAATCCAGTGTGTGTTTTACACGGACATCACGTGTCAGATCGGATGAGCTGCCTGTGGCTCATGGCTTCTTAGTGAACAGAACAAGTTCAGCTGATAAGTTGTTACTTCAGTTTCTATGTCATGGGGAGTTATTTTGAAATTGTGAATCTCCTCATTAGAAGCATCCGCCCTGAAATGAGCCTCAATGCACCTTGTCACGTGGGTGTCTAGTTGGTACCACCCCTGTCTGAACACCCTTCACACCCATGCAGTCAGTACTCAACAGTTACTTATTTCATAATTACCTGGCTTCTCTCCTGGACTCCACGCACTAGGAACCAAGGGACTCTTATCTGTCTTGCTTACCTCTGTTCCCTTCGCCCAGAGCCCAGTACATAAAAGACATGAAGTGCATATTTTTATATGAAAAATCAGATTAAAAACTTGGGTGAGAGCTTCTCGTTTGCCCAGTTTGATGACCAAATGGGGAACGTAATCCTAGGTGAAACCCAGGATTGAGTGTTTGCGGTATTTGTTATTCTGATGAATGAGCATTTGCAGTCTGTGACCGGTTGTGTTACTATTCAATCACCCTTTCTTTCACTGAATATATATATATGGAGAGAGAGAGAGAGAGAGAGTGTGTGTGTGTGTGTGTGTGTGTGTGTGAGACTGAATACCTACAGAAACCCAGGCTCTGTACCAAGCCCTGCGTATACAAAGATAAATGGGAAGCAGTCCCTGCCTTAAAGGAAATGAGAAACAGATAAGTGAAATAACTCTTACATCCAGCAAGTGTTACGATACCCATAAACACAGAGTGTTTGGGGAGCACAAGGAAGGGGATTCAACCCAGGTCAGAGATGGAGGCAGAACCAGAGGTTTGCTGGGGAAACGTGAATTTAAGTCCCGTGATGCCTGCGGTATTCTTAGTCTGCAGCCCCATGCCTGGCACGTCTGTTGAATCAATGAGTAAATGAACAAAGTGACCCCAGAGCCCAACCCTGAAGGATGGTTGGATTTGTCCATCTGAGCCCAGGTGGCGAGAGCTCCGCCTCCGGAGCCGGAGCCCCGGCTGGAGGGAACCGAGCCCCTGAGTGAAATGGAGGGGGCCGGCGGGGGCTGGCGCGAGCCTGTGGCGTTCGGCTTCACTTGTGATCGTCCACATGACCAGCGACCAACAACTGTCCTCTCTTATTCCAGGCAAAGCGCAGGCTGGAGCTAGGAGAAAGCGGTCAGCAGTACCTCTCAGATGGTTTAAAAACCCCCAAGGGCAAAGGAAGAGCTGCGCTCCGAAGTCCAGATAGTCCAAAAAGTAAGGATTCCGTGATCTCTTCCTGTCTTGGGTGTGAGCCTCCCAACTTTCAGAGCTTGTGGCTGAAGGGATGGCAAGGTGTGGATAATTTTGGCATGTTTGGTTCTTTTTCATTTCTGCCTGTGCCTATCCAAAAAATAAATATGATGTCTGCAGACACCCAGTGAGAGGTTTACAGAGTCCCTCCGATACCTGAATTCTGACTGCAGGGGAGGCCTCTTTTGATGTGTGCAGTTTCATTTTTCAACTCAGGATACAAGCTCTTTGGCACTGTTCCATAGTCACATCTAACTTTAACCTTCCTTCATGGACCTTACTTCAGGGACCAGGGCCAGCTGGGTGTAGGTGATGTCTGTGCCAGCCTAAATCTCGAGTTCAGCGTGTGGCAGCGTAAGGATTGACTGAGACCAGTAAATTGCAGCTAGTTTCCATTTCCATCAAGCACAATCGTTCTTTCTTTTGGGAGAGAGAAAAGTAGGTTGGAAATAGCTAAATAGTCCTTTACATCTTTGGCATTTAATGCAAAGGCTAAATTAATTTAGACTTTGTCCTCTCCTATCCCGTAGTGTATGAATTAGGCAATCCACAAATTGTGTGTGGATTAAACCCTTGACCTGTGCACCTATAAGAGAATAAATGCAATATTAAATGAGGACAGTTCATTCCAGAGGGATGGGGAGACTGGACTGAACGACCTTTCCAGGTATTCTTCATCTACATTATTTGAAAAGTTGGTGAACAAGTTATATACACACAGAGACACTGGAGTCTGAAAGGGCAGTTAGGATGGGTCTGTCTGGGTCCCATCGTCAAACGCTGGCGAGATTCATAGCCGGACCCCATCAAGTTAGGCTCCACGTGTGCTGATCCCGTGAGGCTACAGCACTTTTTCATTCATTCAACAGATATTTTTGAGCACCTACTATGTGTGAGGTACTTCACTAGACCCCAGGGAGTAGGGTAAGCCAAAGCAGAAACTACTGAGAAATGCACAATAAAATGCTTTAATCAAACAGGAGTTTTTACTGTCCCTTCCTTTCCTAATAAAGCAATTTCATAGCTTTCTATAACTCGCCACAAACATCAGCGACAACAGCTTTACTTCCAACACTAATACCTGGGCTGCTGGGGGAATGGGGGCTTGCTTGACTGCAAAGAAACCCTTCATTTCTTTACCTTTGCCCCTATCCCCCCACCCGCTTGGCTTTTGTTTTTCTTTAAGCTCCAAAATCTCCCTCAGAAAAAACACGGTATGATACATCACTTGGTCTGCTCACCAAGAAGTTCATTCAGCTACTGAGCCAATCACCTGATGGGGTCTTGGATTTGAACAAGGCAGCGGAGGTGCTGAAGGTGCAAAAGAGAAGGATTTATGACATCACCAATGTACTGGAAGGCATCCACCTCATTAAGAAGAAGTCTAAAAACAACGTGCAGTGGATGTGAGTATGAGTCACGGGGCCCGCAATTCACTGGCTCTGGGGTCCTTGCAAACTGCAGAGGGGTTTCTCCCAGGCCCAACTTTCACGCCCATGTCCACACTTCATTCCTTTTCTCTCCTACTTCTCTCTCCTTCTCTCTTCCCTCCTCAACTCCTTAGCCAGAAGTTCAAAGTCTCTTTACAAAGAGACCTTCTGTTTAGATGCTGTCAGAGATAAAAGGGTTTATATTCAGTTAGCCTCAAGCAAGGGGATCCTGGGATTAAATGGAGCCCTGCATCTGTAAAGTAAAACGCTGTCATCTGTCACCGTGATATCTGCGTGTGTGCTCACATGTGTAATCTAATAGATGCTTACACAGGTCTGTGGCTTGTCTCTAATAGGAGTTGAGAAACTATCTGTGGCTGTGTATCAACACATCTGTGTGTACGCACAGTTGTCAGGTATCTTTATTGATGGTTCTCATTGCCGATTAACTCACTTTCTGTGTAAATTAAATCAAGGTTCCTTCTGGAAAACCGGGATGATAATACTTGTCATCTACACACCCACATGTATGATTAAATGTATGATAATGTCATTTGTGAATTATGGACAGAGCATCTGAACACCCAGTATATCAGAAGGAACTATGAAAGCATTATTGGAGGGAATAAATCTGTTATGGGTTGGCTTTGAAAAAAACATTACTTCAGACATGATAAAATGAACATGTACTTTTTTGGAATTTTATGACATTTCAGTGACCCATTTTAGCCTGTGGTTGAGACAAACCTGTTGGGAACTGGGTTTTGTTCTTGCGTCCAGCACATATACCTGTTTTCTTCACCTCCTTTTCCTTTTTAGTTGTTGGTATAAGACCCTCAGAAATTACCTAGGTCTTTCATGCTTTTTTTTTGGATGACGTTTGGTTGAATTTTGAACGATTCCATCTTTTTCTTCAAATTTTTCTATCTTGCTATGTCTTTCTATCCTTTTTCCCCTGTTTCTTTTCCCACATGCCCACTGGGAGGCATGTGGCAGGAAGGAGCCGCCTCCTTTGGCCCTTTGAATTTGAGTCTTCTGAAGAAACAGCCTCCTCTGGAGGAAAGAAACCTGAAAATAGCAGTGTTTTTTCACTTAATTTCTATGGTGTGAAAAGTGAAGGACTTTATGTACGGAAAAATATGTATAAACATTCTAATTTTAACACTTGGCTAACAAACAGTGTGACCTCCTGCATCAAGAGGGGACATTTACCCAAAGGACCGTTTCTCCCAGCCCTCCCTTTCGCCCTCTCCCCTTTGGCCTGTCGAGCAGCCATGCAGAGTCTGTGTTTGGGTTTCCAGGGGCTGCAGTCTGTCTGAGGACGGGGGCATGCTGGCCCAGTGTCAAGGCCTGTCTAAAGAAGTGACCGAGCTCAGTCAGGAAGAGAAGAAATTAGATGAACTGATCCAAAGCTGCACCCTGGACCTCAAACTGTTAACCGAGGATTCAGAGAATCAAAGATATCCTTTGTGCCACCTGTTTGGCGGGGGTTACTGCCTTCTAGACTATTTCCAGAGTTGATGATCTGACTTTTATGCACAAGGTAGAATTTTACTCGTTTCATACAAGTAAGCGTGTGTGTGTGTAGGTGTGTGTTCGGTATTTATGGAATGATAGTCATTAGACTGCATCCTATCGTATCTCTCTTTTTTTTTTTTTTTTTTTGCGGTACGCGGGCCTCTCACTGTTGCGGCCTCTCCCCTTGCGGAGCACAGGCTCCGGACGCGCAGGCTCAGCGGCCATGGCTCACGGGCCCAGCCGCTCCGCGGCATGTGGGATCTTCTTGGACCGGGGCACGAACCCACGTCCCCTGCATCGGCAGGCGGACTCTCAACCACTGCACCACCAGGGAAGCCCAGGCAACACTATTAATGAGATATGTAAGGTGTCAGTATTAATGATAACAGCAGATTCATCTTGGGCTTCCCAGGTTTTAGGTGGGTGTTAGCTGTCACTGTTGGGGTTCTCATATTCTGTTTGCTTTTCATCAGATATTGGGGGCAACTGGAGTTTGTTGAATCTGTAATTGAACTATAGTTGAAGGAATTGAAAGAGTATAGAAGGATCATTCTATAATTTTTAAAGCACATTATGCTGAATCACAGCACCAAAAACTGATTTCAGAAACACCTCAAGGCCTAAGAAATCTCAGCTTATCCATTCATCCACAAACATTAGTCCTTGGAAGTAAAAATATAAAAAGCCAACTCTTGTTCTTAACTGGCTGACAGTCTGTTGACCACCTGAGGAGAACTTACTGTTCATCACCTCACTTCAGACCATAGAGGAGAGAGATTACTTCATCATGCTGACGAGAAGATTTTGCAATTTTCTCACTTATTAGTAGGAAACAAAACCAGTATTTTAAATAATCTCATCTCTGATTTTAGTTCCCCATTTATCTTCGTTAGACAGAAAATAAAATGTGACCTGCCTGGTTTCTTCTAGTGTCTCATCTCTAGTAGGCTTTCCCTTGGAGTTGTGGGGACATTTATTTTCCAATTTAAGCGGTTTTTTTGGAAACTCTGATTGTTCATTTCCTGTTGGCCAAAGGATTAACCTTGTCAGCTGCTGCTTGGTGAGCTGGGGAAGAGGCGTGCTGATTGGGCACCGCCCCCTCCCCCCTCCCCGTGGTGGCCAGAGTGGGCTTACACTGGAAGAAATGAGAGTAGCTTTCGTTGGGCTGCTTCCCACATTGTTTACTCGGGAGCCCCTTCGGGGAGGAGACGTGGCTGTTCCATGTGATGGGCAGCTTACAGCCTTGTCACCTACGTTAGCTTTCTCTGGTACCTTTGTTGCAGAAAACGAAAGCTTCCTTGCAGGGGGCTGCTAACCCAAGAAGCAAATTCAGGAGGGAGCCCCGATGGAAGCACTTCTAAGTCTGTGAGATTAGAGACTATGTTTGCACAATTTATTTCCGTTTGCCATCCAGTTCCGAATTTGGTACAGCTTGCTCACAAATGTGTTGAAATTTTCCTTCCTGCGGCACGTTGGGTAATTGTAGATGAGGTTTTATTTTAATAAGTGGTTGTCGAATAGCTTTTTGACAGTGGGCTGTGGAGTAAGTACCTAGTTATCAGTTTCCCCACTGTTCTCAGTAAAAATTCGTAACTGTCAGGTCTTCTATAAAGACAGCAATTGGCTTCCTTGATGAAACAGATGATGACCTAAAACCCAGAATCCTGCGTGAGCTGTCCTGTCAAGCTCAACACTGAAATAGCTGTTGTCTGAACTACTGAGACTTAAAGATGCTAGTCTGTGATAGCTGCCCCTAAATGTACATGCAGATTTGGGGTGAATGTGCTTTTTTCTGGACAGCAGGTTCATAGCTTCCTTCAATTTCTAATAAAAAGCTACTAATCTCAGGGACATCATTTCCTCTAGGCTTTCTAAGTCCTATTTCTGTATTTAACATGTTAGATCACAGACTCTATTCACTACATTATATTACCTCCGGAAATGCCTTTGTTGGGTTGTGATTTGCTGTTTTATCCTAGGCATTTTTTGTAAGTTAATATGAAAAGCAACTGGCTAAAGACATTGTATTTAATTATGGTACTCCGTGTCCCTTATAAAAGAAAGCTATGCAACCTATTCTCTTGTAGTACCAAGTCAAAGCCTGTCTCTCTAAGCAAGCTAGCATGAATACTTTATCATAAAATAAGTACCTTGTTCTTTCGTAATATCCTCTTAGGTTTAACTGTCAGGGCGCTTTAAAGAATTGTTCAGTGCTCGGAAGTAACTACCAAGAGTACTGAAATATTATTTTACTCTCTTTTCCTAAATCATTTAGGTTGCAGATCATCTGGAAGCTGCTTTCCTCCTTGTGAACACTGAAATGTTGTAGTTAATAATATCATACAGAGGGTAATCTTTCTAACAGAGAAGTAATGACACTCTTATCAGTAGGCAATATATAATCACAACCAGCCCAGGTACACTTAAGAAAACAAGCTCTCTGCCTGAGCAGTACTCGGAGTTCTTCCACTGATACATAGATTTCATTCATTCATTTGGGTGGCTGCTGACACTTTTTAATAATCAAGTAGCAGATAGAAGTTACCGGTGTTTCAACAAAATTAGGGTTAATAGGGCTTAAATTTTTTCTGTGAATTGGGATCTGCCATCATTCAATTTGAGTGACAGAGTACTTCACTGGAGTTCATGCAATACCTGTGCTGCAGAGGAACCTGGTTTGAAAATCCTGACGAAATTGGGTTTCAGTTTTCTTTCAAGAGTTTATTTTAACTATTCTGTTTCTGTGTTTATGTTAATATCTTAAGTAGCCATGAACTTAGAAATGGAAAGAAAAAGAGCTAGACACTTCTTTCGTTGTTTAGAATAACAACCAGAAACGAAGATTCATGGAAGATCCCATATATTTAAAGATCTAGAAGGAGAGACAGATATATTCTTCTAAGAAATAAAATACTTAAAAATCTTTCCATGCATCTATTTTGTTATCTTCATAATGGTTACATCCGAGACGATTAGTTGGAAGATTTCCTTAACGCTCATTACGTTAGCTTATGTTACATATCAAGATATTCGAAAAATTAGTGGCCTTAAAGACCAAACTGTTATAGTTGTGAAAGCCCCTCCAGAAACAAGACTTGAAGTGCCTGACCCGATAGAGGTAAGGAGATAACGTCTTCGTTCATCTGTACAGATCTTTTGGGAATGCCTGGTGTTAAAGAATCATTGACTCCTGGTTAAAGTCTGTATTCTCCTAAAAGCTTCATAGTTCTTCCCCATCTGTTGTACTTAATCCTAACTTTAAAAACATTTCAACAGTTTGATATGTATTGAGTGTCCAAAAATTCGAATTTTAACATAGCAGGGCATTCAACTCAAAGTGGTATATGGGGCCCTGTCCCTCTTGTATTTTCTCTTTCTCATAATTTGTTATATGGTAGTTCTGATCCATTTGAACCGGTGGGGAATTTTACGTGGATTACCCTGGATGTGGTCCCCACCGTGGACAGAGATATAAATGTTTTAAAGTAGTTCCCTAACTTATCTTAGGACATTTTAAGAATTTATCATTTATAAAACATTTACTTTTAAGAAATCAAATGGGACTTCGGGTTAATTGATAGACTAGAATATTGTAAGAAAATAAGGAGCATAGTTTTGTGATTGCTTTCAGATATACTTTGATAACATAGACCTAGACTGTAAAAGATACAGAAATGTAGTAAAAGAATGTGTAGAAAATAAAAAGAGAATGAAATTTGCAAGCTCCCATCTAGGGTAGAGTTCTCACCTTAAATGATAATAATAGCTCTATGACCTAGATAAAGAAGAATTTTAAATATTAGTGTGCTGCATTCTCTCATTAAACTCAGTTCCTAGCACTTAAGAGTACTATTCCTCCAGTGGCTGTTAAAGTTCAACATAAAAAAAAACCCTACTGTTAAGGAATAATAACATGGGAATACTGTATTTGGAACACTTAAAAGACCTTCTAACAGTTTGCATAAAAGGAATATATATATATTTTTTAAATTCACCTCCTCTTGGCAAGGGTCAGCAAACTTTTTCTTTAAAGAGCCAGACAGTAAATGTTTTTGGCTGTGTGAGCCCTACAGTCTGTTGGGACTATTCAACTGCCCAGCTCTGCCATCATAGCATGAAAAAAAAGAAAAGAAGAAAAAAAAAAAAAAATCAGCCAGAGGCTACACACAAACAATGGGAATGGGCATGACTCTGCCAATAAAACTTTATTTGCAAAGCCAGTTAGTGGACAGGATTGACCCTCGGGCTGCAGTTTGCGGACCCCTGCTCTAGAGGATGACAGTCATTGATTGAGGTGGACTACCAGTAGAGAAACAAAAGGAACAATGAAAATTACCCTTACTTTCCATTTTTTGATGAAGATTACTATAGCTCTCATTTCCAAAAGAACTTTCTGTTTGAACTTATCTCACTTCTTCTGTTCATAGAGCCTACAAATACATTTGGCAAGTACCCAAGGACCCATTGAGGTTTATTTGTGTCCAGAAGAGACTGAAACACACAGTCCAATGAAAACGAACAACCAAGACCACAATGGGAATATCTCTAAACCCACTTCCAAAGGTAAAAATTCCACTTTTGTCATTTGGAAACTATGTTAAAAATGAAATGTGGCTAGAAGGATCCTGTATCAGAATCACAAGTCTAGGCAAGAAACAAAAATTTCTGTTATTAATGTTATTAAGGTAACATTTTTTTTAAAAAAAAGTCATTCTGAATAGTTTGCAGAAGAAAATAATGATCTTCTTCAGGGCAAATGGCTCCTCCACCCACTTAATGGAGCCCCTACAGGCTTTTGCCGTCAGCAGAAACCATTTCTTTACAGTGTTTTGGAAAACCAGTGGAAGTGAGGAGCGAAGCTGGAAGCTGTCTGGGTGAATCACCAGCGACACTTGGCCGCACACCTCTGAGTGATACCGCAGAGATCATTGGAGAGGGAACTGAAAAAAGTTAGGAGAGAAGAGCCTTTTGCCAAAGAAGTTTTATCCTAATTTCCCCCGCCATGTGATGGGGAGAGAATAAGGGAGGGAAACCCCAGGAAAATAAATCTAATGCATCCCTCCACTGTCCACACAGCGAGGGAAGCTTTTTTGCAGTCTTTTCGTTTTTTTCAGATTGGAGATACGCGTTTAATTTTCTTCTGCTACCTCCCGATATAGGAGCAAGAATAGGAATGATTTAAGTGATCAGGTCTGACTTAATATTGAGGGGGAGAAAAAAATGCTACCTCAGACGGTAAAACAAAAGACCACTTTTTTTTTTCCCACCCTAGAACTTCAAAGTGGATGTGTCTTTTTATTTGTATTTTTAGAAGTATCTTTAATAAGCTAGTTGTTCAAAAAAAGACTAAGTTAAAATCGGCGATCTCTACTAAGGAGCCAACTTTTCAGTCTGTAGGTTTTGTTTTCTTTTGTTTTTCTTTACAGAATGACTAACTGATAGCAGGACAGTTTTTAGCTTGTTAGCCTCTAATCTTTGAAGCTACGTGTATTCTTGTTTGCTAACCGTCGGTATTTTAAAAGATGAGTGAGTAGACAAGAACACAGAAAGGCTTACCAGAGTCACTGCTCACAGAGCCTGTGAGCATGAGGTGATCTATACTGTAATGTCATCTAATTGTCCTTAGCAAAGAGTGTGCAGGCTTTTATAACAGCAACACGTACATGCTTCCCCTAAATTAATTTGATTGTTGCCTAACTGATTTTCTTGTTTCCACCAACTTTTTCCTTTCAGACTTGGCTTCAACCAACTCAGGACATAGTGATTGCTCGATTTCTATGGCAAACCTTTCTCCTTTGGCCTCCCCAGCCAACCTTTTACAGCAGACTGAGGACCAAATTCTTTCCAACCTAGAAGGACCATTTGTGAACTTACTGCCCCCCCTGCTCCAAGAAGACTATCTCCTAAGCCTTGGGGAGGAGGAAGGCATCAGCGATCTCTTTGATGCTTACGATCTGGAAAAGCTCCCGCTGGTGGAAGACTTCATGTGTAGCTGATTATGCTTTGTGTGGACTTCCCTTATAAACCCATATTTTTTTATTATGAAACCGAACATCTGTCATGCAGTGTTGTCCCTTCCTACCTTCTTCCTCCAAGATAGTATCATGAAGTAAACTACAAACTTCAGAACAAAGCTGACATTTTAATGAATTAAAAAAAAAGAAAAAAAATGTCTAAACGCACAGTTGCAGGCGCCCTTGGGAAAGCCGTGCCTCGCCCCAGGCTCCAAAATCTCCTGGATGAGTCAGCAAGTGAGAAAATGTGCAATCAGGTGTCTCTCACCCGTCCTTTTCCTCCCTCCCTCCTGGACTGGCTTGCTGTGCCTGACGGATGGGCTGTAGACTGGGGTCTGGCCACCTGGCCCACTCGCAAACAGCAATCTTCCTTAATAGCATTTCAAGCCGTGCCTTCTTCGCAGAATGCATGTCTTTGGGGTCTGCTAATTTGGAATGGAACTGCAGGAACTGTAAACTTGAAGTCATGCAAAAGTATGAAATGGATTTCTTCAGCTCTTCTTAGGAATATTTAAATTACTGTCATAATTCAGTTTAAGCTATGGACCGCATGTCCCACTAGGAGGTCAAGAGATCCTCCACAGCCTTTCAGATGAAGAAACTGTTTTCAAGTATTTGTCGCAGATACAGAAGAATAGTTGAGTTCTGCCCCTCTGAGCTGTTGTGGATTTTTCCTGTCTCCATAAACCACTTCCACTCCCCTGCCCCCAATGTATTCGTAAGTTTGAAGTTGATTTGTAGCAAATGCCTACTTTGGAGTTCTTTGTGGATTATTTTAGATTTTTTTTTTTAAGCTGCCATTTAAGCATTCCTGTGGCACCCATCACCATTTCAATTTAATTGTTTACTTTGAAGCAGTTTTTGCTAATTCAAATTATTTAAGCAGAGGTAGAGAACCTCTATTGATCAGAGCATCTAAACGTGTGTGATCTAAGGTTTAACAGCCTCTGCAAGAAGCTTTGCCCCATCTTGCTTCCTTTCCCAGGAGGGGGCGCTTGGAGCCAGTGGAGCTCGCAGACAGGGGCGGCCCATCTGGAAGGAGAACCAGGTCAGATGACACAGCAGCCCCAAGGAGCAGCAGGTGTGGATCCCTCCGTCCTTGGGCTTCCCGGGCCCCCGTGACCGGGGAAAGGGCTCTCTTATACTGCACTCAGGGAGACCACTTCTCAGGATGGGGTCAGATGGAGAGGCCTCTGGGGAGAAAGACATCCCCCGTTGTGAGTAGGGTTCTATCAGTGGCATTTACTTCCGCTGGTGAGAACAGCTCCCATTCCCCTCCCGCTACGAAGGAGTGAGCTGGACCAAGGGAAGTCAGGGATGTAGAAAAAGCAGGACGGGATGCCAGGGCATCTTCCCCTTAACTCTTCAGGAATGGTGTCCCAAGTTGGAGGCTTCGTGACAGCTGCAAATCCTACCAGTTCTGTCCAAGAATGGCTTTCCCATTGGCCAGGGGGAGATGGCCCTCTCCCGCTGGGAATGTGGCAGAGTACCTCACATCCATTCCTTGGATGCTAAAGACTGTGGGAATGAGGGAGTCATCTAAAAAACAAACCTCAACACAAAGAACAGTTAAATTGAAATGCTATGTGCCCAACACAGCGGTAGGCACATAGTAAGGCACTCGATTCACGTGTTCAATTGAATGGCAAATATATCCCTTAGGAAAAACACAAAACAAAACCGCGAAAGCCCTAGCCGGGTTAGTCTAGGTAGATTTCCACAATATGCAAAGTGGTGGTCGGGTCAAAACAATGACACCAGCACTTTAAACTATTTGTGTAGGTATGCATGGGTGTATGTTTGAGAAGAAAAACAAAGGTGCAGATCATCCTCCCTTTTCTTCTGCCTCCATCCCCACCCCCGTCGTCCCCTCATACACACACTGGACTTGGTCCGAGATGAAGCATTGGGGGGGTGGGGGGGGGGAAGGGGGAGCTTTGTGTCAAGTGCCTACTGGAAATGCACTGTGGGGTGTTTTCCTGTATGGGAAACCATTTATGCCAAGCTTTTCCCCATTTCCCATATTTATCTCATCTGGTTAGCTGCCTCCGCTTCCAGCTTTGTGTAATTCTCTTTGCCAGCTGCACAAAAGCTGATTTTTTCCCAAAGTCTAAAGACTGAGCTCACCTGACTAGGTGTTTGTGTGTTTGGTTGAATTTCTCGTTAAACCTTTTCGTAACGTGATGCCGTATTTATTGTTTTAAAAATGAAAGGAATCCTAATAAGTCTTACAAGTTCCTTCATGCATAAGGTTTTCCCAGTTAATGGGCTTAACTGGTGTACATTAATTAGACGTCCATACTGTATTCTGTTTGCATTATTAGTCATTTTATTTTTTGCATAGTATCTGGCACACGAAGTGGGTTAGTACTACAGTATTTGCGTTACTTTAAGTACTGAGTATGCAGGTTTCCTGGTACCATTGAGTTGCTGCTATTAAAGCTCACACATGAAATGGCTAAAAGTTACACGTGTGCGTATTATGACTGCGTGAGCCTTAGAAAGTAAACTGTATAAAGAGCAACACATGAGCTGTCAAACAGTGTTAGGTGTGTGTTTATATGTACAGATCTGTGCGTAGCAATCGTTTTATTTAAGTTGATACGCAGCCTACTCATATTTTCATTATCTAGCAATTTTGTACAAAAATAGCAATTAATTTGTAAACACTGCCAGAATATTTTCTAGCTGGTTTGTAATTTTTTAAGAGTGTTGTTTTGTTTTTGTTGTTGTTGTTGTTGCGTGCTTGTGTTCATTTCTGTTGTAAGTGTAGATCTGTAAATACAATTGCAGTATTTAAAGCTTCAGCTTTCAGGAAAAAGAAAAGTAAGAACTCAGCGTGTGCATGACAACTCGTGTGTACAAGAGGAGGGATTTGAAGGAAGATGCCTTGCAGAGTGAGTCGGGTGGCAACTGTCAGATTGTGGGAATTTCTTTTCCTATGGGGTACGTGATTTTGTCAAAAGTAAGTATTTCTCCCAAAATTGGGAGCAGGCAAACTACTAATCAGTTTAGCTTTGTGTTGTATGCTAGTTAAAAGAAGAAAATATGTAATATAATGTAAAAAAAAAAAAAAAAGCTTTTATGATGGATTTTGTAAATAGATTTGTTACAGGGTAACCTGTTCTCTAGCTGTGATCTTACCACTTCAAATGGGTGTAATTTGAATAAATTTTGTATGGTAAAGGATCAATAAAATGATTTTTTTTAAAGAGCTTAGACTTGTGGATGGATTTTTCTTACTATTGTCTTATGCTCCTACATTAATTTTATTTTTAAAGACACGCTTAGCAAGTTAAGGGGAACGTTTGAACAAAAACTCACAACATCATATGTCTTACCATTTAGTCGGGATTTGGGGAACATTAAGCAGAAAATTTTTTGAGCACCTGTGTTATGCCTGCCACTCCGGGAAGCAGAAGGACTTGCCGTGTCTCTGATCACTTGGCAGAAACCACTACCAGGTATGGAGGATTTTTACACTGAGAAAGTGACAAGTCAAGTCTTATTCCTCATAAGGAGTATGAAGCCAGTAGATTCTGTTTCTCAAGATTGGTAATTCCCTTCCTCGTTCTAGATTCTGTATTTCTTATAATGCCACCTGTGAACAACTTCGGATTTTTTTTGACTGCCATGTCACTCCTAACTCAGAGCTCATCATGTAAAAACTCCAAAATGTATATCGTATACACACACAATCAATGCACAAGAGTTAACGTAGAAAAAAGAAACATCCCCTGCTGCCCCCCCGCCCCCGTCTATTCACCCCAGAGGTAACCACTATTTTCATTTTTCCTGTGTGTATCCTTCTGGTCTAGGTGTTTTCTAGGCATATATAAACACGCGTTTATATACAGTTTTTAACATAAATTGAACTTAATACATATATGTTGATGTTTAGCTTTTTTTTTTTTTTCCACTAAATAGCATCTTGGACATCTTTCCATGTTTGTACTTAGAGATCATGTTCATTCCCTTCAAAGCCTGCATAGCATTCCAGTGATTAAAATTTTATTTAATAATTTATTTACCTAGCTAATTTCCTGTTTGAAGATATTTTTGAAATAGAAAATATGTTTTATTGAATGCTTATACTATGCCAGGTACTATTTTTTTTAATATGGTAAAATACACATAGCATAAAATTTACCATTAGTGACATTTAATACATGCACCATGTTGTGCAATGATCACCACTCTGGTTCCAGAACATTTTCATCATCCGAAAAGGAAACAGCACACCCATTAGGCAGCCACCCCCCATCCTCTTCTAGTCCCAGCCCCTGACAACCACTAATCCGTTTTCTGTCCCTATGGATTTGCCTGTTTGGGTTATTTCCTATAAATGGAATCATACAATACGTGACCTTTCTGCTTTTTTTTCACTTAGCATCATGTCCTCAAGGTTCATTCATGTGGAAGCACGTGTCAGTACCTCCTTCCTTTTTATGCCTGAATAATATCCCGTTGCATGGATATACCACATTTCCATTATCTGTCCATCAGCTGATAGACATTTGGGTTGTTTCCACTTTTTGGCTACTGGAACACCAGGTACTATTTTAAGTGCTTCATGTGAGTGCTCTGTGGTTTTTCACGGCACACGTCACTAGCTAATCCTATATACGTTATCGCTCCTCTTCTAGAATGTGAGCTCAATGAGGAGAGGTACTCTGTATTACTCACTGTTGTGCCCCCAGTTCCTAAAATAGTGCCTGGCACATAATAAGCACCTAATACATATCTAAATGAATGATTTGTATTTAGCAGATGAGTCTGAGGTTTAAGAATGTTAATTAAAAGGCAACACAGTGATATAATGAGCTCAAAGGCTTTCTCACCTCATTTTGTACCTTATACTGGACTTTTTTTTTTCACATTTTTGCGTTTTATTTTTAGTTCTGCTTGGAGTCCTGTTTTCCCAGAGTTGGAGCACCTGACTTCTGTCATCCAGCATAGCCGCTGTCATATCCAGGGGTGTGCCCCTTTGGTCAGCAGGTATTCTATAGTCAAGCCAGTGATGGAAGTTGAACAAAGTGATACAAAAATGGATCCCTTCTTCCAGGTAGACTACTGAAGGTGGTGGGGGGGGGGTGGTAGGAGCTAGCAAATAAAACAAGAATTGTCCATACACAGTTGAAAAATGTAGAGAAGATGAATTTGAATCAATTGTGTAGAGCTGCATCTTTTCAAAAGGTGAATATATGACTAGGATGTGTAAACAGTTTATAATTCAGAAACTTACCTGAGTATTGTTTTAAAATGGGCTCACTCTACTCTGGGGAGAATTTAGAAATCAGTCTGTAATATTGAAATAGAAAATAAAACCATTATTAAAAAGTTAATTGTATTCACTCATTTAATGTCCATTAAGAGAAATATCAATAGTTATTCATTTATTCGGTCACTCTTTGAATGAGCATAAAGTGATTACTATATGCCAGACACTGTTGTAGGTGCTGGAGTGCAAATGGAAAAAGACATAGATCCTATTAGCAAGAGGAAGCTTATAGTCTAGTGGGGAGAGGAACGAGTTTTAGTTAGGAGAAGTAAGTTCTGAGGGCCAGGTCTTAAGTGATTTTTCCTTCCAAAGCCACATTTGGAAGACTTGGAAGGATAGATGGTTAGAGGCAGAAATGGAAATGAAGATGTAGACTTTCTGCTGGAGAGCTTTACAAAGCAGGAAAGCTTCTGATCCAGGATGCAGGAGGGCTTTTGCAGAAGACTGCCCAGGTAGGCACAACTCAAATGTGAATAAGCCAATGGATTCATTTTCTAGGATCTAGGGAGCTGGGGAGCCTCAATCCAATCTCGACTACAACCCGGATACCTTGAAGGAAAATGACGAGATTAAATGGTAGGTCATGCCTTGGGATAAGAATGAGAATCCCTGCCCTGGCTACTTAGAATTAATCAGCTAGGAGTCAATCAGAAGTTAAAAGAAATACCATTGCGGTGCGCGGGCTTCTCATTGCAATGGTATTTCTACTCATCCCCATGTTTCATGGGTGGATGCTGTCATTATTCTCTGTGTCTCTGTGCACAGTAACAAATTGGGAGAGATGGAAACCATTGGAAGGCCAAGTTGGAGGACTTCTCAGTGGTTCTTTTGTCCTCAGTCTTTGATAAAAATGGATTTGCTCTGTTTAAACAGAGGAATAGTCAAATTGGCAACAGCTCCTAAATAGGATGTTCCGCCTCTGCCTTGAAAGACTCAGACTTCTCTTCCTGTACAGGCTACTTTTCAGCTTTAGAAGCCTTTAAGACAGTTTTTCTGCATCATCAAATTCAGGGGCAGTTGCCTCAGCTGAAGCCTAAACTATACTGTCTCTCTCTCATCCTTGAACAGCCCTTAGCATTGTACAAGGCTTTACAGTTTACAAAGTATTTTTGTTTGCCTTGTCTCTGCATCTAAAGCCATTTGTAACTGATGGCAACAGCTGCAGAAGTAGCTAATCAATTGAAAAATGACAAACAGTATGTGGGCAGTGATATAAACAAAGGATGAAAAGCATTTAGCTTTAAGCCATACTCTGGAGACCAAGGAGCAAGAAAGAACACTGAAATTCTACAGGAGAGACCTGAAATAATGACGTCAGTAAATAGAAATTAAACCATGTCAATAAAGAGAGCATGTTTAAAGGGGTTAGAGATGGGAATAGAGGTTGTATGTGCTTAGAAATGGGAGGAGACAGAACAAGACCCAAGATGCTTGAAAAGAGCCACAGCTAAATCCTATCCTTGGCAAGAAACCAAAGAACGGCTGTTCCTTTCATCAAAGAGAAGGTACCATCACCAATGATTCAAAGTTTGGTTATCTATCAAGGGAATAAAGTGGGTGCTAAAGACAGGGGCAGGCATAGGGGTGTAATGAAGGAAAGGAGACAATAGAAAGTGTGGAAATAATTCCCTTACCTGGTCCTGGGAAGGAGATAAACCAGCAATTGGGGGGGAAAATTAGTTATAAGTGAAGAAGGAAGAATTGGATAAGACTCCAGCTCTGGCAATACGGCTGATTAGATGGCCAGGAAACCCTCTTGTTACAAAAAACCTAGATTGCACAGAGAAAAAAAAAACCTTTTAATCTTTATTGTATTGCTGAGATTACAGGGAATTCCTGAGGGCCAGAAGAATAAAAAAGAAAACTGAGCTGAAAAGAAAGGTTGAAGAGCCTGTAAATGGGAAAGACAGGTAAACCTTAGGTTGAAACCAATTTCATTTCTAATACTGTTACTGGAATTGAGAAAAAAACGTCTTAGGCCAACAAAGAAAGAGTGAAGTACTGAACCCAAGACTCAGATTAAACCAGAGAAATTGGAAGAAGGCGCTAGTGCTCCAGGTCAGCGTCATCTGGTGTTCAGCAGAGCAAACACATATCCTTTCTGGACAAGACCTCCTTAACGTAGGACCACAGACTGTAACTACCAAATACAAGATCACAGTCACAGGTCAACAAATATATAAGGAAACAAACCAGCATTAATAGCAGAAGCAGGAAACATCAGATTTAGACCTCAAAGAATTCAAATAATGGAACTATCAGATACAGTATATAAAATAAATATGTATGAAATGCTTAAAGAAATAAAAGATGGTAACACAAAACGAGTGGTCAAGAAGAGATGCTCAAAACGTGGTGCACAGATTAGAAATAGAATAAAATAAAATGTTAGAAATTAAAAACAAAATTGTTGAAGAAAAGAAAAAAATGATGGCTAAACCAGCAGATTAGATACAGCTAAAAAGATCATAATAAACTGGTGTGGTAAATCTGACAAAATTACCCAGAATGTAGCACAGAAAGAAAAGGAGATGGAAAATACAAATAAATTTTAAGAAAGAGGGAGCAGGGACTGAAAAACTAATTTTTTTCTGTAAAAAATCCAGATAATAAATATTTTAGGCATTGTGGCCATAAGGTCTCTGTCAAAACTATATACTTAACTCTGCCTCTGTAGCGTGAAAGCAGCCTTAACCAGTCAGCAAATAAATGAGCGTGGCTGTGTTCCAATAAAAATTATGGATGCTAAAATTTGGTTTTCATGTAATTTTCACTTGTCATGAAATAATATTCTTCTTTTGACTTTCCCCAACCATTTTAAGAGTAAAAATTGTTCTTTAGCTCACAGGTGGTACAAAAAGAGGTGGTGAGCAGTTTCTGGTCCAACATGTGGAGGGTGGAAGTTGTCACGCCTGTCCTCACAACAAAGAAAAAAGCTGAACAATGTGAAAATCAACAACTCTCCTTACATCTATGAGAGAATTGAGGTCCAGGACAAACTCCCACCCTGAAAACTGGAGAAACGGCAAATCCAGAGAACCAGAGCTACCCAGAGCAGAAACGGCCACTGGAACCAGCAACTGGTATGAAAACCTCAAGGGTAACTGACTAGTTGTTGGGGTCTGGGTGTAGACTAGCTTGAGAAATGGAATCTCCGGAGGACCCATTCTTAGGACTCCTCACACCTTCACTAGTTTTCCCTCCAGGTGGGAAATAGGGAAACAGAGATGGGGAGCAAGGATTGGATTTTTTTTTTTTTTTTTCTGTAAAGAGCCAGATAATAAATGTTTTAGGCATTGTGGGCCATCAGGAGAAGGACCTCAGGGTGAGGATCTGAGAAAATCTCCCTCATGTTTCTGGTAGGGGGAGGGGCAAGTAACTATTTTGAAATATGCTCAGACCATTCTGTTCTCCTTAATAAAGGCCTGTCTTCAAGGAAAACCATTTTGCCAGAGCCTACCCCATGTGGATTTTGCCAGAGTCTTCCTGATGTAGGGGAAAGGAAATACCCAATTCCAGCCCTTTCTAGCCTTCCTGTCCCATCTAAGGGGGGAAAAAAAAGCTGAGAAGCTTGTGAAGGTCACAGCCAGAGGCAATAAAAGACTGAGATCTAATCATGGGATTACAGAACGCTTACCATTGTCCACACCTTACCACCACATTAATAGGGCTGTGTATAATCATAGGGGACTACAGTGGAAAGAAATGCAAGCCTCAGACTCTTTTTAAAAAGAAGTTTCTAGAGCTTCCCTGGTGGTGCAGTGGTTGAGAGTCCGCCTGCCGGTGCAGGGGATACGGGTTCGTGCCCCGGTCCGGGAAGATCCCATGTGCCGCAGAGTGGCTGGGCCCGTGAGCCGTGGCCACTGAGCCTGCGTGTCTGGAGCCTGTGCTCCGCAACGGGAGAGGCCGCAACAGTGAGGGGCCCGTGTACCGCAAAAAAAAATAATAATAATAAATAAAATAAAAAGGAGTTTCTAGTAAAACCCAAAGACAACAGGAAAGGCAAAACAATGACGCTAGAGAAAATTTTAGCCACTGACACAACAACTACAGCAAATAGTACACACAGCCTACCTCCTAGCCAGATAAACTTAAACCTCACACTAAAGGGCTATCTACCATACTTCCTTTTACCCAATATATAATGTCTGAATTCCAGCCAGAAATTACAAAGCTGGGAATTCCCTGGCGGTCCAGTGGTTAGGACTTGGCACTTTTGCTGTGGGGACCTGGGTTTGATCCCTGGTTGGGGAACTAAGGTCCTGAGTGCTGCGAGGAGCAGCCAAAAAAAGAAAGAAAGAAAGAAATTACAAGGCACACTAAAAGGCAAAAACAAAGTGAGGAGACAAAGCAAGCAACAGAACCGGACTCAGGTATGGTAGAGGTTTGAGAATTATGAGACTGAGAATTTAAAATAACTGTGATTAAGATACTAAGGGCTCTAATGGAAAAAATTGACTTCCTGCAAGAATAGATGGGCAACGTAGGCAGACAGGTGGACACTCTAAGAGAGAATCAAAAGGAAAATACTAGAACTTAAAAACACAGAAACAGAAATGAAGACCATCTTTGATGGACTCATTAGTAGATTGGACATGGCCAAGGAAAGAATCAATAAGCTTGAAGATATGTCACTAGAAACTTCCTAAACTGAAAAACAAAGAGAAAAGAGAATGAAAAAAATAACAGACTATCCTAGAACAGTGGGGAAATTACAAAAGGTGTAATATGCACTTAATGGGAATACCAGAAGGAGAAGAAAGAAAGAATGAAACAGAAAAAAAACATTTACATAATAATGGCTGAGAATTTTCCAAAAGTAATGACAAACACCAAAACACAGATCCAGGAAGCTCACCAGAAACCAAGGAGGATAAAAGGTCTAGACCTAGGCATATCATATTCAAACTGCAGAAAGACAAAGAAGAAATCTTGAAAGAAGCTAGGGGTGGGGAGGACACCTTATCTATAAAGGAGCAAGGATAAGGATTACATTGGACTTCTCAGAAAAACCACGTAAGCAAGATGAGAGTGGAGTGAAATATTTAAAGTGCTAAAAGAAAAAAAAAAGACCAATCTATAATTCTATATCCAGAGAAATTATCCTTCAAAAATCAAAGAGAAATAAAAACTTTCTCAGAAAAAATAAACATTAAGGGGACTTGTTTCCAGCAGACCTGCCTTGCAAGATATGTTAAAACAAGTTATTCAGAGAGATGGAACATGACAGAGGTCAGAAACTCAGACCTACCTAAAGAAAGGGGATTTGTTAGAGAAGTAACAAATGAAGGTAAAATAAAATATTTTATTTTTCTTACTCATAACTGAGCTAACAGATAATATATTGTTTGTTCAAGATAACAATGGCAACAATATGTTAGATGATCATAGCTTATGGATAAGTGAAATGAATGACAGAAATGTTATAAGGCATGGAAGAGAGGAGTTGAGATACTGTCAGGAGATACCTGCACTACACGTGAAGCAGAATAGTGCTACTTGAAAATGGACTCAGATTACTGAAAATTCTATGGCAAAAAGTAAAAAATTTTTATAAAGTATAATTGATATGTAAGAGAGGAGAAAAATAGAATCTTACAGAACACTCACTTAAAACCAGAGAAGAGAGAAAAAAAGTGGAAGACAAAAAAAGAGGGGGCAACAAATAGACAACAGTAACAAATACGGTAGATATTGATCCAACTATTTTCAATAATCACTTTAAATATCAATAGTGTAAATATACCAGTTGAAAGCAGAAACGATCAGAGTGAAATAAAAAATAGGAGCCAACTGTGTTATTTATAAGAAATCCACTTTAAATATAAAGACAGCTAGATTAAAAGTAAAGGAATGGAGAAAGATATACCATGTAAATACTAACCAAAACAAAGTGGAGTCACTATATTAATTTCAGACAGAGCAATACTATTTGCATTAGTGCCAAAAAAGCAAACACTTAGGCATAAACCTAATAAAATATGTGTGAGATCTACATGAGGAAAACTATGAAGCTCTGATGAAAGAAATCAAAGATCTGTATAAATGGAAAGCTATTTCATGTCCATAGATAGGAAGACTAAAAATTGTTAAGATATCAGTTCTCTCCAATTTGACCTACAGATTCAACCCAATCCTAATTAAAATCCCAGCAAGTTATTTTGTGGATATCAACAAAGAGATTGTAAATTTTGTATGGAAAGGAAAAATCCCCAGCACAGCCAACATAAAACTGAAGAACAAAGTTGGAAGATACTACCCAACTTGAAGACTTACTACAAAGCTATAGTGACCAAGTCAGTATGACACTGGTAAAAGAATAGACAAATTGACCTGTGGAACAGAAAAGAGAGTCCAGAAATAGACCCACAAAAATATAGTCAACTGATCTTTGAGAAAGTAACAAAGACAATTCGATGGAGAAAGGATAGTCTTTTCAACAAATGGTGCTAGAACAATTGGACGTCCACATGCAAAAAAAAAAAAAAAAACCAATCTAGACACAGCCTTTACCTCTCTCACAAAAATTAACTCCAAATTAATTATAGGCCTAAATGTAAAACACAAATCCATAAAACTTCTACAAGATAGAAGAGAAGAAAATCTAGGTCCCCTTTGGTTTGGTGATGACTTTGAGATACAACACCAAAAGCGTGATCTGTGAAAACAATATTGATAAGTTGGACACAGTTTGATATAATGGTACTGGTGCCTTATTCTTAAAATTATGTAGTGAGTTCACAGGTACTCATTTTATTATTAAGCATCAAAACTTACATTCATGCTGCACATAATTTTTTTTTAAATGAATTTATTTATTTATTTATTTATTTCTGCATCGGGTCTTTGTTGCTGCACACGGGCTTTCTCTAGTTGCAGTGAGTGGGGGCTACTCTTTACTGTGGTGCGCGGGCTTCTCAGAGCAGTGGCTTCTCTTGTTGCAGAGCAACAAGAGCAACAAGGCTCTAGGCGCGTGAGCTTCAGTAGTTGTGGCACACGGGCTCAATAGTTGTGTCTTGCAGGCTCCAGAGCGAAGGCTCAGTAGTTGTGGCGCACAAGCTTAGTTGCTCCATGGCATGGTGGGATCTTCCCAGACCAGGGCTTGAACCCGTGTCCCCTGCATTGGCTGGCAGATTCTTAACTACTGCGCCATGAGGGAAGTCCATGCACATAATATTTTTGTATGTAAAATTATTACACAATATTTTTTTTAATTTTGAGGTTGGGCCTCAAAATGTCAGAAGGATAAAGGTAAGGGATTGGCAACTGTGACAACCAACTGGTCTTTAGAGTACCAAATGTGATAGATCACTACCTGATATATAGCTGACATACCATAGATTGAGCTCATCTTTTTTTTCTGTGCTGTGCACTGCAATAAAGCCTTCTGATAGATACATAAAAATAGGGAATTGGGCAGAATTAAGAGAAAGGCAAAGCTTTACAATTCATTATTTTTTAAAAAAAAGCCAAGAGTTAAATCAGAAACAGAATATTTAGAAGAGAAGCAAGGAGACAGAAAAAACTAGAATTTTACCTCAGCAGGACTATGGCGTGCTTTGCTTAGCCCTTCTTTAAAGTGCTGATGTGTACAGAGTGCCAGGAACTGCCCTTTATAGAAACTGCTTTTCCTCCAGGCCCCTTGTCCAGCTGAGTTCAGTTACCTTTTCAAAGGCCCCAGCCACAACTTGCTTGTGGATAGGTGCCAACAGGGTAGAGGCCGGTGAGCGCAGGTAGAGGCCGGTGAGAGCAGGCAGAGCTGAGGGGCAGGAAGCACCACTGATACTGTGTTGTGTGCCCGCCCCTTTCGTAGTAATTTCATGAAAATGGTAGGCAAAAAACCAGAGTAAGAAAGGCCCTCTGAGCCATTCTTGCTGATTTATTCTTTCTTAGCTTTCTCACCTCCAAATTCCACAGCTTCTATCGTATTATCTTTGCTTTCTCTTACTTCTTTCCTCCCTCGGGCCCGCTGTTTGTCAGGCCATCACAATCAGTGTGAACTTGACTTCGATGCACCTGCCCAGCATTGACCTCCTACCCCTAAGCCCAAATCCCCTCCTGCCACCTAGGGCTTGTATTTGGCATCTTAGACCTTACTATTCCAATTCTGGCTATCACAGCATGCACTAATGGAAGAGCAGAGACAATCAAACAATATTGTATTCATTATTTTCTGGAAATAACCATTCAACTCAGTTTACAATCTTCTTTGGGCCTCTCCTCTTTTCTTTTTTCCCCATTTATTGTACTTTGGGGGAAATGCTACATAATCTATACATACTCTTTTCATCCTTTGTTTAGCTTTTTTTGTTTTTTTGCTTTCAAAAGAGATTTTTATTTATTATCAACATTTGGCTTGATACATGAAGGTCTAGAAGAAACCAAAAGTTATTTTTGACTTTTCATTTCAGTGATTACCTTTCAAAAATCAGAAACCTACTATAATTGAGTAAAGCCTTAAAGCAGGTTAAAATACAGGTGTGTGGATTTCTTCACTAAGGTCTCACGTTTCCTCCCAAGCAGTCAACCAATGTTCATCATTAAGCCCCAATTCCCTAGCCATCTCTCACATGTTCAATGTGGCCTCTTATACACACAAGTCCAGTGCAACCAATCCACCCATAACACACACATCAAGTCTCTCCAAGTCAGCCACAATGCACAACACCCTCTCATCACTCATCTGGTTGCTAATCAAGGGCCATTCTTCTTGACACTGCCTACCATCTCTTTTTCCATTTCTCCCACAATACTCACTGCTCAAAACAACAAAAGAAACAAGTTCCTTTTCCCCAACCGCAGACGAAACAGCTTCTTTAACTCTATTCCACCCTAGCCCTCGCCCCGCTTATCCTGTACCCTGCCTTTATTATTCAGAAAGCACAGGGCCTGGTGAAATCTCACTCACCTCATGCTATACGTACCAGCACCCAGCTACTGATGAACCCAGGGCAGAAGAGCATCAAAGTCCTGCACCGGCCGTATTCAGTCACCTCATCCACCAGAGGCAGCGGCAGAGCCCAGGCCATCCTGGCTCCTTCCATACCCCAGAGACAGCGTTTCTTGTACAAAGGCAAGTACTGTGATTCTACCCAATGGGACCAAGACTAGAAAACTGTAAACCAAGATCTCCCACGCAGTACCCACCAGCCAGCCACCCCCGAGGCCGACCCTCACTGCCCGCACCCTTGGGTCCTTGCTCTTGGCTGCCCTGACTTCCAAATTCCGTCTCCGCAGTTCTCCGCAGCCGCGCGAGGCCCCTTTGGCTTAATTCTTCCCGACCGCCCGGAAGCCCTCCGGGCTCCCCGCATATCCCACTCGCTGGGCTCCCCGCTTGAGATCGTGGTGGTCACTCGCTGCTTTCCAAACAGACCAGGGCAGCGACCCGCCGCCTACACAGCGCTCCCAGGCAGCTTTCGCACCTTTCCCTGCCCCCTTCTGCTGGAAGCCCCTCCCTCCCGGGTCCGTTCTCCTGCTCCCCTCCAGGCCTTGCTTCCGGTCATCCCAAGATCACTTCCGGTCGCCCATTCTCAACCCCGCGGCTCTTAAGTGAAATCCAGGTTTCCGCTGAGCTGACTCCCCGCCCTTTGCAGCGCCCCACGGCCTGGGAAGAAGGATGGGGAAAGCCCAGCTCTGGCTTAAAACCCAGACTCGCCAGGCTCCTCCAATGCCCCAGCTGCTTAGCTTCAAAAAATTACAAAGGTATTCTCTTCCTGGTGAAATCACCAGTTTTGTCTTCTTATATTTCTTTTGGCGATTATTTGACATAACTGAAATAGATAGTACTAACGCTATGTCATTTATGAAAGCTTTTGTTTTAGGATGACTGTTTGTCTTACCAGGGCAAGAAGGTGACATGACAGTAGAAAAGGAAATGGAGACCACTCTGGCCTCTTCCCTCTTCTAAGTGGCCTGTACCACTTAGAGCTGCCATGCTCAGGACTGCTTGAGGGATACTGAATGAACATCACATAGAAAGCCTCAACTCTTGGGACTTCCCTGGCGGTCCAGTGGTTAAGACTTCACCTTCCAGTGCGGGGTGGGGGGGAAGGTTCGATCCCTGCACCTTCCAGTGCAGGGGGGTGAAGGTTCGATCCCTGGTTGGGGAGCTAAGGTCCCACATGCTTTGCAGCCAAAAAAACCAAAACATAAAACAGAAGCAATATTGTAACAGATTCAATAAAGACTTTAAAAAAATGGTCCACATCAAAAAATTTTTAAAAGCAAGCCTCAACTCTTAGCATTAAGGACATAATAAAGTTCCTATTGCTTCAGTTATCAAAAATATAGTGGTTTCAATGTAACCTCCCAAACTTAATTATATAGCGGTGTAATTAAGGAGACTTTCCAGATGGTTCAGGAAATTTCTAACATCAGCCATGGTTATTGAACAGATTCAGCTATAATTCCCTTCTCTTGGTTCTCGATCTCAGCAACTCTCTTACTTTTACCTCACTTTTTAGCTCTAGCGCCACTAAACAAAGGGCTTCTTCTAGAAATCAACATATTTGTAGATCTGAGACAGTCTACATTTTAAAATGATTGGAGGAGAGTAGTTTAAGCTGGTTTAAAAAAAAAAAATGCCTGGAGGTGTTTTGACAACACATTGCAGTGTTGAGCACTTGGCTTTCATTATGCTGTGAGTGGTAAGAGATTGATGATAAGTGCTGAGTTTCTTTTGAAACTGTAAACAGGAAGGCCGGAATGGATGAGATGTGGGAATCAGATCATACGATGACTTTTATAGAAGAGTGGTCTGTGTATATATATACATATACACATCCTATGGGTTCTATTTTCTGGAGAACTCGACTAACGTAGCATCTGTGTAGTAGAAATCATGTCTGTGCTTCCTCCAATATCAAACCATAGGGTCACAGGTGGGTCCTGTGATTATTAGTACGTGACCCCTCATTTGCTAGACTCAGCTGGCTGAATGCAGTCTCTTCTCCAGGAATTGGAATTGGGGTTAAGAGGAATTCATGTCTATTTCTTGAATGGAAGAGATGTAACCACTCAGAAGTGTTGTGTAGCCATCTTCTACATGAATTGAGTAGCAGAGGAAGCCATGGCAATTAAAGAAAAAGGAACTCCAAGTTTTAAGAGAAACGAAGATAAGAGACAGAGAGCAGTGAGTTCCACATGCTTCCTGAAGCCAGCAGCACTCTGGCCCTGAAATTCTCCTTGTAATGAATTCTTCATTGCTTAATTGGGCTTCAGTTTGTTTGTATTACTTGCAACCAGAAGATCTTAACTAATATAATAACCTAGCATGTCAGACAGTTTGTCAGCCACTAGGGATATAGAGATTTAAAAAAAAAAAAAAATGGTATGGTTCTCATCCCACCACTGCACAACTCCCCACCAAAAAACAAGTCCCTTCCTGCATGGAACCTCCAGTACCCAGGGGAGAGGTACACACGTAAGCAGATAAAGTCTACACGGTATAGTAAGTGAGGAGATACTTTGTGTTACCAGATTTAGAAAACAAAAACAAAAGCAGGAATGCCTGGTGAAATTTGAATTTCAGGTAAACAATGAACACATTTTAGTGTAAGTGTTTCCCAAATATTTTATCCGGCAACCTCAGAGATAGACCGTAGACAGATGTTAGAGAAGAGGGGCACTTAACCCAAACTAGGGTGTCTCAGAAATCTTGTTTTATTTGTTTATTTACCTACCTGGTTAGTTCTTTTCTGGAGAAAGAATGCTTGGGTTGAGTTTGGAAGGATATGTAGGAGTTCACCAGGGGAAGAAAGGCAGGAAGAGTATTTGAGTGAGAAAGAAAAACAAGAGGACTAAAGGCACAGAAGCATGACACAGCAGTGTACGAGAAGGGAACTCAAGCATTTTGGCATCACCAGAGCTCAACAGTACAGGCAGTGAGATTTAAAATGTCAGGAAATATTTAGGGATTCAGATGGTACGCTAACACGATGATTTTCCATCCCATGCATACGCCTATTGGAATGTCAGGAAAGATATTTTAAAAACAGTAATTCATAATGACACTAGAAATGTAGAAGGGCTGTAGGCAGCAGATAAAAGAGTTGAGGAATTCCTGGAAAACAGAACATTTATAGCATCACATTAGCAAAGGAACAAAATGGAGAAGCCGTAGCCAAAACACAAAGAGGAGAAAGTCATTTCAGTGACATTTCAAGGGTGAGAATGGATTTTCCTAGGGAAACCCCAAGTTTGTTGTCCATAAATAGAAAAATAGAGCCTGGACACATCATAATGACAATTACTGAAAGATCTGACTTGGGACAGCAGTATCTGTTGGATCTCCCTCCCCTCCCTATGTTCTAGCAAAGTTTGTTCCCAGAATAAAGGCCTGAGAATGTTTTTCTCAAAGCATGGCAAGGAAGGGTTAGGGTTAGAGTTAGAATTATCATGCTATTTGGGTCAGAGAGCAAAGCAAGAAGGCGCCAGAGGTAACTCTAGACTTTGGCCAAGACTATAGAGGGTGAAAGATTCCAAATTAAGGTCATGAGCACGGCTCTCTAAAGAGAGAATTGTATTTCAAAAGATAGGTAGAAGGCACCAGGTAAGAGGAAGGTATCTCCAAAACCACAAGTCACCCTCAATCTCTCTCTTTCTCTCTGTATATAAACAAATACATACATACATGCATATATATTATGTATGTATTATCTTTCTAAACGACAAATACTCCTTCATAACAAAACTTTTTAAAGTATGCGAAGCCATGGTTTTGCAAAATATCAAAGGTGTCTGACTTTAATAGTATTGCATCTGTCTGGATACTCAGTTGATGGACCAATCATGCTTAAATGTGTAAAAAAAATCTAATTCATAAATGATTATGTATTTATCCCATAACATTTCTTTTTCTTGACCATTTCAGATTATAATCAATATTTTCACCGAATTTGTGTTCTATTGACAGTTATTATCTGAGGGGTTAAAAATAAAATATAATTATATTTGAAATGTACAAAATTTCAATTATTTTAATCAAAATGTAAATTAAAGTAAATATGAAAATTAATTTTTATATAAGGTTTCAAATGTTATTTTTTCTTCTTTTTTATTATTTTTTAAATTTATTTTTGGCTGTGTTGGGTCTTCATTGCTGCACGTGGGCTTTCTTCTAGTCGCGGTGTGCGGGGGCTGCTCTTCGTTGCTCTACGTGGGCTTCTCATTGTGGTGGCTTCTCTTGCTGTGGAACACAGGCTCTAGGCGCACGGGCTGCAGTAGTTGTGACACGCAGGCTCAGTAGTTGTGCCTAATGGGTTCTAGAGCACAGGATCACTAGTTGTGGCGCACGGGCTTAGTTGCCCCGCGGCATGTGGGATCTTCCCAGACCAGGGCTCGAACCCGTGTCCCCTGCATTGGCAGGCAGATTCTTAACCACTGTGCCACCAGGGAAGCCCAAATGTTATTTTTTTCTGAAGTGTTTTAAATTATTAAAATTAAATGACAAACTACAAATTAAAGTTAATGAATATTGAATTTTAAAATCAAATTATTTTTAAAGCTGAAATTTAAATATAATTTTTAAAATTTATTTAATGTTATTAGTTTTAAAATAAAACACACTAAAAGCTAGTCAAATATTTAGTTTTCACGGTCCATCTGGTTGCCAATAGAAAGAATCAGCATCATGCGACATGCCTAAACATGTGTGTATATGCAAATTTAAGAGTAATATGAATTATTTAATATTGGGAAATTTTATTCACCTGTCGTGTACAATTGTTTCAAATGTTGAGCTAATATAAGAGAACATTCAGATTCACAAAGGCAAGCAAGAAAATGGAAGCTGAGCCCTCTTAGAGAATAATCCTTCATTATGCGAGAATCTACCGCATCCATCTTGAGAGGAAGGATTTGTCACAATTACTAATTTGTATCTTCTCTTTCTTCAGTGTTTCTGCCTCTCAAATTCTCCCTGCTGAAACAATACCCATTTCCAAAATCGGTAGGGCACAACTCACAAACATTGAGGACATTTGGACAGGATTGCCCTTTCTTTCAAGGTCACGGACATGAGGAAATGTGTTTCTCTGGGGCTTGAACAGTGTTAGCATGACAGCAGATGTTTAGGGATGCAGATGTTGCTGGACCAGGACTGAGTGCCAGCCTGAGTGGGAAAGGCACCTGTATTTTCTTTAATAATTTACTTTTGTGCAGTCTTTTATGCCCAAGTGTCAGAGTGTGAATGCTCCTTTTGCCACATGACCCAGCTCTCACCTGCCATCATCAAAAATAGTTTTCTGTGATCAGAACTTGAACCCACTGATAGGTAACCAGAGAGTGTTATTTGGGCGTGGAAATAAGATGTTTAACCTAGGTCCACACAGCAAATATTAACAGGAAAGAAAAAAGTAAAACAAAGCAAGAACCACCAAACATCTGAGGAAAATCAACACTTTGAAAGACAGGCACGAAAGGCAACAAATAAGGGAATTAACACTAGGTTACACTGTGTTCATTAGAGGAGAGACAGGCGACAGCCAGATCCTGACGGGCCGTGCTGGTCATGCTAAGGAGACTGGACTCTATGTAGCTGTCAGGGGGTCAATGGAAGTTTCACCAGGGAAGGGCTTCTCATGTTCGTGTTGTAGACAGGTCACGGGGTGCCGTGTGAAAAACAGGTTAGAGAGGAATAAGATTAGAGGCAGGAAACTTGTTAATAGTCCAGATGGGAGTTGATGGAAGCCTGAACTAAGGCAGTGGGAGTAAAAATAAAAGAAAATTGTCTGAAAGTACTTAATATATATAATCATTAGAACATAATGACTGACTGGATAAAGAGTAAGAATAAAATCAGTCAAGGGTAATATCCAGTTTTCTGGTATTTTGACTGTCTGGATCATTATGTTACTAACTGATTCAGAAAAAACAGGAGAAACAGATTTGGTTAAAAGTAAAATTTAAAAAATAATAGTCATAACAATAACAGCAAATAATAATAAAGATGGATGACATTTAATGAGTTTCTACTATGTCTCTATGATTCCATTTTATTCTTTAAAATATCTACATCTAATATTAGAGTTAATGCTACAGACAGTCTGAAAGATGGACACTATTAATTAGTCCCCTTTGACAGATGGGGAAACTGAGGGGTAGAAAGGTTAAGTAACTCGCCAAAACTCACAGAGAATACCCTTAATAAACAGTGTTGCTGTTATTGTAGCAACTAGTTTATTAGGGTTGTTTCTTTTAATGTCTGCTTTAATCTATTGCCACATAACCAAATACCAAAACCTATTGGCTGAAAACAACAATAAACATTTATTATCTCATACAGTTTCTGTGGATCAGGAAGTGGGGAGCAACTTTGTTAGGTGGATCTGGCTTCAGGGGTCTCATGAGGCTGCAGTAAAGATGTCAGCCAGGGCGGCAGTCGTCTGAAGGCTGGACTGAGACCAGAAGATTCACCTCAAGTTAGTTCACTCATGGTCAGTACGTTGGTGCTGGCTTTTGGCAGGAGGCCTGAGTCCTTCCCATGTGAACCTCTTCATAGGTTTGCTTATCACATGGCCACTGGGCTCCCCAGGTTGAATGATCCAAGAACGAAAAAGATGGAAGCTACACTGTTTTTATATGTCCAAGCCTTAGAAATCACACACAGTCATTTCCTTAATATCCTAGTGGTTATGCAGATCAGCCGGATTCAATGTGAGGGGGAAATATATAAAGCTGAGCCTCATGGGGGTCATCTTGGACACTGGCTGCCATATGTTCTTAACCTGGCCTTGTGGCATTATGTCATCGTACCTTTCAGCAGTGCAATTCCGCTCTCAGCTCATCTGACTTAACCCACAGATAGATTTTTAGAGACAAGCATGCACTCCATACCCTTAAGGCAATCCTTTATTAATACTGAATCTGTCAACCAAGCTTTAGTCAATGTTGAGCATCAGGAAATTTGACACTGTAATCGCTGACAGGTTCCTTGAGGCCGATGAACCTCTCTTGGTGGCTAACGGTATAGAAGGGCTAGCATAGCTGATCTCTGCCCACCTCCTCTCAGGCCACTCTCTTCCCATTCATACAATCCAGTTTCACTGGCCCTTTTCCCCACCTTGGAGCCTTTGAATTTGCAGCTCTCTCTGCCTAGAATTTTTTCCCTTGCTTCCTCACACTCTCCCTCTCCTCTGGCTTCTTATTCTAGGCTTCAGTTTACACATCACTACCACAGAGAGAACTTTCCTGCTCATGTGGGATTCAGACGGAGAAATGGCCTCTCATAACTGGCAGCCCTGAACCCATCCTGCCATGAAGCAGGTGAATAGAAATCTACTCTGCGTGAGGAAGGTAGCTCCATTAGCACCCACGTGGGGAAGAAAAGGTGCTATTTTTCTTGTTATTATGAAGGATGATAAAGACAATTATTGCTACCATTTGTCAGTACTTAGAGAGCAGTTGTACCCTTGTCCTCATCTCCTTCAAGAATTCATAAAAAAAAAGAGTGAATAAAAGTGACTTTATTGAAGATGTCAAGGGAAGAACGAGAAGAAAACAATCTGCAAATAAATCTCTCTTAGATTTCTCTGTTCCAAAGCAACTGATATATTTTATCCAATGTTGTGTTTTTACCAGCCAGCTCTTTCGGGGGTGGGAAGGACTTATTTGTAG